>NC_056735.1:656192650-656511400 GCF_019279795.1 Protopterus annectens
TATACTTTGTCATATGGGTCTGAAAATTTACAGCCCTAAAAGCAAGGATAGCCAAGGTATATACCTTCTTACCCAGTTTTTCATTAGTTCTGCGGTCTTTATCAGAAGGCAACAACTTTCTAGAAGGCAGTAACTTTGAGGGCTTGGCAGATGCTGCAGACACCACAGAAGGGTCAGCAGAGGGGCACTTATAAACTAACTTGCCATCATCAGGCACCTTATAAAACCTATCAGGCTTTTTGGGAGCAGGGTGTTGGGAATCAAGAACCTGACATGCAGTAGAAAGGGCATCCAACAAGGTAGCCAGAACAGAAGGAACAGTAGAAGGCCTCGGAGATCCATTTGCAGAATATTGTAATACCTCTTCTAAACCTGGGCACAATCCATTTGAAAAATTTTATCATTCAGGAAATTGTCTCCAAAGGCAATTTCCAAAAAAAAAAAATTGTCAGGATTAGTGGACTCCTCTTCCTCAGAACCATAGGCTGAGGAAGAAGGAATCTAGTAAAAATAGGCAAGGGATTCCTCATCTGAATCTGACTCCTCCTTGGAGGAATCTTGCTCCCTAGGTCTCTTAAGAGAAGTAGACGACCAAGGGGGATCTGGGGCAGAAACCCCTTAAGGAGGCTTCAAAGTCATTAAGAGCATTAAACAAACCATGAGGGAAAGTCTGCCATTTAATCTCAGGGTACTTAGGAGCAGGAGAAACCTTTTTGTTTCTTCCTTAAAGGGGCATCAGCCTTGTAAAACTTAGAAGGCTCAGACCCCGTACGACACTCTGTAAGGGTAGTCTGTACCTCCTCCCTAACCAAAATCAGAGGAACACCTCTAGGCCCTTCTGTAACAATCTACCACAGTTCCCCCTGAACGTTTGAAGTGGATCTCTGCATGGCCTCTAGGGACATGTGTGAAGCCAAATCCATGCCGGCCTCTGAAGCAGTTGTGGCAGAGGAATCCAACAAAGAAGCCAGGCAATTTTCCGGGCTTTCACTAGCCTCCAAAGAGATGTCTGGTGGAGGTAGCACAGCTGAAGGGTCAGACCTAGCTTTCTTGGCCTTCTTTGCAGACGACTGACCCTCAGACTGGGAAGTTCCTTCCATGGCATCTTTTGCCAAAAGCTTAAGACATTGGTTTTCTAAGTATATGGCCAAAGGGGAGAGCTGAATATATAGAGTCTTCGGGGCCAAATCCTGGCAAATAGAACAGAACTTATGGTTGTGGAAGCACCGAGACAAAATAAACATCTTTGTGACTGCCTTTATGGGGAATCTGTTTCCTGTACTGGCATTTACCCTTTCTGGATGGCATGAACCCCACATGCAACAGTAACAAAAGAAAAAAGGTAAGAACCCCCCCCCCAGTGGGACACGTATGTGTAAAATGTCATGGTGAACCAGCAAACGAAGCAAGCATTCAGACCAATTGAAGATGGTGTTTGGACTGCCAGCAAAGAAGTTCTCAGGATGGTATGCCCAGACCTTACCTTTATGCCCTACACTGTGAGTGGAGAGCATACATATAATGTACGTTGTGCCCTTATCAGCCTATAGGCTTTGGTATACTGGCCAGTCGTCAGGCCATCCTTGGCAGGGGATCCCTATTGTAAGGAATACTGCAACGGTGAAATGGAAGGACATCAATAGTTACAGGCAAGAAGGTGGAGAAATAATTTTTCTAATTCACTACTTGTGCTCTGTTTGAGAGCTAAGTATGGAAACATTGCAGTGAAAAGCTGGTGAGCCCTAAGGATGATAGTTTATGTAAGAGTTTCTAGTGGGAGACAGTATCAAAAGCCTTTGATAAGTTTAGGAAGATGGTGGACACTAAGCTTCCAGAATTTCTGTGGATGTTGACAGCATTAATAATATTCAGCAAAGCAGAAGTTGTGCTGTGATGAGGATAGAAGCCATGCTGGCTTGAAGGCAGAAACTAGTTATCTGTTAGACAGTTGAGAATTTGCATATGAATACATTTTTTCTAATATTTTGATAGGGGAGATAGAATGGCAGTTAGCCTATAGTTTGAATGATCTTTATTGATTCCACTTTTGTGTAGTAGGTTAAAAAATAATTGTTTCCATGGCGAGAGGACTTCGTTTTCAGATATGGATTGATTTATCAAAATTGAAATTGGCTATGCAGTAGCCATAGCTGCTATTTTAAGAGGCTCACTAGGTAGATTGCCTGGGGCACTTGCTATAGGATTTAATTTTTTTAGGTGTTTTTTGGTACATATAAGTAAGCAGAGCTGAATAACCTAACAAATGATTAGATACGAAAATTATAGCTTATAGTTTAATAAGCAGTGCAGAGCCTAAAGTAAATAAAAAAAAGAAAAAATTAAGCAAGACTCTATGACTAGCCAAAGGGTTGGATAAGAAACTTAACACTGAAAAGGAAGTCTTCTTAAGTTCTTAAATGTATTTATTTGTATGTTTGACAACATATGTTATAACTGCAATCTCCCACCCTTGTGGGAGCTACTTTCTGCCATTAATGTAGTTCTATGTTTAATACAGAATTTAAATCTAAAACTCAGGTCTCCAAACATTTAGTTGGGTTTGGTAGAAATGATGAGGGGAAACATCTTTAAGGCAGTGGACTGACATTAACTGACATCATATTTTAATCTCGAGGATCAAGTAGCAGGGGAACAAATATAGCAAGTGCCCTGACCCTCCCTGGTGTACCTGAATTTATAGACACACTTGAGAAAATCTAGGATATTGAGTCATATTGCTGCTATTAAACCTTTCTGTTTAATAGCATACCAGCATACTTAACAGCTAAAATAAGTTTCCCAACTTTTGTTGACTTATGTTTGACCTCACTATCATAACTTTGCTGCTACCTCTGTGCAACTGATTTGGTTATTTTTGCTGTCTAAAATGGACCTTCTTTCCAAATGGTATGACACATTCATAGAAAATTTTCAGGGAGTTTTACTAGGGCACTTAACTATAAACCCTGTTTGCTTTGCACTTCTAGTTTCAAAGGCAGCTGAGTAGTTACAGCCTTATTTTTAAACATAATTTCATTAATTAATGCTGTTTTATGCCATGACATTTAAAAACTATTGAAAATTGACAGTTTATACAGAGATGTATAGTTTCAAGCCTGATGTTATAGCAACACTACACATCTATGTTTTAAGCAGCTTTATGTATTTCTTACCTGAAAAAACTGATAGCTACACTTTTGATTTAAACTGAACATTTTAGAAATATTGGAGTTTAATTTCTAATGCTCATTCTAACCGTTAATTTACCCAGTTTAAAAGTATCCTTATTTTGCAGTATATTGAGCTTTTTATGGATCTTTTAAGACAAGAAAGACACTGTTACTAACTAATGTCTTTCAGCTTTTCCCGGTTAGGGGTCGCCACAGCAGACCTCCGGTCCGCTAATGATTGGCAGTGGATTTTTACAGTGCTGAGTTGCCAGCCCAACACCCAACCTTCAAAGAAGGGCACAACCATTCACGCACGCACCTACCTGCATGTCTTTAAACGTCACTCGACCGTGGGGAGAACATGTAGACTCCTCACAGAAGGCGGTCCAGCCGGGAATCGAACGGAACGGGAGAATTTCTTGCTGTGAGGCGACAACGCTAACCACTTCACCACCGCAGCCTAAGAAAGACGCTGTTACTCAGTTGTGTAATATATGAGCTGTTAGTATGAAATATGAGCAAACACAGGATTTTTAGTTTGTGGGTGCCAGTCTGCTACTCTGCTGCCAGCTGTTAGCCATTTGTTCCATTTAAGGTGAGCAATGATTAAGGAAGCCATCATCTAGGCAGATGTTAAGGTTTTCTGTAAAGCCCTTGCATTCCGATTCAAGCTGTAGCTGATACGTTTGGGCACAAACTGAGCTACCTAATGGTTGCATGGGCCTTTCAGTGTAGAACTGCATCCCAGAAGCAGGTTTAGGTTTTCCTAGCAAAATTCTTGGAAAAATATACTGTACTGTACACTGGTACAAAGTCTGTGATCTTGGGTTTAAAAAAACATAAGATCACAGTAATAAATGGAAGTGGTGGGAACAATACATTGCAGAAAAATGTTTAGAAGAAAGAGAGAGGTTTAAGAGAAGGCAGGACTTGAGCGGTTTATGTAATGTTGAACTGGTGTTAGTTACAAAAAAGAACATGATGTATAACGTATATAAGTGGAAACCTGTTAATATGACTTGTTTTAATTTATATTAATGTATGCCTGTCCATGTCTTAAGTGATAATTTAGTAAAGCTGTTTAAAAAAACACAAGGACATCTTCAATGCTGTATGGCATTTCCTATTTGTCCATGTTTTTTGATGAGGTGCCAGCATTTTTCCATTGACCAATGCTATTTTTGTAGAGAAGAACATATGATTTTTAGTTCTATAGTAATGCCAACTCAGTACATGTATATTTTGTAAATGTGTATTGCATTCCTCACCTTGTAAAAAAAATACCTGTGTATGTATGTATGTATATATATATATATATATATATATATATATCTTGCATAACTGTAATGTAATGAACCTGCATACTTTCACAGTGAACAGTTTGCATTTGGCTGCTATACATTTGAGACATTTAAGTTTCCAGCAGTTCTTAGTAGATGTTCATGGAATTATAGTTGGGCACTTGGGTACACACTGCTATTTAAGATGGCCGTTCTTATGTTATTGGTTTAATCACAAGTCATGCTGAAGTTTGCTGACCAGTTTGACCTTGCTATTACAGGATGTTTTAGGTAGTTGCATATTTTCAGTTGCAAAAAAAAAAAAAAATTATGAAGATATATATGTATGTGAGCATGTATCTAAATGTGATTTTTAGTTCTGATGAAATAACTCCATACAAATATGTTCTAGAGCTGCATTTCATCCCCAAGTCTTATTGACAATCCTGTACCCATCTGTTATAAAGGATGAGTGCAGTGAAACATTTGCAGCAGTGGCTATTCTAATTACAATTTAGACATATTTGTACTCCCTATATGTACATGGTTGTGTTTCTGAAAAGGTCTGATATTTTCTAATAATATTTTAAAGACAGCTTATTTTGACATTTGAGCTGTAAACTGTACATAGCCAAGTGAGCTGTAAACTGTTCATAGTCAAGTAAAAATAATTGAAGAACTGCATCTTGATTTTTTTAAATGCCAGTTCTCAGTTTTGTGCCGAGTACTTGAAATATTCATTTATGAACAGAGCCAATCATTGGTTTTAGTTCTTGTGTCATAACAAACATATATTTATAACTTTACACTGTGTTTACCACATAAAAAAATGAATATGAGCACATTTGCTGTGAACATGATCCAGTAAATGTTGGCAGGCTTTCAAATTCTAGGGAAATTAACAAAGTAAAAGTTTGAAATTTAAAATATGAGTTGCATCTTCCTTTTTTGTATAAATACCTCGAAGCAAGGAGTACTGCACAGTGACTTCCAAGATGGCTGCACACTTATCAGCAGCTTAACTTCAGCTCTCCCATTTTGAAAACAGAAACTGATAAAAAGGAGTGGCATTGAAACTGTTTGTTTTTTGGGTAAAATTCAGTTACTGGCTAATAAGTACACTGAATGCTAAGAAAGAAGAAATTTGGAAAACCTGAAATAAATCAACCAGAAAAGATGAAAAGAAAACACTTGCCTGGGAAAGATTCTGCAGCTGTTCAGCTGAAAGCAGTTCAGGCTTCAGCTTTGGTTCAAGCGATGACTTCCAGTACTTTATTTGAAAAAATAAGTCAGATGTACTCTGAGGTGATTAAAATAAATGAAGCATTGAAGAAATATATCAACTCAAATAACAAAAGGCTTGAAAAAAAATAAAAGAAGCTTTAACTAGCTGGTCAGATAAACTGATAAAATTGCAAAAATCCGAGGGTGAAATGTAGAAACAAATGGGCTGAGTATGAGGCTTTTCCAGAAGAGTGGTTCGAAAAAAATAGAGTTAGAAGACTGAGTGCCCAGAGAAAACCTGTGATTTTCTGCTGTATGAGAGGAACTGGAAGGAACAGATGATACTAATTTTATGAAAGCACCAATAAGCAACTGAAGTGGTGTTCCACAGCAGGATTTCTTTATTTGAAAGGCCACATCAAGTGTATGCTCCAAACCTGTCCCTGAGAAATTAGCCGTGACCTATATTAGTAAAGATGCAATCACACCAGCAGAAATAGTTGACCCATAAGGGTAAATTATTAAAACTGGAGACAGCAGAGTATAGAATATGATTATTCACTGTACGCCAGGCAGAAGAGACTCAACTTTATCTCAGCAAAAAAGGAATGTTGAGAGCCAGGTGCCAAGTTTCACGCTGCTGTATCCATCTGTCTTCAGGGTATTTTTTCTTTGAAGATCCAAATTGTTTTTTGATGGAGAGCAGGCTAAGGAGGGAAAAAAAAGACAAGGTTCACATAAAGACTTTGCCAGCTAAATCTTTTTCAGTGTTCCAAAGAAGATGCTTGAGAGACAGAAAAACACAGGAGTTGACTAGAAGAATTAGGAGTCCCTTGAACTTGAATAAGAGTCTAGTGTTAGGAGGTAGAGATGAATAAGACAAGCAACACTAAAATGACTGAGCAAATCAGAAGTTTTAAAGCATTAGTCACATTAGTGAATTATGTCTTTGCAAGAAAAGGTATCCGAAAAAGACTGGACTTATGTTGACATTGTTAAACTTGTGGGTGGACTGAGGAGCACAACTCCCACTTTGTCATTAATGAAAGGGGGGAAGTAATGGTAAGTAAGAATTTTTTTTATATGTATAAAGCATTTCATGATATTAACTGCATGTTATGTATAGTAAAATAGTTTGTGTAGCATATAGTCAGGAGTATTTTAAATGTAGGGGAGTCTTTTCAAGGACTAAGTGTTAAAAGTGTTAAAGTACATTTTAGTTGCAAGAAAAGTCTTTACAGTATAATAAGAAAGACTTGGCACAAACAAGTTTGATGTTAATATGCCGTGGTCTCGTTATGTTATATGTAGAGGTAAGATACTTTATCTTTTATTTTTACAAGGGTGACTGTCTAGATTAATGCACTGGGCTTAAGCTATAAACAAGTATATATGTATATGTTTGTGTGTGTCTAAGAAAATAGGCTTTAAAAAGTGAAACAAAATGATGAAAGCTATAAAAATGCTAAGTTTCTTACATCTGCAAAGATATTAGCTTGTTTTTTCTTTCCTCTAGCAGTGGTAGTCAAGTCCGTAGCTGAAGACAGCTGTACATTCTTTCTAAGGGAAATTTGTAAAGATTCATTACTGAGTACTTTTCCATAGAGATGAGTTGTCTACAGTTGCAAGCAGTTATGCAAAGGCAGAAATTTAACGGAACAATGGCAAGCAGTTCAGTAAAAAAAAATTGTTTGAAATTCTGGGAAATGAATAAAAGGTAGCATCCTCCATGACAGCATTAATACTTTAATATAATTAATTGAACAGTATACAATTTCGTTTAATTTATAGATAGCCATTGTACTTTTTCGTAGGGCTAAAGGTTAATGTTTTCTGAAATCATGCAAGCTGTTTTTCACATCTGGAAGGAGAATGGAGACAAGGAAAGCAATCAGTGTAAGTTGGAACAAAGGCTATAGCATGTGCTTTAGCATGGGTAACCTTAATTTAGGATAAGTAATGCCTGTGGGTGCAGCTGTCGATTTGTTGGCAGTTGTTCCTATCTGGAGGGTTAGACTTCATTTTTGGAGATGTACATAACTTTGCTGATTTGTTCTAAGTTAATAGAGGATAAGGGTGTGTTGAAAATGTATTTAATTTTGTTAGGAATTTCATTAAACAAAATAGTCTTAAAAATATGACAGGTTCAAATGGAGATGAGAGGAAACAGCTGTGTAAAAGATCAGCCTGTCAAATATTAGTGTGTGCATGTGACTTAAAAGGTGGAAATACACATTCAGAAATGGTCATGCATAATATGTGGGAACAGTATGTATCCTAATGCTATGCTGTCTGTATTATCTTGGAACTTAAATAACCTTACAGCTATAGTCAGAAAAGGAGAGTATTGAATTATATTAAGAAATGCAGTGTGCAAAAAGCAATGCTGCAGGAGACACATTTGGAAAGAAACAAGCATTTGAAGTTGACAAAGGATTTTAGGATGAACATTTAGCAGAATGTCAGGGGCAAAGGAAAAGGGTAGTAATCATACTAATTGCTAGTAGGTCTCTAAAGTGACAGTAGAGGAAAAATACAATAATGGTAGATTTGTGGTAGTAAGGGGGTATTGGCATTGAGAATGATTATGCTAGCATGTATTTATATTTCACCAAAAACTTATGTTATAGAGCTTCAGAAAATTTGGGTGAAATCCGATTTCAGCAGGGAATATTACTTGTAGGTAGGAACTGGAATTTGATTTGCAGTCGTGAGGCTGTATCAGGGAGACCTAGAAGGGAAAATATAACAACAGGGTAGATTTCTGAAGAAATTTATGAAAATATTTAGTATGAAAGATGTGAATTTAGCAGTAGAAACTCAGACAGAATTTACATATTATTCCCCATGGTACAATAACTGGGCTAAACTAGACAGAAATTATATTTCACTGGAACATTTGCATTTAATTGAAAGCTTTGACACATATCCAGTAACTATTTCAGATCACACATCAGTAAAAACTAAGATACAAAATGCAAGGTGATGAAGTAAAAATTGGACACTGGAGCTTTCCCACATACCTGTAAAAAATGAAAGGAATTTAGGGAATGTGTAGTGGAAGTTATTTAAGAGTTGGTAGGGAATATCTTCAGCAGTTATAGCTAGTGAATGGGAAAAAATGAAAATGGAGTGTAGAAGTGAAACTATATGGTTAAGAAATAATAGGAATTACGTAGGAGCTGGCAAAGTTTAAAGTGTTGCAGAATAAGGGAAATTCTCACAGAAGTGCAATTGCATAGTGCTAAAGAGAAAATAAGAGGATATCTGGATAAACCTGCATGAGTTTAGAAAGATTGCTGTTAAGCAGCTATTTTTGATAACTTTAGAGCACAAAAACATTTATCACAGCAACTTAGGCAGCAGAAAGAGATTGTTGCCCAATATAAGGAGCCAGTAACAAGAAAAGTAGCCAGAGCTTCTGTAGAGCTTTTGGACATATTTTTGAAATTTTTTGAAAGTTTGTATAAAGCAGAGAATTGTGGAAACCAAGAAAGAGCACAGAAGGAAATATTTATGAAAGACTTAATTATGTCAAGGTTAGAAGTAGATGGGGCTCAACAAATAACCAGTAAAACTGGAGAAGATGAGATAAGAATGGTGATGTATAATCAGTCTTCAGGAAAGTCTCCAGGAACAGGTGGCATTCCTGTGGAAGTTTGGAATTTAATAGAGAAGAAAGTGATAAATATCTGGAAGATTTTAACAGTATTTTAAAAGGAGGGGAAACGCCAATGTCTTGGAAGAAAGCTGTGATGACTGTATTACTTAAGGATAGTAAAGACCCATCCTACCCAGTTTCATACAGACTGATTTCAATAATAAACTGATTATAAAGTGTTTGCCTATACTACCTAAAAGAATGGCAAAGCTGTTGGCAAAATTGATAGATATAGATCAGAGTGGTTTTGTGAATGGGAGGCAAACACTTGCCAACATTAATAGAACAGTGATGATCCAGAGGGAAGCAGAATGTAAGAAAATACTGCTCTTATTGGTAGGTCTTGATGCAGAGAAAGCATTTGTCAGAATAAGCTAGGATTTTATGAGTAGGGCAATGGAAACATTTGCATTCCCTGATACAGTATTAAGGTTAATTAGAAGGATATAGGAAGGATCAGAGCCAAGAATTAAGTGGGAGGGTTCCCCCGATAAGTTCTGTCTGAACAGGGGAACCAGGCAGGGGTGTCCTCTTTCCCATTTGTTATTTGCATTACATTTAGAACCATTGGAGAAGAAAATAAGAGATTCAGAAATTCAAGGATATAATTGGTATGGTGTTCAAAAAAGGTTGACTGCAATTGCAGATGATATTATTGTGTACTTGATGAAACCAGAAAAGGACATCTTCATTTTCTGGAACATTCTGGGACAGTTCACTAATTTTATATCCTGGAAAAAAAGAAGATTAAACAAAGGCTGTAGCCATAAATGATATACCCCCACATGACTTGGTTCAGCAATACCCATATTTGTGGACACAAGGAAGGATGGAGTATTAAAGAGCATGGATTAGAAAAGGTTCTGTTATGGCAGCTAAGGATATGTGGGAAGAGACTGAACAAAATATAATACAGAAGCTGAGAAACTGGAAGGGGAAGCTTTTGTTTATGGGTAGGTATAGTAAGATACAAGCAATAAGCATCTTTTTAGTCCCCTTAATTTTATATATGGGGCACGCATATTTTTATCAACCAGAGGCAAAGCTGTTCACAATAATTAATTAAAAAAATTGGGGAATTTATGTGGGAGGGGAAGAGAGCAAGATTTAAATAGGATAAGTTGATCCCTCCAATAGAATAAGGCGGTTTAGGATTACCTGACTTGTATATGCCAACCTTGTTATGCTGAGGTGGGAGTTGGAAGATGTTCTGAACAGTCCCTATTCCAAATTCTTACATTTGTATGTAAGAGTTTTGGATATTTTTATTTTATGGGATGGCGATGCTGAAAGCATAAATATGTTTTAATTATTTGAATTAATGTTCTGGATACTTCCAGTCTACCTTCAACTGGGGAAGGGACTGTATTAATTATTTGGATGTCACTGTGGCCCACACTGAAGGAGGGTTTAAGTCAAATATATACAGGAAAGACACTTGGTGTATTGGGTATTTGCATTATTCTAGTTCTCATACCCATTTTCTAAAAAGAATCTAGTTAAAAGACAGGCCATACGCATTGCCAGAATGTCAGTTGGGGAAGATTTTAGGGCTGAACTTAACAAGTTAAAAGACATAGGTTCATAGATAGGTTTATAGATTATTACTAGACTGACTACCTTTGTGGGCCATTTTAAGCCTAGCCAGTTACCCACCGTGAGAATCAAACCCTGCACCTTGTGTCTGTAAGGTAAACACATTTACCATTATGCCAACTTCCCACCCTAATAATTTAAGTTTACAGGTAAGTACTCCCCTTCCGGGCCATTTTAGGACTAGCCAATTTCTCACTAAGGTGAGGATCAAACCTTGTACTCTCTGCCTGTGAAATAAATACCTTAACCATTATGCTAAAGCAAAGGATATCTAGATACACTGGTCACTGAAATTATAGAAGAAGTATATTGTGGTTGGAGTACTAAATACACCCCACTTTTGGGTATAGGTTTGGAAAAAGGTAACAAAACTGACTTGATAAAAGGTTTGATAGAGCATATGTTATGGAATACAACTATCTTT
This sequence comes from Protopterus annectens, assembly GCF_019279795.1. Classification (NCBI taxonomy): domain Eukaryota; kingdom Metazoa; phylum Chordata; order Ceratodontiformes; family Protopteridae; genus Protopterus; species Protopterus annectens. The sequence continues at coordinate 656,204,006 of NC_056735.1, forward strand.
TAAAACCCTTGGTTCATATATTACAATTCTATTGGAGTATTTTTAAAGTGAGTAAGGAACTTTACAAAATAGTGGGGTATAGACCCACAATCTCATACAAGACTGGGAGGAATTTTAAACACTTGCTGGAAGTTGAGTTATCTATTAAGGATGATATAAAAAGGGGAACTACCCCATGTGGAATGTGTAGCCACTGTTCTTTTGTAGCAAAGTCTGACAGTAAAGTCTGACAGTATGACTTTACAGAATGGATTGGGAAGCAAAATTTATGTCAAGAAGGGGAACTGTGAAACAAATTGGTTTACTTAGCGAAATGTGGAGAATGTTCTGCTTTTTATATAGGAAACACCGAAAGAGCCCTTAAAAATAGAATTTATAAACATCTTTATGATATAAGAACAAAGAAGGAGACTAGTGCTTTATATAAGCACTCGTTAAACTGTCCAAACTATGTAGGGTATCAATTTGGCATCCTTGAAGTTGTCAAAAAGAATCCCAGAGGTGGTAATTTGAAGTTAACTTTGTTAAAGATAGAACCCATTTGGCAGCTCAAGTTAAACGCCACTTTACCCCCTGGTTTGAATAAATATGTGCTAGTAAAACCTGTCCATAAAGAAAAGGCTGCTACTATCAAATAAGTTGCTTTTTTATTAAGTTGTGTATTTTTAAACAATTTTTATTTAAACACTAACAACTTAGAGTGAATGTTTAAACGTTTAATTGATGAACAGGAAATTAGTATGTGTATTTAATGAGGGGATGTGACTGCACTTTTTATCTGAAGACGTCTCTTGGTCAAGACGAAAGCGCTTGTCATAGTTGGTGTTTTTTTAATAAATGATGTTAAAATACCAGATTTTTGTGATATAAAAAATGAGACCATAATAAATCATTTCAAAACTTTTCCCACCTTTAATGTGACATATAACCTGTACAATTCAATTGAAAAACAAACAAATCTGTTAGGGGAAAAAAGTAAAAAACATACAATAAGCTGGTTGCATAAGTGTGCACACCCTTAAACTAATACTTTGTTGAAGCTGGAATTTATTGGAGAAAACTGGTAAAGGAACCAAGGTATTGGGATTAGATAGCTAGGGAAGGAATGGTAATATGGTGGGATGATAACAAAAAATATGTTTGGACAAACAGGCTAAAACTGCCTTCTGTGCTAAAGATTAATATCAGAGTATAGGCAAACAAAAAAGGAGAGGGGAATCTTAAGTGAAAGACCTGATCTGGTGTTGTTTTTTTTTTTTTTTTTTTTTTGATTGAATCTAGCACAGAAGCTGCTGTTAAAAAAAGGGATAATTAATAAGATATATGAGATACTGAATGAAAACTGTAAAAATCAGTCGTAGGAGGTTAAAAAGATTGGAAAAAAGAGACTGGAAAAGCAGTTTACAAGAGATTAATGGGAGGACGTATGTATGGCTCTGAAGTACACAACAAAGTCCAGAATGCTTAGGATCTGTGGAAGTGACTCCAAGCAGTCTTCAAAGAATTTTTCCTCAAGTTGATAACAAATGTTGGATGTGTTGTGATGGGAAAGAGAGGTAACTGAGAACATGTATTTTTAGAGTGTAATGATTTGGTAGATTTTAAAAATTCATTACATAGTACTCTTAGAAACATTTAGTAAGTAAAATGGCTGTAACTAAGGAAACATTTTTGAGATGGGACACAGGATCTGAATTGCCTAGACATAGTAAGGAGTTACATTTAATTATGTTGGCTGCCAAAAAAGCGATTACTGAAAAATGGAAATCAAAGTCTAAACCAACTGTATTTGAAGTATTGAATATTATAAAATAGAGAAAATAACTGGAAGTGGGGTCTTTAGTAAAGGGAAGGAGCAAATTACTTAAATAGAAATTGTGGGGACAATACATGCAAAATAATGTTCAGGAGGATGAGTGAGGTTTAAAGGAAGGCTGGAATTTGTTAATTTATGTAATGCTGGACTGATGAAAATTATAAAGAAATATGTTATGTATAATGTATGTAAATGGAAAAAATGTTAATACGAATTTTCTTTTCTGTTAATGTATGTCTGCCTTTGTTTTAAGTGATAATTCAGTAAATGTGTTTATAAAAAGGTACCTTAAACCAGTAATATTAGCACCTTCTAAGTTCACCATCTAGTAGAGAATGTACCCTGGAACAAACTATTTTTAAACACCTTTGTTAAATTCACACATGGTTAGTTATGACATAGGTATGTATATATATATATATATATATATATATATATATATATATATATATATATATATATATATATATATGGATCTAGGGCATTTCACCGAAAGTCAAATTAGTGTGCACTTTTCACCAAAAGCTCAATTCACCGAAAAAAAACAATTCACTGAAAAACATTTCACTGAAAGTGGTATATGGCCTTGTCCCCACTGTAGTGTGACCCTGGAGTTAGCATATGTAGTAGTGGGGTGTGGGGGGCATATTGTACATGTTTTGAACTATATACATGCATACTTGCAATTGCAATATATTGCTCTTACCCAAACATGATATATATTTAAAATATGTGGGAGGTGGTGCCCCCCACACCCCCCCTACAATATATACGAACTCCAGGGTCGCACTACAGTGGGGCCAAGTTCATATACCACTTTCAGTGAATTGTGTTTTCGGTGAATTGTGCTTTCGGTGAAATGTCCTAGATCTATATATATATATATATATATATATATATATATATATATATATATATGTGTGTATGTAGATATAAAAGGGTAATTGTGAGGTAGAGTTCAGGGATGAGTTAAGACAGGCACTGGGTGGCAGTGAAGAGTTACCAAGTAGCTGGGTAACTACAGCAGAGCTAGTAAGGGAGACTGCTACAAAGGTGCTTGGTATGACATCTGGACAGAGGAAGGACAACAAGGAGACATGGTGGTGGAATGAGGAATTACAGGAGAATATACAGAGAAAGAGGTTGGCAAAGAAGAAGTGGAATTGTCAGAGAGATGAAAGTAGACAGGAGTATAATTAGATGAGGTGCATGGCAAAGAGAGAGGTGGCGAAGGATAAGGCATATGAAGAGTTGTATGAAAGGTTGGACACTATGGAGGGAGAGAAAAGGACCTGTACCGATTGGCTAGACAGAGGGACCAAGCTAGGAAAGATGTGCAGCATGTCAAGGTGATAAAAGGTAATGAGGGAAACATACGAGCGAGGAGAGTGTGTTGAGGAGATGGAAAGAGTACTTTGAGGGGTTGATGAATGAAGAGAATGAGAGGGAGAGAAGGTTGGATGATGTGAGGATAGTGAATCATGAAGTACAGTGGATTAGCAAGGAGAAAGTAAGGATAGCTATGAAAAGGATGAAGAATGGAAAGGCTGTTGGCCCAGATGACATACCTGTGGAAGCATGGAGGTGTTTAGATGAAATGGCAATGGAGTTTTTAACCAGATTGTTTAATGAAATCTTGGAAAGTGAGAGGATGCCTGAGGAAGGGAGAAAGTGTTTTGGTACCAATTTTTAAGAATAAGGGTGATGTGCAGAGCTGTAGTAACTACAGAGGGATTAACTGATCAGTCACAGCATGAAGTTATGGGAAAGAGTAGTGGAAGATACGTTAAGAAGGGACGTGATAATTCGTGATCGGCAGTATGGTTTCATGCCAGGAAAGAGCACTACAGATGCAATGTTTGCTCTGAGAGTGTTGATGGAGAAGTACAGAGAAGGTCAGAAGGAGTTGCATTGTGTTTTTGTAGACTTGGAGAAAGCATATGACAGGGTGCCTAGAGAAGAGTTGTGGTATTGTATGAGGAAGTCAGGAGTGTCAGAGAAGTATGTAAGAGTGGTACAGGATATGTGCGTGGGTAGTGTGACAGCAGTGAGGTCTGCAGTGGGAGTCACAGAGGCGTTTAAGGTGGAGGTGAGGTTACATCAAGGATCAGCTCTGAGCCCTTTCTTATTTGCAATGGTGATGGACAGGTTGACAGACGAGATCAGACAGGAGTCCCCGTGGACTATGATGTTTGCAGATGACATTGTGATCTGTAGTGAGAGTATGGAACAGGTGGCGGGGACCCTGGAGAGATGGAGACATGCTCTAGAGAGAAGTGGAATGAAGGTCAGCAGGACTAAGACAGAATATATGTGTGTGTGGATGAGAGGGTGGATAGAGGAATGGTGAGGATGCAAGGAGTAGAGGTGGCGAAGGTGGATGAGTTTAAATACTTGGGATCAATAGTTCAGCATAACGGTGAGTGTGGAAGAGAGGTGAAGAAGAGAGTACAGGCAGGATGGAGTGGGTGGAGAAGAGTATTAGGAGTGATTTGTGACAGACGAGTACCAATAAGAGTGAAAGGGAAGGTCTACAAGAGGGTAGTGAGACCAGCTATGTTATATGGGTCGGAGACAGTGGCATTGACAAAAAGGCAGGAGTTTGAGCTGGATGTGGCAGAGTTAAAGATGTTAAGAATTGCACTGGGTGTGACGAGGTTGGATAAGATTAGGAATAAGTATATTAGAGGGTCAGCCCAGGTTGGAAGGTTTGGAGACAAAGCCAGAGAGGCAAGATTACGTTGGTTTGGACATGGGCTGAGGAGGGATGCTGAGTATATTGGGAAAAAGATGCTAAGGATGAAGCTACCAGGTAACTGGAAGAGAGGAAGGCCTAAGATAAGGTTTATGGATGTGGTGAGAGAGGACATGCAGGTGGTTGGTGTGACAGAACAAGACGTAGAGGACAGGAAGAAATGGAAACAGATGATCCGCTGTGGCAACCCCTAACGGGAACAGCCGAAAGCTGACTATGATTATGATGACATATATATATATATATATATATATATATATATATATATATATATATAAATATATATATATATATATATATATAATAAATATATATATATATATATATATTAATAGAAAAGAAAACAAACCCTTGCAAATGTTTTTTTCATTTTCATGTTTTTTTTTAATTTTTTGATTGTCATTCCCTCAAACATATTACATAAATTGCTCAAGTTCTGACTTCTTGAATTTTTCACTTCTCTTTAAACATTATTTTGCATGTGTTGTTTCCACAGATTTAGTTTGTGTCTGTTATTTTCTCCTTTCTTTTCTTAAAGCTCCCACTTCCAATTATTTTATCTCCATTACAACATTCAGTACTTCAGTTAGTTTTATTTTTGATTTTCTAGTAATTGCTTTTTTTGGCAGCAAAAAGCATTAAAGTTAGTAAGGTCTTATATCTAAGCAATTTTGCACCTGCAGCATTTCTGTCAAAGTAACCTAGAGGGAATTTTTAAATTCTGCAAATTCATTACATTCCTAAAAAAATTTTCCCCAATTACCCTCTTTCGTTTGCTTGAGGTATGAAAATATGTACACAAACAATTCTAAGCAAAAATCCCAAACCTTGTAGACTTTGTTGCTTACTTGGGAGCCATCCATTCTCACTTACTAGTGTTTTCTAACCTCTTCTAATTGCTTATTACACGTGTCATGAATTATTTTACATGCTTTACTAATTGTCCTTGTTTAACAACATCATAGGTTCATAGGTTCATACTAGGCTATCTGCCCTGGGGCAATTATAAACCTAGCCCGATTCTGTATGGCTTACGCCACCCTTTGATTTGAGTATACTGTGCCCTTTTTAAGGTTTAGTTTACTGTGCCTCTGTCTAATAGTGACACAGGAGTAATCCCTGGGACAAACCTACGATCCCCCATCCACTTATCGAGATTCTTCTTGAAGAGATTCAGTGAGGTGCTCTGCCTCACATGAACTGGAATTCTATTCCAGAGCGAAGGGAGCCTCTGGGTTATGACCTGTCCCTCCAGCAAGTTCTATTTATTTCTGTGCTGAGGTTCAAGTCCCTCGAGCGTGTGGCTCTAAGGGATTTAGATTTACTGAGGTGGAGCATGTTCATTAATTCTGGATTTGACATAGCTTTTTATGTCAGGCATAGATCGCCTCGAAGTAGGCGGTATGCAACTGAGAAGAGCTGGAGTTTTTTTTTAACCGAGCAGCATATGGCATCTGTTTGAGACCCTTGATCCTCTTGGTGAGATACTTTTGGGGTCTTTCTAATTGCTGTAGGTGTCGGGTAAGGTACATCCCAAAAGGGGCATTGTATTCTATGATGGGCCTGATGAGGGATGAATAAAGGGGCACGATTACCTCTCTTGATCTAGATGTGAAACCCTTCGTGATGAGGTGGGTTATGTAGAAGGTCTTTCTAACCACTTTGGCAATGTGGTTTTCAAAGGAGAGATTGCTATCAACTTGGGTCCCCAGGTCCCTAATAACTTTCTCTGTACTTAATGGGTTTCCGCCTATGTGGTAATTTGTGGGCACATTGTTTTTGCCAAAGGGTATGACTCTACATTTTTTCGCATTTAGCTTTAAACCATGGCGCTGGCACCAGTTATCTGTCTCTGTGATACCTTTTTGATGGATGTTTGTGTCAGCTGGAGAGTTGATTATGGCCCCCAGTTTGCAGTCGTCTGCGAACTTGGTGAGCCATAGTCCTCCCACGTTTGCCTGTACCTCGGAAAAGTATATACTGAACAAGAGTGGTCCCAGGACAGAACCCTGTGGGACGCCACTTGTGACCGGTTTCGAGTCTGACATGGCTCCAGCAACTCTCACTCTGTGGGTTCTGTCTTTGAGCCAGTTTGCGACCCATCTTGTGACATAGGGGTTTATATTTAAGCTGGATAGCTTATCTATGATGCCCGAGTGGGGTATTGTGTCAAATGCCTTTGCAAGGTCCAGATAGGCTGTGTGGACTACCTTTCCTTCATCTATGGCTTTGTTGACTGTTTCAAAGAAGTCAACCGGGTTCAAAAGGCAGGATCTGCCCTTGACAAAGCCAAACTGGGTAGGATCTAGTGTCTGTAGGTCCCCAATGTCTTTGTTTATGAGCTCCATGATGATCCTCTCCATAGCCTTAAAGACTAAGCTAGTCAGGCTTATGGGGTGATAGTTTCCAGGGTCTGTAGAGGCTCCACCTTTGTGGAGTGGGACCACGGTTGCTGTACGCCATCCTGTGGGCACATATCCTGTAGTGAGGCTGAGATTGTATAGCTGTTTTATTTGAGGGATTAGTTCCTCTTGTAGTTCATGTAGGACGCAACCTGGGACGCCATCTGGTCCCATGGAAGCAGTGTTTTTTGCTTTGGAGAGGGCAGCCTTCACCTGAGCATCTGAGATGTTTGGGAGGCAGCTCTCTGCCGGGATAGATACTTGCTCTTTTGGAGGAGAGGGGGGGGGAAGAAGTTTGCACTGAACCTGTGTGCCAGGATATTGGCGATGTCTGTGGGTTCAGTGTATTTTTTTCGTTTAGAATCAACTCAGAACAAGTCTGGGAGTTGCATCCCAGGTTTCTTACATAACTGAAAAAAGCCTTATGATTGTCTTTGGTGTCCTGTGCAATTTTTCCTCTTGAAGCTGGCCTTGCAGGATTTTGAGGGATCGTAATTTTTTGCTAGTACTGATCAGAGATGCCTTCCCTATTAGGGATTTTGCTCTATCATGTAGTAGCTTCCTCCTTCTGTTGTACAGTTTATTTATGGCAGGGGTCCACCAGACTGGACGCCTGCCTTTGGATGATTGGGTCTTGATTTTGTTTGGGATAGCATGATCCATGCATTCCTGGAGATGTCCGTAGAATGCATTTATATAGGATTCTGCAGTTTGGGCTGTAATTTCCACTGGCCCTGGGGCCTTGAAGGTTTCCACTTTGGTTTTGAGAAGTGAGAAGGTCGCTTTTGAGAAGTTTTTCACTGTGGTTTTCTGGGCTGAGGGTGGGATCGGGATGTGGACATCCAGTGAAATTAATTTATGGTCTGATCTTACCAATGAGGGATATACTTCTGGTGTGGAGCATAGAGTCCCCATGTTGGTAATGATCAGGTCTAGTATGTTGTCCCCTCTTGTGGGAGTGGTGACTAGTTGTTCCATAGCATTTGAGTTTATAATTTCCAGTAATCTTTGGGCTAAGGTGCTGGGGCTTGAGTAGTGCTTCCAGTCAATGTTTGGGTAGTTGAAGTCACCCAATATAATGGTGTTCGGAGAGATCTTCACGTTCTCCAATGTTTTCAGGAAAGCCGAATGGGATTCCTGACTTTGAGAGGGTGGTCTGTTGGATGCTATAAACTGAAAAGCAGTCTTGCCCACTGCTAGTTGCACATGGATGGTCTCCGATACTTCGTGCAATGCCACTAACCTGGAGGTGTGGATATCCTTGATAAATATGGAAACTCCCCCTCCTTTTGTGGTTCGGTCCGGGTTTTGGGGCCAAAAAGCATGATATGAGGTACAGCCTGGTAGTGCTGGGGTGCTCTCTGGAGCCTTGAACCAGGTTTCTGTCACTGCACAGATATCGATGTTCTCCATACTGAGGAGAGCTTCGAGTGCGTGCATCTTGAGGATAAGACTTCTGGCGTTTAGCAGCATTACCCTTAGTTTCTTGTTCCTTGTGCTGTCTATGGGGGTGGGTTTGACTTTTGAGCCTTGCCTAAAAAAGGCACTATGGGGGTGGCAAGAGCCTTTGCCAATATCCGAAAGCCCAGGGGTGACAGGTGCAAGCTGTCCCTAGCGAAGCAACGTGGCTTATCGAGCATGTCATCCCAGGCTGACGGACACTGGATCCCCTTTGAATGACACCAACATTTTAGCCAATTGTTAAAATCGATCATTTTGTCTTTGTACTGTGGCATCATTCTAGGTGAGGGTAAGATGCTGCTCAAGGTCAGGGTCATACCAGCCTGGGCTACATGATCAGAGAGCTCCTCTATGTCTCTTTCCATGTAGTCCAGGGAGGTACGTCTCAGGTCATTCACACCAGCATGTACAATGACTGAGTCATATTTGTATTTGCTTTGGAGTGACCTGAGTGCTTGCGTTATGTGTCAGATCCTAGCACCCGACAGGCAGCTCACTGTGACCTTCTCTTTATTCAGCCTGGTGAGCAGGACGTCAGTGTGTCTGACAGTAGAGTCACCTATAACAAGAGTATCAGGTGTGTTGTTCAGCCTTAAGGGCTGTGGTTGCTTGGCACACTGACTTTGTGGGTTATGTGTTGTGTGTGTTTTGTTTTGAGGTAGCGTTTGCTTGGATGTCTGCTTTGGAGGTCTCTGTTGCTTAGGTAGATTTTTATTTAGAGCCTCCGAGTATGTTTTTGTGTATTTATGTGTTTGGTTCGCTGATGTGGTGGGCCTATGTGATGCTGGAATTGTGTTGTGTGATGTTACCTTCTCCTCCTGACTGGTTACTCCAGTTTGGCTAAATAGTTGCATCTCTCACATATATTTGAACCTGTTTGGAGGAGGAGAGGGTTGTCCGTGTACATGAGACAGTTGTAACATTGCCTCAAAATTCCCAGATTCACCAGCTGGACTGGAGAGGAAACCATTGACTGACCTTTGGACATGCTAGAGTAATAAGGAAACTGAATTTAAGACGGACCAATAGAGGTCAGGGTAATCGTAGAGAGTATAAGAGTAAGTAATGCTTATGATTTAATAGTGCTAACTTGTAGGATTACTTAATTGGACCAGTGAAGGGCCTTAGAATGAGAATATGGTGTTTAAATTGAGAGATAGAGCAGTTCTAAGGGAAAAAGTGAAGAGCAGACTTTGTGGAGCCAGGAATAGTTTAAACCCAATTAGGCGGCGCTGCCCGTTGTTGCGCTATGCTCAAAAACACGCAAAAACGCGCAAAAGAGGGTTTTAAGAGAGGAAGATGAAGGAGTTATGGAATTGACCCAGAATGTCCAATAAAACTACAGTTTCAAGTCAGTAACCACTCCCACAGGGGCAGACAGGCTGCTCAATGTTTTTCACTGCCACTGATCAACAGAGAGACTTTCCTTTAGCCCAAGCAAAAAATGGCCGCACAGAAACTTACAAACAGTTCAAGAACAGCAAGCCTGTAACTGAACTTTTTTAAATGTCAGGAAAGTGGGGGAAAAAGCAAGATGGCAGAGGTTAACAAGTATCAACAAGTTATAACAGTGCAGTAAATGACCCCACACGAATGCTAGGCCAAAGACAGATAAAATGCAAGTTTTGAGAAAAAAACGATTTAAAAAAAAGTGCAAACAGGAAATTCAGTAAACAGCTCTAGGTTGTGCTCTAAATGCAGTTACTAATGCAGAAATCAAATTTAACAAGCCAGAAAATGCTCAAAATAGGTGGCTATGCAGAAAAACATAGCAAATAAACAGAGGAAAAATACTTAGTCTCAAAAGTGGCTCCTTTCTTCTCTCAGCGTTTTCTCCTCTTGGTGGGTGCTTCACAAACAGCCAACAAGCCTGAAAAGATGCCAAAACCACGAGGCAACCAGGTTTTAAAAGAGGAAGATGAAGGAGTTTTGGAATTGACCCAGAATGGCCAATAAAACTACAGTTTCAAGTCAGTAACCACTCCCACAGGGGCAGGCAGGCTGCTCAATGTTTTTCACTGCCACTGATCAACAGAGAGACTTTCCTTTAGCCCAAGCAAAAATGGTCACAGAAACTTACAAACAGTTCAAGAACAGCAAGCCTGTAACTGAACTATTTAAATCTCAGAAAAGTGGGAAAAAAGCAAGATTTTTTTGTGTTTTTTTGTTTTTTCAGAGATAGCAGAGGTTAACAAGTATCAACAAGTTATAGCAGTGCAGTAAATGACCCCACACAAGAGTGCTAGGCCAAAGACAGATAAAATGCAAGTTTTGAGAAAAAACGATTTTAAAAATAAGTGCAAACAGGAAATTCAGTAAACAGCTCTAGGTTGTGCTCTAAATACAGTTACTAATGCAGAAATCAAATTTAACAAGCCAGAAAATGCTCAAAATAGGCAGCTATGCAGAAAAACTTAGCAAATAAACAGAGGAAAAATACTTAAAGTCTCAAAAGTGGCTCCTTTCTTCTCTCAGCATTTTCTCCTCTTGGTGGGTGCTTCACCAACAGCCAACAAGCCTGAAAAGACTTTTAGACTCAACTAAGAACTCCATCATGGCTGCACTGTCTTTTAACATTTCTGTATCCATTTTTCTTTGCCTGCACTCTGTTGTCAATCCTTGGGTAGGGAAAGTTGTTTCCAACCTGCATTCCAGACTTAATGCTTGTCATCCTCCCATTCTGTTACCTTTCCATCAATAGCGGTTTACTTTTCTCCAGTAAATTCTAGTCTCCTGTTACCTCTTTCTTATGTCCCTTGTAGTCATCACTAGTGGTAAAATCTCTTTTCTCTATTCCCACATTGGCTTAAGTCTTAAAATACTTTGTTACTTTATAAATATATTTTTTGGTATGGGTGATATGTACTCCTTAAGGGCTGGCATCCAAAGTTCTACTCTCTCTCCTTATTTTGTGACCCCCCCCCAATTTCAACTTAATCTGTTTCTAACTTAAATTTGTAACCTTCTACTTGTGTGATGTATATGAGCCTTAAATGTGTAGCACTTAAGTGTTCTTTCACATTTAGTAATCCTAAACCATCTTAATGAATGGGAAGAAAGAACTTAATTCCACTTTTAACTCGTGCTTTCTTTCATATGTGGGCGAGTGCTTACGAGCACGCACACATACGCAGCCCCTGACAGACTAGATTCATGTTAATTAATCTGTGATCAGTTGATACTAGTTCTCAGTTGCCTTCACATCCATAGCACTTCCTGTGGAACTATCTTTTTTTTAACAGGAGAAACCATACAAGTTCCTGGCTTTATTTTTTTTATTCAGTGTTCGACCCCAATCATTTGAAAGAGTTGTGCCTACGTTAATACATTCAGCTTTCTCCACTCGCATAGATATAAATACACATACATACATGTTTGAGTGCATGCACACACGCACACAAATTGTTGTCCCCTGATTGTTTAACTCTGAGCTTGGATGCCCAGCAGTGATCACTGTGATATCCCACTACTTACAGTTTTATGTTCAGAGAGGGTACTAGCAATACTCACAACTTAGGATCTGTTGGATAGCCATTTTGGGCAGTGTAGGAGTTGACATTAGGTTTGTCCAGTTTTTCAATAATAGCAGCATGGAGGATAGTGCCAAAAGCATTGACCAGGCCAAGATAAGCAGCAGGCATACATGGAGTGACCATTGTTCACAGCCCATATGACATTTTCATTGAAGTTTACTAGGTTCAGGAGACAAGGGCTGGATCAGATAATTTGCTTATGCCTGCATAAATTAATTTAGCTATGACATATTCCATGACTTTGAATAAAAGGCAAGTGAGGCTAATGAGCTATTAGTCTGTAGAGGGGCCACCTTTCGGTAGGATTGTCGCAGTATCTGTTCTCTAGACATACAGCATAAACCCCATGGATAAGCTGAGGTTGAACAGTTTAAGTTGTGTCTTGGCTACATAATTGACACTAATGAGAATGCAGTCTGGTATATTCTCTGGTCCAATAGAAGTATTGTTAGCCTTTGACCAGAATTCTAAGACTCATTCTAAGGTGGTTTTAGGTGAAACTAAATTTTCTGTGACAGCTGGGGCAGTAGTAGTGGGTAGGTGAGGTAAAATCAGCACAAAATATGTTGGCTACATCCTTGAAATTAGAATGTGATCAGTGAGCTCAGTGCATTGTTGGATATTATCCTTCAGTTTTGCGACATAACTGAAGAAAGATTTGTAGTTTCCCTTGGTATCTGTAATAACCTCAAGTTGGTACTTTGCTTTACATTTTCTAATAATGCTTTTAAGTTCTTTGCTGGTGTTTCGTTGTGGCTTTGATATAGGGAGATAAACGTTTACTTATTCAGTTTAATATAGGATTTCAACCATATGTTAAAACTGGAGGCGAATATGGCATCCATCTCATTTGGGTCCATTTACAGGGGGTTATTGGGAATTTTGTGTAGGTCATCAAGCTACAAGCATAGTTTTGCCCAGGAGAAGTCCCTAAAGACAGTCTGGTTTAGTGGTGAGGTAGTGCAATAGATCTGATAGAGGTGACTGATTTGTGGTCAGATTTATTGTAGGATGTGGAGGTGCAGGGTGGGTACAGGTGGGAGCTAGGCTGATAAGGACCATTTCAAGGATATTAGTCTGTATTGGCTAGTTTTAGAACTTTCTCCATTGTGTTAGTATTAAATTCTGGGAAACACTTGAGTGCATCCATTTTTAGAGGTATAAGTATGCTATTCATTGCTTTGGTGATTGAAGTCAACTAACATAAAACTATTTGTTGGCTTGATATTTAACACCTTTGTGGAATTAAAGTAATTTCTGTGATCTCTGGGTGACATTGATAGGAATCTGTAGCTAGCAATGAAGTAATAGCTGGATTTGTTACTTGCAGTTTGGATCTCCAGGAGCTCCAATTTAGTGTTGTGGATAATTTGATATGAGGGGATTGTGTTTCTGGCAAATACAGACAGTTCTCTCCAGTTACCAAAGGACCTAAAGGCATGAAAAGTATTGTACCATAGCTGGTGTGGAGGCAGTGCTGTCATTGCATTGACACTGTCTCAGTAATAACACAAGGTATGAATTTGCTCGAGTCGCAGGAGGGTCTCAAGTTCTTGTATTTTTCTGTTTAGAAGCTTTGCTTCTTTTAACTCATTACTTCCTATAAGAGCATAGTCATCAGGAAAGCAAACTTTCTGTGTATTCTGTAAAAGTATACTGTCTATTTCCTGGAGACTTCCCTGTACTCCTGAAACGAGTTTACTCATTGCTATTTTCAAAGTCTAATTGCTGAAGTCCTGATAAGTATACATACATAAAACTAAAGCAGCAAGGTGGCATCTGCAAGAAGAAATGTTCAGCATAGAATGTGCAGAGCTGATGTTATTAAAGTGTTTGAAAAAAATTATGAAAAATATGGCATATTTCCATGTTTACATTAATAATGCAAGAAGAAGTGTGTGATACTGCCTAGTGGGAGTGGTGTATTAGAGTAGTGGATGTTTGTAAAAAATGACGTAGGAAGTTACTAGGCTAATGGCCCTGGGGCCCTTACAAGCCTAGCCAAGAGTTTATCCCCAAAAAAGAAACATCAGTCAGCACCTGTCTCCCCTGTCATTGAGGGACAAAGGTGGAACCCCTGGGACAAATTTGTGGTTTCCCATCTACTCATCAAGGTTGCGCTTGAAGAGGGTCAGCGAGGTACTCTGACATGTATGGGAAGTCTGTTCCAGAGACGGGGCAGCCTCTGGGAGACAATCCTGTCTCTTCAACAGGTTTTGTTGATGTTGCATAATAGATTTAGGCCTATCGAGCGGGTAATGAGCGAGGAGTTAGACTTATGGATATGGAGGATCTCTAGTAGGGCAGGGTCCAATATTGCCTTGTAGGCAAGACAGAGATCACCTCTGAGCAATCTGTAAGATTCCAAGTAAAGTGATAGTGATTTGAGCCTGTCTGCATATGACAGGTGTTGGAGGCAAGGATTCTCTTTGCGAGGTATTTCTGTAGCCTTTCCAGTTGGTGCAGTGTTTGGAGAGGTCGCAGAAATATCTCACAAAGAGAATCAATGGCCTCATATTACCATAGTGGGTAATATAAAGACATTCTGAGATATAATTGCCCTTTTTGTAAAGCAGTTGCAATTATTACCTATTTTTCCCAACTGCATTAATTTCATAAAAAGTTAAGTTGCCTAAAGGTGAACAAGTGGTGCCATCATATACAAAACATTAAGGCACATATTGCTGCTACTGATACATGACATCTAACATCAATTTTGTAGAATAATGGATTAATATTGTTTTGAAATACTGTGAACAGGGGCGGCTCATGCTATCGGACTGCCGGACTGCAGCCCTCCCACCTAGAAAAAACAAAAGAAAAATCTTTAAAACTAGAAAACAAAAACAGAAAAAAAAAAGCACGAGTCCCGACTCCTCTGCGCATGCGCAGACACATTAGAAGACCTCAGACTGCCTTTATCAGCAGTCTGTATATTAACAAAAAGGTACCCAGCAATCATTGCTGCAATGCACCCAGGAATCTGTGTGGTGATGACCACACAGAAGAGGAGGTCCGGACAGCTGCGGCTGCAGGCAGAACCAATGAGGACTGAGGGGTGAGCTGCTCTCGCGGGACTTTCATTGTGCGGGCTTGGCTGCATTCATGGATTACTGCTTCAAGTAGGTGTTTTGGTCACTGGCTGGATTGTGGGCTTACTTCGTTCGTGAAACGGGTAGGTGTTTGGTCGCTGGCTATTCGTTCAACGGGTAGGACATTTATTTACAGCAGGTAAGTGAAAGCTTTGTAACAGGAATTATACCGCTGGACAAAGGGGTGTGTGTGTGTGTGTGTGTGTGTGTGTATGTGTTTATAAACTTATTAACTGCTATATCACTTACAGTGCCGAAAATATCTGTAGTGATAAAGGCCTGTATGGAGGGCAATGAGCTGGAGATCAAACAAACAGGGGTTAAGTTAGGTAGGAGGAAATACATGTTCACACAGAGTGTAATGAATGGGCAGAAGTATTTTCCAGGTTGGTGATACACAGCACAGCAGCTGAATCTTTTAAAGGTGCACAAATGTCCTGTTCAGAATAGAAGGACAGGCAACTGCCTTAAGCGATCTGTAGTACTTCAGCTGATTTGTCATGACTCATAGTTTCCCACCACTGGCTTATTTACATGTATGTTATTTTTTATGCTATGTTATGTTATGCTCTGATTTGCATTTAGATTATGCCTGGATATCCATTGTATTGCCATCAGAACTGTAATTATTGTTTCAGTCTCAGTGGCTCTAAAGATAACTGCAATTACCTGTCAAGCCAACATCTTGCTTTGTTCCTTCATGTGTTCGTTTTTGTTTAAGTTTTTACTTTTGTTCATTGAATTGCAGTATATTACAACACTAAATTCAGCTGATATAGATTATTTGTAACACTTGTTATAACTGTGAACAGTTTGGTGTTTCATCTGCTGCCCTAGTTGCATTTGTCACACTGCTTATGCTAACTTACCACATGCACATTTGTTGTTGCATTTCTTAGTGAGGTATGAAACGTTCAGTACACAGCTCTTGTAATGTAACTGCTGCACAATCCAATCTGACAATTCTTTGAGTAAACCAAACTGTTTCCTCTTCTGCATTTGTGGTTTTACTTATTCAGCTGCAGACCAACAAAAATGGCTGCTTTTTTGTTAATGGGTGATTTCATGGCATGATAAATTAACTTTCTTAAAAAGGATTTTCCTTGCTTATATACGTTCATTGTCTTCTGTTGTAAGCTATGGCTGTAACTATGCTTTGCTTTTAAACTTGCTGAAGCTATTGGCCTGCTTGGTTCCATACCCTGACAGCCATCAACTTTTTCCTGAATGATGCTTACTGCTTTTGAGATTGTGCAATTCTCACTCATTTATTGAATTACTCTCTGTACATATGAATTTGTAAATGGTTAGTTTTTAACTTCTGCTGTATTCCTGTCTGTATGTGCTTGTGCTTGGTAGCACAATCAGTTTATCCCACTTGTGTGACAGTGATGTCGTCAGCCATACCTGTCAACTTTACAGATTTTTGCAGAATGTCCAGATTTTGGCCTTATATTTTTGGTCATTTTTTTCATAAAATTGTGGTTTTCTGGCAAATTATTAGCAAATCAGTAAAGACTGAAGTTATAAAGTAATGGCAGACATTTATGTTTGATTTCATACCTTCAAAAATTCATACTAATGCAAGACCTACTACTATTCTATTATCTTTCTAAGTTTATAAGAGCAATATTTAAACATTGTCTTTATTTTTGGGCCTGTGTCCCACTTCTATGTATGGCTTTGTCCAGATTTCTTGCTCTGAGGTTGAGAGGTATGAGTATCAGAGCCATCACCGTCAGCCAGAGACATTTCAAACTGCGACCTACTTGTTGCACCCCACTCCCCATTGTAGTGGCTCTGGATGTGTCCAAGCATGGCAACAGCAGTTATGCAGTGTAAGTGTGCAGAGTATTCCCCCATCCAAGGTAGACCACAAGTATGACCGTGGTTTTTCATCTGTCCTTGATTTTGCAGACTGTTCTAGTTTTCTGTCATATTTTTATACTGTTGATTTATGCTTCTTATTATTCAGAAAATGCATACTGTTGCAGTGCCCTGTTGCTCTGTATTAAAGTAGCAATGCTTTATTGAAAATCAGGTAAGCTTGTCAGAGATTGTAAGATGCAAGTAAGCTTTAATAAGCATAGTGTTAAAGAATTACCAACATTGAAAGCCTTTTCATTGTTGCCATGCAGAGAATATTTACATAACTAGATAACGTATAAGCCTTAGATATTGAAATGCATGTAACAGTATTTGAAATAAAGGACAGGATTACAGTATTTTCAGAAGCTCATTAAATTTGTTGGAGAATTGCAGTTATCTTTGCAGGCTTTACCCGTAAACTAAACAGAATGCCAATCTATCATGTGTGGTCCATAACTTCTGCAGTAATCTTTTAAGCAATTTATCTTGAGCTTGTTTCTTGTTTGCTGTTCATTTTTTACTTTGATCACGTGTTCCCCATGAAACAAGTAGATAGTTGTTGTCAGGTAGCAGGTCTTTTTTGGATAAGAAACATTTTTACAAGTGGGGGTATCATAGAGATTGCTACTTTCAGCATGTTACTTGGTAATTTTATAAAGCTGAATATAAATTATAATTAGAACTGCAGTGCAAGGAGAAGTGGTTTGAGCTGAGTGCTGCTTGTTTTATTTTATACTTGATTTTGACTGGCATTCCAGTAATGTATTTAAAAAGCAATTTATTTTTTCATGCCTCGCAACCTTTGTGTTTCCATCTAGATGTTAAGTAAGTTGTCATGTAGCCAATGCATTGAAATATTTTTTCTTCTACACTTCATTTTGTCTTGATTGGACTCTCGTAATGACGGTTTGGCACCCAGGGCAGCGTATTTAATTAAAGTTCCAGTTGTTGTGGTTTTGAGCATAGTTCCACCCCTTTCTAGTTGGTCACACCCCTTCCCATTGGCCTCACCTATTCAGCTGTATCCTGCAGCCCTCCTTTAATTTGAAGTCACCAGCCGCCACAACTGTGAAATTATGTACATAATTTGCGTAGGTACTGCAATATGCTGGTCCCACTTGTCAAACATCAGTGGAAAGCTCTTGAACAGGTGAACAATCCCTGCACTGATTTATGGGATCTCTCTTGTACACTTGGAGATTGACCATAGCACTAGTATTTTTTTGGCATGTAAAATAGTTTTTCTTTCAGAAATTTGCAATATAAAATCACTGTCTACAGATGGATGTTTGATACCAGTACCAGTCTATAGCCTATTTTCTACCAACTAGCTGTCATTATTTTACAGTTTTTGTAACTCACGCCATTTATCAGAGATTATAAATCTAATGAAGTGTTTTTTCAGTAGAGGATTTCAGACAAAACTCTCAGGAAGCAGTTGGTTTATTGGCTTAGAAGACCACAGGAAACAAAGATATTAATTAGCCTCCTGCTGTTCATAGGTTCATAGGTAGGTACTAGGCTGTTGGCCCTAGGGCCTATACAAGCCTAGCCAAAAAGGTACCTTGGCTTTCGCCACCCAAGAAAATTATTTTCCTGTGCCCCTGTCAAGCAGAACCACAGAAGTGATCCCCGGGTTGAATTTCCTATTACTCATCCAATCATCAAGATTTTTCTTGAATAGTGTTAATGAGGAGCTCTGTTTGACAAAGATAGGTAGTCTGTTCCAGAGTATGGGAAGTCTCTATGACAGGAATCTATCCCTCCAGCATGTTCTGTTTATTGTGGTGACAAGGTTTAGGTCCCTAGAGCGTGTAGCTCGGAGGGATTGGGATTTCTTTAAGTGGAGCATGTCCAACAGCTCTGGGTTTGACATAGCTTTGTACATTAGGCAAAGATCGCCTCTGAGTAGGGGATATGCGACGGAGTAAAGCTGGAGTTTTTTGAGACGGTCTGCGTAAAGCATCTGTTTGAGGCCAGTAATCCTCTTTGTGAGGTATTTTTGCGGCCTTTCCAGTTGTTGTAGATGTCTTATGAGGTACTTACCAAAAGGGGCGTTGTACTCTATAATGGGTCTAATGAGTGATGAGTAGAGGGGAGCAATGACCTATTTTTGTCTGGATGAGAAACCTTTTGTGATGAGGTGTGCCAGGTAGAAGGATTTCCTGACCACTGTGGCGATGTGATTATCAAAGGAGAGACTACTGTCCACCTGTGTCCCAAAGTCTCTTATCACACTTTCAGTGTTAAGTAGACTACCGCCTATGTGGTAGTTCATGGGTACAGAGTTTTTACCAAAGGGGATGACAATGCACTTTTTGGCATTGAGCTTGAGATCATGTCTTTGACACCAGACATCTGTCTCAGTGAGGCCCTTTTGTAGGATGTCCACATTGTTAGGAGTTTCAATTATGGCTCCTAGTGTGCAGTCATCTGCGAATTTAGTTAGCCAAAGACCTTCTGTGTTAGTCTGTACTTCAGAGAAGTAGATACCAAACAGGAGAGGACCCAGGACTGTACCCTGTGGTACTCCACTTGTCACTGGTCTGAAGTCTGATTTAGAGTCTGCTACTTTCATGGTGTGGGTTCTGTCAGTAAGCCAGTTGGCAACCCATCTTGTGACATAGGGGTTTATGCCTAGTTTAGTGAGTTTATCTATAATTCCAGAATGGGGGATGGTGTTGAACGCCTTGGCGAGATCTAGACAGGCTGTGTGAACCACCTTACCCTCATCTGTGGCTTTGGTGACTATTTCAAAGAAGTCTATCAGGTTTAGGAGACATGATCTGCCTTTTACAAACCCAAACTGTGTGGGGTCTAGAGTTTGGAGATCTCCAATGTCTTTGTTTATGAGTTCCATAATGATGCGTTCCATGGCCTTGCAGACGAGTCTCGTCAGGCTAATGGGGCGGTAGTTCCCTGGGTCTGTTGTGGTCCCCCCTTTGTGGAGTGGGATAACTGTCGCGGTGCACCATTCGGTGGGCACAAAGCCTGAGGTGAGGCTATGATTGAACATGGTACTTAGGTGGGGTGCCAGTTCATTCTGTAGTTCATGTAGGAGACAGCCTGGGATGTTGTCAGGTCCCATGGATGCTGTGTTCTTGGCTTTGGAGAGTGAAGTTTTTACCTGTGCAGCCTTGATTACAGGTACTTTGCATTCTTCCGGTATAAAGATGGGCCCTTTAGGGGAGGTGAGGGGGGGGTAAAGTTAGCATTGAACCTATCTGCCAGGATGTTGGCAATATCAGTTGGTTCTCTATATATTTAGTGTCATTGTGCTGTAACTCAGAGCAGATCTGAGTGTTGCCACTGAGATTTTTGACATAGCTATAGAATGCTTTGTGGTTGTCTTTAGAATCAGTGGCAATTTTATTTTCATAACTAGCTTTGGAGGATTTTGAGGGATCTCTTCTTCTTACTGAGGCTGACCAGGGAGTTCCTCCAGTCGTGGGATTTTACTCTTTTTTGCAACAGTTTCTTTCTTCTGTTGTAGAGTTTGTTTATGGCAGAAGACCACCAGATTGGCTTCCTTTTTTTTGGAGGATAGCGTCTTGGTTCTGTTAGGGATAGCACAATCCATGCACTCATGTAAGTGCATATAAAGTGCATTTGTGTAGCATTCAGCAGTCGTACCTCTATTGTCTATCTGCACGGGTGTCGTGAAGTTTGCCACTTCTGTCTTAAGAATCGTGAAGTTGGCTTTGGAGAAATTTTTTATGGTTGTTTTCCTAATGGGAGGTGGGAGTGGGATGTGGATGTCTAGGGTGATTAGCTTGTGGTCGGATCTTACCAATGAGGAGCTGACCTCTGGTGTGGAACACCGGTCACCCATGTTGGTGATGACCAGGTCTACAATATTGCTGCCCCTGGTGGGGGTGTGGATAAGTTGATCCAAAGCGTTGGAATTGATGATTTCCAGAAAACGTTGAGCAAAAGAGTTGGTACATGAGTAGTTTTCCCAGTTAATGGTAGGGTAGTTGAAATCACTCATTATTAGAGTGTACCTTAATATTTTCCAGTGTATCAAGAAAAGAGGAGTGGGAATCCTGGGGCATGGTGGGGGGGGGGGGATCTGTAGCAAGCTACAATCTGGACTGAGGTTTTGCCCACAGTTAGTTGAACTTGGATAATCTCGGATGCATTATGCTGAGCAACTAGCTTAGAGGTGTGGCTATCCTTAATGAATATTGACACGCCTCCACCTTTAGTGTTTCGGTCCAGGTTTGGTGGCCGAAAGGTGTGGTATGAACTATAGCCTGGTAATGCAGGGGTGCTCTCTGGAGCTTTGAACCAGGTCTCTGTCACTGCACAGATGTCATTGTTCTCCATTTTAAGGAGTGCCTCGAGTGAGTGCATTTTGAGGTTTAGACTTCTAGCATTGCCCTCAGATGTTGCTTGCTTGTACCTGTTATAATGGTGAATTTCTCATTTGAACCTTGCCTAAAAAAGGCAATATAGGGGTGGCAAGAGCCTTTGCCAGTATCTGGAATCCCAAGGGCGACAGGTGCAGGCCATCTCTGGCAAAGCAGCGTGGTCTGTCGATCATGGCATCCCAGGCAGACAGATACTGGATTCCCTTAGAATGACACCAGAAGCTTAGCCAATTGTTAAAGTTAATCATGTTGTCCTTGTACTGTGGTGTCATTCTGGGTGATGGCAGGATAGTACTCAGGGCTAGGGTCATACTGGCCTGGGCTACAAGATCGGAGAGCTCCTCCATGTCTCTTTTCATGTAGTCCAGGGAGGTACGTCTCAGGTCAGGTACGTCTCCGGTCATTCTCACCAACATGGACAATGACAGAGTCATATTTGTACTTGTTGTGGAGTGACCTGAGTGTGTGCGTTATGTGGCGGATCCTGGCACCTGACAGGCAGCTGACTGTAACTTTTTCCTTGTTTAGCCTGGTGAGTGGAACATCAGTGTGCCTGACTATAGAGTCACCTATGACTAGAGTGTTGGGTACATTATGCCTTATGGGCTGTAGTTGATTGGCACACTGAGTATGTTGGCTTTGTGTCATTTGGGTTGTGTTGGGGGGGTGGAGATTGCTTGTGTTTCTGCTTTGGAGGTCTCTGTTGTTTGGACAGATTTGTACTGAGAGCCTCCGCGAATGTAGGTGTGTGTTTGTGCTTCTGTGTATGTGTTTTGGTGGTGTAGGTTATGAGGGACTGTGTGATGAGTGTGGTGCGGTGGAAGTGTTTACCTTCTCCTCTTGACTGTCTAGACCAGTCTTTGGTGAAAAGAGCTTTGCTTCCAGTTTGGCTATATAAGTGCATCTCTCACAGGTTGTAGTGTTGGGTGGTAGGAGGAGAGGGTTGTCTGTGTACATGAGGCAATTGCTGCATTGTCCCAAGATGCCCAGATTCATCAGGTAGACAGGAGAAAACACCAGGAGCTGACCTTTAGACATACCTGAATAGGTGCTTATTTATTAAGTACTAAAAACTGTTTTCCTCTAGACAAGTGAGGAAAGTTGAGTGCTGTAGTAATTTGTAACTTATTTTGTGCTTACAATGAGTTCTGAACAAGTGCTGAGATCAAAGAAACAGATTAGTGCTAAAACTAAAAAGCTGGCTAGTTGCAAGGGAAATTTTGAAGAACAGACTTTATGGCGCCAGGAATAGCTTAACCCCAGTTAAGTGGAAGGGGGGGGGGCTTAGGTGTTCACAGACATTCCTGGACACAGCAAATCCGTATCTGACCTGCCACAGGAAAGGGGGAAGCAAGCTTAGAATTTTTTTTCCAGTAAAGTGGAAATGGAAAAAGCTGGAACAAAAGTTAATTCAACGTTAAGAATCTGAGTGGGTTGGCCTTCACAAATGTTCTCTATTACATTGAGTGAACTAATGATACTAGGCTGGGAGGAGTGTCACAGATAAATATACAGTATGGGTGGGCAACTGCAAAGCCACCAAGTATAAGAACACACAACACAAGGGAAGGTGGGTGGGAAAAATTTACAGTTCCTAGCTGTAGCCACTAAATGAAAGTTTTAAACAGATCAAGGAGCAGACTTGAGAATGCTTTTAACTGTAACAGACAAAAATGCACAGAACTCACAAACAGAAAATACAACTCTCAGTATGAAAAAGCAGTTTGCAGTTAAGTAATGTTAAAACAGTATAAAACAGTACATAAATGCAGTGAAATAATAAAAAAGCTTTATAACAGTGCAAAAATTTAGTAGATCAACTATGTAGCACAATTATAAGCATTTCAGAAGTGCAGTTCAGTGAAATAAGTGTAAGAAATAACTTGGCCTGCTCTTGGAATCTTAAGGAATTTCCACTTATGCAATGCAATCCAGAGCCTGACAATACAAGCAGAACCTTTATAAGACACAGGGTTTATATAGCAGTAAGAATGGAGGAGTTGGAAGATCAGATTACTACTCAGCCCCTGCTATTACCCAATCACTCGTACTACAGAAGGTCAGGAAGCCTTGTTACTCTCAATAATAATGAAGACAATCAGCAGAAAATGGCTGCCAGAAACACTGGAAACTCAAACAAAACTACCAGCCTAGACAACAGACCTCTATCAAGATTATGCCACCTGAGCAGAACACAGAAACCTCACTTTAAAAGCATAGAAAGAACACCCACAAAGAGAAAAATACAAGTCTAAGTATGAAAAAGCAGTTTACAATTTAGTAATTTAAATAAAAAATGTAATGTAGTAATGCACACTATTACAGTTCCTAGCTGTAGCCACTAAATGAAAGTTTTATACAGATCAAGGAGCAGACTGGAGAATGCTTTTAACTGTAACAGACAAAAATGCACAGAACTCACAAACAGAAAATACAACTCTCAGTATGAAAAAGCAGTTTACAGTTAAGTAATGTTAAAACAGTATAAAACAGTACATAAATGCAGTGAAACAATAAAAAAAGCTTTATAACAGTGCAGAAATATAGTAGATCAACTGTATAGCACAATTATAAATGTTTCAGAAGTGCAGTTCAGTGAAATAAGTGTAAGAAATAACTTAGCATGCTCTTGGAATCTTAAGGAATTTCCACGTATGCAATGCAATCCAGAGCCTGGCTTGTATTGTCAGGCTCTGGATTGCATTGCATAAGTAGAAAACATTACCCAGTTAGTTTAAGCCGACTTGACAAAAAGACAGGTTTAGGTGAAGAGAGCGCTCCTGGGCGTGCTTTCGAGGATAGACTGTCATCTTGTGCTGTTACTTTCCTGGGTAGACAGGTTCCATTTGGGGAAAAACTCTTCACATTAAAAAAAAATGCTACTTTATTGTACTTTTTTATTTAGAAAGTTTATTTTTATACTAGAAATTCCTGTTTTAACAGTCTGTCATGAGACTTTACAGGAGTGCACTTTTTCCCCCCTTCAGTTTAAAAGTTGTTTAACATAATTGAAAAAATATTTTTTTGTGGAAAATTGCGTTTATTTTTATTTTTTGGGACTGACAGTTTTAAGGTCCTTTTTTTTCTTTGTTTTGTTTGTGTGAAATTTTAAAAATTTTACCGTCTTCTTGCTGCTTGTTTTCCATGGGAAGGAGGCACCATTTTCAACTTGACCATGGAACAAACTTCAGGTCTCACGGTCAGTCCTTCCTCCAGCCACAAAAAGAAAAAAGTTAAGCAAACAGCCTTTGCCAGCACAGCAGGCTAGCAGTTTGTCTCAGTCACAGGTAGGTGACTCTGCTGTGACCATAGTTTGTTCCTCAGACCACTCTCTCTCTCTGTCTCAGATCACTCTGGTGTAGCACCTACAGCCACAGTAGACCAGGAGTTAGCCACGTCCTCAGTGGCTGTTGGGGTCCCCCTCAGTGGTTAAGGGAGAGGGAAAAGGGAAGACTTCACTGTTTGTTCAGAATGTTGTGTCCATCTCAATGAAAGCTGCTGCTACCATTAATAATGTACTGTTGGCCTCATTTGTCCTGTCAAAAAGAATCTGAAAACTAAACATATATCCACTCCTGTAATTTCATTAGACAGGAGTGGTTTACTGGATCTGGCTCAGGGTTAAATTCAGCCTCTTGACCATTCTTATAAGGTGGTTTCTGTTGAAAGAAAGAGGGATACCTCTTTTCCTGAAGTGAATCAAGATTCTGAATCTGGACAAGGAAGATGCATGCTTTTCTCTTCACTCGTCTGATTCAGACTGAGACGAAAGCTTAGTTTCTGATTCTCCTTGTAGGGATTTCTCTTTTTCTGAGACTATTTCCTGAATGTGCCAGTGTTTTCAGTGGGAGAACACTGAGGTTTCTCAGTCCCTCAAAAGCTACTGTGACCTGTTGCAGAAGGATTTTCCAGAACCTTCACCCATTTCTCGAGATGTCCTTATATTCACCACTGAAGTATTCATAACTTATAGGATTCCCTGCCATGGAAGCCTGTCATCCAGCCAGTCTACCAAAGCCAACCATTGCTTTAAGGTATGCTGAATGCCAACTAAACACTCCTCGCGTAGCGTAGGGCATAAAAGTGACGTTCAGGCATATCATCCTCAGAAAGTCTTTGTCTGTTTGCCTGTATCTGTTTTTGCCATTTTTTCTGTATGCTGTATTCCAGTAATTACTCCTGTTTGCTGAAGCCCTCACCGTTGCAGTTAAATACCCAGTTGGGGTTTTTGTTCTTTTTCTTGCTGTTTGGGGGGATAATGTCATCCAGGAAGGGTAAATGCCAGTGTGGGAGACAGATTCCCCATAAAGACCACCACGATAAGTGCCTTTTTTGCCTTGAAGCTTCTCACAACCGTCCTTGTTATTCGATTTGTCAGGCATTTGTCCCGAAAACCCTTCATAGTAGGTCTTCTTCCCTTTCATTGTATCTTGAGAACCAGTGCCTTAAGCTTCTTGCTAAAGATGCTATTGATAAAACTTCCCATCCTGAGGGTCAGCCATCAGGGAAGTAGAAGGTGAAAATGGTAACACTGGAATCTTCCAGAGTCCAGCCGCAGTCGGGTGTTTCTGTCAGCGTTGTTACAAACACAGAGGCTCGCCTGGCTGTGTTGTCGGATTTCTCTGCTGTATCCAGGTTGGAGGCCAGCGAGGATCTGGTGGGCCTGTCCAGTGAGGCTTTGCAGGTGTCTGTTTCGGGCGTTCAGGAGAAACCACGGTTGATTGTTTCTGAGGGTCTGGGGAGGGGGGGGGGGATTCCGCATATTCTTCTTAGGGAAGAAGTTCTTACTATGGGTGTGGAATGCCGTCCTGAGTCAGAACCTTCTCAGTTTTCTAGGATGAACATTCCCTTAAAAAAGAAACAGAAAACTAAACACGTTTCTTCTGCTTATAGGGATCCATAAAGTGAGGGGCAGGCCTTTACTCGGGGGTTATTTAATGCTTTACTGTCATTAAGGCCTCCACAAGGGGTTTCAGTTCCTGCTCCTCCTTGATCCTCTTCTACACAAGGCCCAAGGAATTGAATTCTTTTGAGGTAGAGCTGGATTCTGATAAAGAATCCCTTACTTATTCTACCCAGATTCGTTCTCCTTTAGACTACGGGTCTGAGGAGGAGGAATCTAATAGTCCAGATACTTCAGAGGAAATTTCTTTTGGGTACACAATCTCTAGGATGATGGAATTTTTTAAGTGGGATTGTGCCCAGGTTTTTGATATCCATAAGAGGTACTATGAGTTACTGCCGATGGAATCTCCTAAACCTGCGACTATTCCTTCTCTTTTGGCTGCTTTACTAGATATTTTTTCCAGTGCCTCTTAAAGCGCCTAATTCTCTGCCTCCTTCTCCCAAGAAGCCTGTTAGGTTTTATAGAGTGCCTAAGGATTGTTCCTTTTTGTTCAGATGTCCTGCTGCTGACCCCTCTGTGATGTCCGTAGCCTCTGATAAGCTGTCTCATTTGCTTCCCTTGTCCATGTTGCTGCTTTCTGACAAGGACAGCAGAACCATGGACAGGCTGGGTAAGAAGGTTTATACTTCTGCTACCCTAGCTTTTAGGGCTATTAATTATCAGACCCATATATCTAGGTATGTGTTGGCTCTTATTTCTCAGGCTTATCAACTTTTTTCTGATCTTCCAGACTGAGAGTAAATCTTCTGCTCTTTCCTTGCTAGGGACTTCCACTCAAGTAGTTTGTCATTCTATCAAATGTAGTTATGATGCAGCAGATGCCTCTTCAATGGCTGCTTCTTTTGGTTCAGTAATGAGGAGGTATTGTTGGTTTAGGCTGCAACCTTTACCTGATGATATTAAGACTAATTTGATAGATGCTGCTCTGGATAATAAACTTTTGTTTGGGGAAGTGGCTGCTGGTTTGTTTAAATCTCCTCAGGACAAGGGGAAGACCTTACAGGAACTTAAACATGTGTTTGTTTCTCCTGTGCCTAAATTTCAGAGAAACTGCCCATCTAAGCCAGCCTTTGTTTGTTTGTAGGCAGTCTCTCCCTCCTGCTAAAGGTAAAAATGATGGTAAACAGGTTCTCCTGCTAAGGCCACTCAGACTGCAGGGATTCAAAAGCCTTCCTTTCCTGACAAACCAGGTGCTGTCTGACTATTCATCTCTTCCTAGCTACATTCCTCTTTTTCTTCGTCTTTCTCTTTTTCTTCCTATTTGGCTTTGAATCACCCAGGATTCTTGGGTTCTGTCAGTCATTCGTCAGGGGTACTTCATGGTGTGGATTTCCCATCCTCCTTTTATGGGCATTCCTCAGCCTCCTCGGGATCAACTTCCTTGTTTTCCCAGAGGTTCTTTGAGCTCTCTTGTCTCATGGTACTATTCAAGAGGTGCCTGCCTGTGTTCCAAAGGGGGAAGGGGTTTTATTCAAGATTGTTTCTAGTGCCCAGAAAAGAGGGTACTTTGGAGAACGATTCTAGACCTCTCTCATCTAAACACTTTTCTGAAGGTGCCTTTCTTTTGGATGTTGTCCCTTCAGACCCTGTTTCTGCTCTTGCTCCCTCGAGCCTTTCTGGTGTCTCTGGATCTCAAGGATGCTCATCTCCATATTCTGATCCATCCTCTTTTCAGGATGTTTTTGTGTTGCTTCCTGGCACTTTCATTTCTGTGCTTTGCCCTTTGGCCTTTCTACTGCCCCAGGGGTGTTCATCAAATGCCTCGCTCCTGTGATTGCTTTTTGCAGGCTTCAAGGGATCCAAATTATTTCCTTACTTGGATGACCTGCTGATTCAGGCATCCTCTCCAGAGGTCCTTTTGCAAAATTTTTGTTTTGCCATTTCGCTTCTTCAGAGCCTGGGTTTCACAATAAACTTTAAAAGGTCTTGCCTGAGTCGATCTCAGAATCGTGTCTTTCTGGGTTGCAGGATTCAGACAGTGCCAATGCTGGCATCCCTGCCTCCTCCAAAGGCCTTAACTCTCATTTCTTACTTTCCAACTCCTCTTCCCCTGGCCTCCGTTACAGCCAGGGAGTTTCTGAGAGCTCTATATTTCATGGCTTCCACCATTCCAGTGTTCCCTCCTGCCAAACTCCCCATGAGGAAGTTCCAGTGGTTTCTGTGTGGCTTCAACGTGCGCATCCTCTAGACATTGCAGTTCGTCTCGTCCCTTGTCTGGAGAAGGAACTCCTATGGTGGATTTTGCAGTTGTCTCTGAATCCAGGGCTCCCTTTTCATCTTCCCACAGATGCTTTAGATGTGGGATGGAGAGCAACATTTGGCTCCCTTTAGCTTCAGGGAGTGTGGTTGCCTCGTCAGCAGAGGGAACACATCAGCGTCAAAGAGATGAGAGCTTTTATGCTGGCTCTTCAGGTCTTTCAAACTTTTTTCTCTCCAGGGTCTCTCAAGGTATTCACAGACAATATCACAGTTATGTGGTGTATCAACAAATGGGGGAGAGGGTGGATGGGATCTTACCTTCTTTGCTGGCTGGCACTTCTGGTATGGGATCTGACTGTCAAGTATCAGTTTATATTCCTTCAGATCAGAACATTGTAGCAGACACTATGAGCAGGTCCTTCACTCAGTCCTACGAATGGATGCTCCACAGGGATGCATTTCTCGATATTGTTCACCAGTGGGGTACTCCTCAAGTAGATCTCTTTGCCTCCCCTCTAAACAATCAACTTCCTCTGTTTTTTGCCAGAGTCCCAGGTCCTCTGGTGTTGAAGGTGGGCACCCTCTCTTTTCTTGGAAGGGGATGTTTATGCATTCCCTCCCTTTCCGAGAGTCTTGTTAGATTCAACAGGATGTTCCCAAAATTTTGTTGGGGACTCCCTTTTGGCCGCTACAACACTGGTTCCCTCTACTTCTGCATCTAGCCAAGGACAGTCATCACAAGTTACCTCTGTGGGTGATAGGGTTTTGATTCCTCATAGACACCTTTTTTTCTGAGGATGTGCTGCAGGTCCTGCAGGAGGCCATGAAACCTGCTACTAGTAAATTCTACTTAACTAAATTGAAGAGGTTTTCTATGTGGTGTCTCTCTTGTATCCTGGACCCACTTAATGTGGATGTTTCTTTGGTTCTGTCTTTTGTGTGAGTTGCTCAATGCTGGTTTGGCCTATTCTTTTATTAAGGTCCACTTATCAGCTCTTTCTGCTTGTCTGCCTTTAGCTTCTAGATTTGAGGCTAAGCAATTTCTAAAAGACGTCCTTAATATTAGACCTCCCAGGAAGCCTGTTCCTCCTCCCTGGGATCTTAATTTTGTTCTGGAGAAATTGAATCAAGCTCCTTTTGAGTCTGCTATTTCAGCTTCCTTGCAACATTGTTCTTGGAAGATGGTTCTTTGTTAACTCTTACTTTTGCCAGACGGGTGTCTGAGTTGCAAGCCCTTATGGCTTGTCCACCTTTTTTAATATTCCATGAGGACAAGGTGTGCTTGCGTACTAATCCTTTTATGCCCAAGATGGTTAATGAGTTGTCACTTAATCTGTCTGTTAATTTGCCTACTTTTTTCTCCTCTCCGCAGTTTGACAGTGAGAGGGTGCTGCATACCTTAGATGTGCGTAGACAGCTCAGATTTTATTTGTATAAGACTAAAGCTATCAGAAAATCTGATCAGTTGTTTCGTTTCATCCTAGGCCTTTAGGATTGGCTGTTTCCAAGCAAACTATTTCTACTTGGACTTCAAAGGCTATTTCTTTTTGTTGCACTTTTTGTGGCGAGAGCCTTCCTTCTTCTGTAAAAGCGCATTCTACTAGAGCTGTGGCTTCTTCTGGTGCTTTTTTCAAGGGCTCAGACATTAATTCTATTCATGAAGCAGCTACCTGGACTTCTGTGCATACCTTTACCAAACATTACAAGCTGCATGGAATCTCTAGAACTAGAGCTGGTTTTGCATTCTTCATGGCTTCTTAGAGGGCTGTACTACTGCTTCCTCCTCCCAAGTTTCTTCTTGAGCTTTGGCATTCTCCCATAAGTTATGAGTACTGCAGTAGTGAATGTAAGGACACAGTACAGTTGTGTAAAATCTTACTGTAATGGTAGATGTCCTTGCCTTCACCGCTGCAGTATTCACTCCCTTCCGCCATCCCCCTAGTCCTTTTTCCTTTCTGGATGTGCAGGTTCTCTTTGGATTTCCTTGGACTGCTGTTCCTACTGAGGCAATCATTTCTGAGGATGGTGTGCCTAAACATCACCTTTATGCCCTACACTATGTGTGGAGCATTTAGTTGACATTCAGTACACCTTAAAGCAAAGGTAGACTTTGGTAGACTGACCGGACGACAGGCTTCAGCAGGGAATCCCATAAATTATGAATACTGCAGCAGTGAAAGTAAGGACATCTACCGTTATAGTAAAATTTTACACAACTGTACTTTCTGTCAGCTTAGGAAGGTGTGTGTGTGTGTGTGTGTGTGTGTGTGTGTGTGTGTGTGTGTGTGTGTGTGTGTGTGTGTGTGTGTGTGTGTGTGTGTGTGTCACTGCCTGCAGTTTTCTTAATAGTCAGCCTGCTGCCCCTAATAAGGCAGATGGGATGTATTACGTTTCTCTGTCTTTTAAGTTTGTATACATTCTTCCCAAACCTGACCCAGCAGCTATAGTGTTAATCATATTGTTGCTAAGCATTTAGTTAATTCCAGTCTTACTCTTTTAGACAAGGATGGGAAGACTATTGATAAGTATGGAAAAAAATGAATGCTTCCATAACTTTGATTTTCAGAATTTTGAATTGTCAAGCCTCATATGTTAAAGTGTATTCTGACTAATTTTGAAAGTATAAGGAATGTTTTGTCTGCAGTTTCTTCTTGTGAGGAAAAATCTGCTTTAAATAATTTAGTTTCTTCCATTGTACAAGTCACAACTCATTGTTTACAGTATGTGTATAACTTGTTGATACTTCATCCAGAGCTATAGCCACTGGTACTGTTTCGAGGAGGTTTGCCTGGGTGCATTCAGAACCTCCCAGATTATGTGAAAAATTAGATTTTAAATTCTACTTTGCATAGAGATTTAGGTTTCAGGATACTCTGCTGCAGAGGTGATCAAAAATGTGACGAAAGGAAGAAGTTGATACAAGACTTTTCAGCTCTCCTTTTGCAACTTTTGTACAGAATTCTCTAACCTATTATCCAGGTTTGGCAATTTAGCAAACAAAATGAACAGTCTCAACAAAACACTGTTAAACAGACATTTAAGAAGAAATGGAAGGGGGTGGGGTTCCAGAAAGAATTCAGGAACCTTCCCAAAAAGCAAGTACAGTCTAACAAGTCTGAACAAATATTTAAGAGACCTTGTCCTGTCTCTCCCGCCTTTTCCCTTTCAGAAAATCTGAGTCTCCACTTTCCTCTTTGGCAAAATATAGTCTCAAGTAAATGACTTCAGAAGATCATTTATCAAGGTTACAGGTAGCAGTGGAAGGGAAATCCTGCCTTTCCATCGGGTAACTCCTCATCTCCCAATCCAGACTGCTTTATTTCCCTCTGTCCTTCAACACATGTTGTCCCAGGGATTAATAGAACCAGTAACCAGTTCCTCCTTCCCAGGTTTGGAAATGTTTTTTTCAAAGTAAGACAGTTGGAGTCCAGATGTGCTTCATGTTTTACTGTTGCAGTCATCACATTAGGTTTATCCCTGCCAGGGTAGCCCTCGGCCGGCCTGAATACCGGAGGCTTAGTATTTCTGTGTCGGTTGCTGTCGCTTCAAGTCTGACGTCACGTCATCAGTAGTATAAGGTAAGGCAGCCGACGCCATTACATCAGTCTTTCTTGCCGTGGAGCCCAAAGCAGAAGCAGTTTGCACGAGTGCCGGTCGGCCGCTGAGTTTCGTCTACCGATTTGAAATTGAAGAATTCTAAAGCTAATTAGATATGTCTGTTCAAAGAGCTTTTCTTTCACAGGAAAAACTAGATGTATATCGCAATCTATTTCTAGGGTTTTCCACTCTAGACTTCAGTCACTGTGAGTGAATACCTCGAGAGTTTGGGTCTCGTGGCATATGTGATTCTAATGATATCCCTGGCAAGACTCCACATGAGAAAGATACAGTGGTATTTAAAGTCTGTTTTGTCCCAGTGCCAACACCCTTTTTCTTTTCAAATTCCAACGCTGGGATTTGTCAGAAGAGAAATCACTTGCTGGAGACAGCAAATATCCCTAAATCCAGGTCTACCCTTGTCCATCCCTGCTCCAAAGCAGTCATTACAGACGCCTCAAATTTTGCTTGGGGAGCAGTTTCAGGAGGGATAAAAAAGGATGGTGTGTGGGCCAACAAAGACAGGTGTAAGCACATAAATATAAAGAGGTGATTGTCTTGATCAAGGCACTCCACTCTCTGAATCATCTTTAGTCACTGGGATTTCTTCAAGTCGTGACAGACACTACCACAATCATGTGGTGCATCAACAAGCAAGGGAAAACCAGGTCGCATCCCTCCCCATTTCATACTAGCTTGGGAAATAGCTTCACAGCGCAATCTGTCTGCAGGCATCCCACATTCCATCATAGCAAAACTTTCTGGCAGACAAGCTGAGCAGGGCAAGAGTAGACCCTCACGAATGGAAACTAGATCAGAGGTCTTCCAAGATTTGGTCCATCTAAGGGGAGTTCCTCAAGCAAAGCTATCTGGCTCCTCTCTGAACAATCAGCTGGCAAGATTCTGCTCCTGGACTGCATGCAAGAAGGCCGGGAAGAGAGATGCATTTTTTTTCCTTTGACAGGAATGTTCCTGTATGCTTTGCCATCCTTTTCACTGATATCCAGAGTACTTATGAAGATTAAGAAGGAATCCCCCCAAGATCATTGCGGTGATTCCCTTCTGACCTAGGCAACAATGGTTCTTTCTTCTTTTGGAAATGGCTAGGGGCAATTACCACAAGGCTCCTCACAGAATGGATCTACTCATACACGATCGGGGGTGTTTGATGCACCCCGACCCCGGTCAACTTCAACTGACTGCCTGGATGATAGGGTCTTAATTCCCTTTAGGCACCTGTTTACTGAGGGTATGCAGCAGGTGCTAATGGAGACAAAAAAGCTGGCTTCTAGACAATTATATTAGCAAATGCAAAAGGTTTTCTAGTTCATGTCAAAAACGTGACCTGCACTCATTCAAAGCTAGTTGTCCTCTGGTTTTACAATATTTGTGTGAGTTAGTATTCTATGGCCTTTCTTATTTCTCTGTTAAGGTTCATTTATTGGCCATTTCACCATGTATGCCCATGGATCCATGTCTTTCAATGCATTCTCATGTCACAATGTTTTTGAAATGGGTTTTGTATAAGAGACCTCCAAGAAAACCAGAGGCTCCTCTTTAGGATCTTACTTTTATATTAGGGAAGCTACCAGTTGTTCTAACTGAGCCAGCTATATGGCTGGTTTGAGGATGTTCTTCGTGTTTCACTGTTGCAGTCATTACATTTGGGTTATCTGCTTCCAGTAGCCCTCAGTCGGCCTGATTAACAAACTCTTGGGTCCTGCGTCAGTTGCCATCCCTTCTTCCATGACGTCAGGTCATCAGGGGTATAAAACATGCAAGCCACCATTACATCAGTCTTTCTTGCATGCGGTGCCCGAAGCAGAAGCAGTTCACAAGTGCCGGTCAGCAGACTCCTGAAATTTTTGTTTTCGAGTTTCAGAACCAAAGTCTTCAACTAAAGCTAAGTACCCCGTTGGGGAAACTTTTTCTTGCCCCTTACCGATGTCAGTAAAAGTTAACAATTGCATTACTTGTGGAAAGCAAATACCTTACACAGATTTTCATTCGTACTGTATTCCTTGCTTAGGCCCTGACCACGATGTACCTTGCAGTCGGTTTTGTGCTTTATTTTATCAGCGCACTATCCGTCGTCGGTATATTTTCACCTCTAAATATTTCGGTTCTCAGTTTAATTATCCAGAAATGTCGTCGGTTAGCCATCCAACTACCGGGATTCAAAAAAAACGCAGAGATAAAGACAGAGACAGGCCGCCAAGGTCCAAAGCTGCCGACAATGCTTCTTCTAAGCCAGTCGCCAGTTCGCCGGTACTTAGTGAGGCGCTTTCGCTACTTGTGACTCACAGGCCTCTACTGAGACCCATTCATAGTCCGGTATGTTGCAAGATGCTTCAGCTGTGGAACCTGCGGATGTCTCTACCTTGGATGGGTCCGGAGCCACTGTGCAGGCACCAGCTTCTGAGGGTGTATTCAGTCCTATGGACTTGCATATTAAACTGATGCCTCCTTTTTCATTTAGGCCAAAATCTCGAACCATGCCTAAGAAACCGACGCCCAGGCCGCATGCTCAGGCCTCTATGCCTAAAAAACAAATTATAAGAATGGCTGAAGATCTTATAACTCTAATCAGGGGAAGCCAACCTCCCCCTTCTAAGAGACCTAGGACTGAAGTTGTTTATGAATCTTCTGACCTGGATTCTGATTTTCCTGATCATCTGGATTTGCCCTTATCTACTTATGAGGATTCTGATGCAGAGGACTCTATCCCTCTGCTTCCCCTCTAGAGGATTTTTCTTTTGGTGAGACCTTGCATACTCTAAGGCAGCATTTCCACTGGGAAAGCCAGGATTTTTCTGATTCAAAAAAGAGGCTTAGGGATTTCTTACTCCTGCCTCCGCGTAGGCCTTTAGCTATACCTCCTGTACTAGATATTGTTGATTATGCCTTTTCAGAATCTAGTTTGGCCCCTGATTCTTTGCCTCCTGCTCCCAGAAAACCTGACAGATATTACAGGGTTCCTGATTCACACAAGTTCCTTTTTAAAAATCATATGGCGGATCCAGAGACTATTTCACAGGGACCCAAGGGCATTAAGGCTTCTACTGCTAAAAATCCTACCCCTTCTGATAGAGACTCCAGGGCGCTGGATAGATGGGGTAAGAAGGTTTAAACTTCCAGTTTCATATGTTAAAGTATCAACAACATGTTATTGGATTGCTTAAACAGAAAATCATGTTGATTCCTGAATGTGCTGAAAATAAAGAAGTACAGGATTTAATGCATTCTGCTGAACAGGTTGAAAAACATACTTTGCAATGTGGATTTGATTTATTAGAGGCCTCTTGCAGGGCTCTTGTTACTGGGTCTGTGCTCAGATGGCATGCTTGGCTTATGGAGCAATTTTTGCCTGATCATGGTAAAGCTAAATTGTTGGATGCTCTCTTAAATCAGGACTGCCTGTTTGGCAACAAGGCTGAGAAAGTTCTTAAAAAGATGGAAGATAAAGTTAAATCTATGCAAACTGTTAAATATTTCTTACAAGTTCCGCCTCCTAGATTTAGTAGGCACTGGCCCTCTTAAAAATTGGTCCTTTCCAGCCCCTTCCAGGTCTTCTCAAGCCAAACCCAGACACAGCAGAGTGGGGGGTTTCCGCACCCAAATCTGGGAGTAGTAAGATTCCCCCCTATGGAAAACTGTCTCAATGACTTGCTTTTAAATCTTCCAAGCACTTCCCAACTGAATGCTCCTTTAGGTGGAAAGATTGGTCTGCATGCCAAAAACTGGAAACTCATTACCCAGGACAAATGGGTTTTAAATATAGTGTCCCAAGGATACAGATTTCACTTCCACACATTACCAACACCAAGCGGTTGGCCAGATCTACCCTCAAATCAGTGGGTAGGGGCCCCAAATCAAGTACTCTCTCTCTTAAACATGGGGGCTATTCAGTTGGTACCAGAAGAGGAAAAGGGACAAGGTGTCTATTTGAGACTTTTCTTGGTACCTAGAAAAGGCAATACATGGCGTCCTATCCTGGACCTTTCTACTCTAAACACTTTTCTGGTGATTCCAAAATTCAGTATGCTGATTCTTTACCAGCTGCTTCCTATGCTAGGCAAAGATGCATGGTTGGCAGCATTACACTTAAAAGAAGCATACCTGCACATCCCTATCAGGGAGTCTTGGAGAAGATACCTGTGCTTCAAAGCAGGCTATGTGCACTATCAGTTCTCTGCACTGCCCTTTGGCTTATCTACTGCGCCCAGTGTATTCACAAAGTGCCTAGCTCCAGTCATTGCATTTTGCAGGCAAAGAAATATTCAAATATACCCATACATGGACGGTTATCTAATTCAGGCAGAAAGCCGAGACATTCTTTTGAATCATCTGGCCTTTGTTCAAAGGGTACTGACTTGTCTGGGGTTCACCATAAATGAAAATAAATCACACCTGGTACCCTGTCAACAAATTATATTCCTGGGAGCAAGCTTGAATACAACTTCCCAGATGACTTTCCTCATGCCAAAGAAACTGATTCATTTGACAACCTACTTCAAACAAGTGGCCACAAAAACCCAGCTGTCTGCAAGGCAAATACTGCAAGCCTTGGGGTTCATGGCCTCCTGCATTCTTCTAATTCCATATGCAAGGCTGCTTATGAGGAAACTACAGTGGTATCTCAAAAGCCTATGGTGTCAACATTCACAGGATCTAGAAGCAAGGATTCCTGTCATACATTGCCTACGCCTAGAGTTCCTTTGGTGGGCAGAAGCCTGCCACCAAAACAGGAGACTACCATTCACATTACCCTCTGCCACCCAAATCTTAACAACAGATGCATCAGACTGCATGGGGGGCTCACCTGGCAGGGAAGTGCATTCAGGGCAAATGGAACCCAAGTCAAATGCACCTGCACATAAATCAAAAGGAAATGCTAGCTGTACAGAATGCTCTGACAGCCTTCAAAGACCACATTCTTCCAGGACACCTAATGGTAAAGATGGACAGCACCACTGTCATGTGGTACATAAACAAGAAGGGGGTACACATTCTTATCCCCCTCTGCAGACTAGCCATGGCATTGTGGAACACAGCCTTGAGCTACCAAGTGAATCTACAAGCTCAGTTCCTGCCAGGAAAACTAAGTACACTGGTTGATGGACTAAGCAGAAACCTCATGGACCTACACGAGTGGAAACTGGAACCAAGGATTTTCAACATGTTGACAAGCAGATGGGGGAGCCCAGATATAGACCTGTTTGCCTCCCCCCAGAACCATCAACTGGACAAATTTTGCACTAGGATTCCCCACAAGCTAGCTTGGAAAGTGGATGCTCTATTCTTCATCTGGAAAAACTTATCAGTTTATGCTTTTCCCCCTTTGCCTCTGCTCTCCAAGGTACTACTAAAGATCAAACAAGACAAGCCAAGGACCATTTTAATTGCACCAGACTGGTATCGCCAACACTCTTGCGCAGTGTGTCACGCTTGGCTCCATGGCACCTGCATCAGACTCCTTCCCTGTTGTCTCAGCAGGAGAACCAGGTTCTACACCCTCAGGTGCAAACCCTGAACCTAGTAGCCTGGCTAATTACCTAATCTCTCCTTTACCATCCCTCAGTAAATCAGTGATGGATATCATTTTAGAGGCAAGGAGGTCTAGTACTAGAAAATCTTATGCTGCAAAATGGAAAAGATTGTGTGCCTGGAACCAATCTCAAGGAATGAACGCAGCAGTGCCCAATTTACCTCAGATTCTGCAATACTTGACTGAGATGCTTCATAAGGGCTTGTCCTTTTCCTCCATCAAAATTCATGCCTCAGCCATTTCAGCTCATTATAGAACAGAGCCTCCCCTCTTCCCACCTACTGCTCAAGCAGTTCCTCAGAGGGGCCAGAAATTTAAGGCCACCCAGGAGAGTGCCAACTCCAGCGTGGGATCTTAACTTTGTCTTGGAGAAACTCACTCTTTCTCCTTTCGAGCCAGCTGCTACTGCAGATTTAAAGTTTTTTTCCTGGAAAACAGCTTTCCTTTTAGAAATCACTTCTGCAAGAAGGGTATCTGAATTACAGGCCCTTATGGCAGTGGAACCTTTCATCATCTTTCATGTGGACAGGGTGTCCCTCAGAACCAATCCCTCCTTCATGCCCTAGGTGGTATCCAGTGTGGCTATTATTCAGTCTGTTCATTTGCCTACCTTCTTTCCTAACCCACAGAACAAAGGGGAACAGATACTGCACTCTTTAGATGTGCACAGACAACTTAGATTCTGCTTGGACAGGACTAAACCTCAAAGGAAATCTGGTGGCATTTGCTGCAGGGACAGAGGGGAAAGCTATTTCAAAACAAACCATTTCAAAATGGATAGGCCACTGCATTCATTTCTGCTATAAGCACCATGGAAAACTTATCCCACAGGGCATCAGACCCCATTCAACCAGGGCTGCATCTACCTCTACAGCCTTTCTCAGAGGCGCCCCTACTAGGGACATCCTAGAAGCTGCTACCTGGAGTTCTGTACATACTTTCACCAAGCATTGTCATTTGCTTATTTTCTCTAAATCCAGAGCTGTTTTTTCCACTGCAGTTTTGCAGGGCCTTATAGCTGGTCCTAATTCTATTTAAATTCCTCCTCCCAACCTTAGCTTAGGGAATCTACACAAATGTAATGACTGCATCAGTGAAGAACATAGTATAGTTGTGTACACTTACCATAAATGTAGATGTTCGAGTGTATTCAATGTTGCAGTCCTGGTTGCCCTCCCTCCAGCCCCCTTTCTTCTTTTGGCTATAACTCTACTCTGTTACTATGCTCAAAAAGCTTTTTGGTGTATTTGTTTTTTTGTTGGGGATATATCCTTGTATTTATAGATTTAATTGCTTCCCATTAGGGGGTGCACCTGACATCTGAGGCAAGAAAAATTGATGTAATGGCGTCGGCTGCATGCTTTATACCCCTGACGACCTGACATCATGGAAGAAGGGACAGCAACCGATGCTGGACCCAAGACTTTGTTAATCAGGCCGACTGAGGGCTACTGCAAGCAGATAACCCAAATGTAATGATTGCAACAGTGAATACACTCGAACATTTAAATGTATGGTAAGTGTACACAACTGTACCTTCTTAACATGGAAAAGTGTTTTACTGATTGCTGTGACCTATTCAAGAAGAACATCTGTGTTGCAAGATCTTATGGTGAGTCAACCCTATTTCATTTTCCACAGAAGCAGGATTTCTTTGAGAACTTATCCTTCTTTTATGGGTAAAGTAGTATCATAGTTTACTTTAAGCCAAATTGTTCATCTCCCCATTTTCTTTCCTGCACCTATAAATGAGGAAGAAAGGATCCCCCATTCCTTGGATGTCCAAGGACAACTCTAGTATTATCTTGACAGAACAAAATCTTTCAGATCTTTGAATCAGTTAATTTCTTCTGAAGGTGAGAAAAGTAAGAAACAAACTGTGTCAAAACTCAGGCTATTAACCTTTATTATACTCACCACAATAAAACTGTTCCAGGCAGAGTCAATGTCCACTCTACTAGTGCCTTAGCTTTATCCATGGCTTTTTGGTAAGGGTAGTCTAAAAGTATCCCAGATGTAGCAATTTAGTCCTCCCTACATACATTTACAAGGCATTACAAGTTTGTTTCTTTATGCCTAGATCAGGTTTTGAAAGGACTATTCTACAGGGGCTCCTGGACCCTTCCCCTTTCACCTTCCAAGTGTAATAAACTAGAGTAATCTACCCGTATAGCTAAGATTACTGCAGCACTGATCAGTATGACAGACATAGTGCAGTTCTGTAAGCAAACTTACCTTAACAATAGATTTTCAAGTAATAATTGCTGAAGTAGCCATTCCCTCCTTCCAGCCCCCTTGTTTTATGGTGTGTTGCTTATGCCAGGGTGTGAATACTTATTTTTGTTTTTCCTGGAATTGCCCTTTTAGGGATCAGCCTATCTCTCAATGTTTGCATGAAAGCTCTGAAGGGCTAGGCACCCAAACCTGTATTTTTTATCAGCTTAACTTGAGCTGACTGACAGTTTGGGTATGCAGAAGGTGCCCTGAAGCATTTGAAGCTGGCAGGATATAATCCATATAAATAAGGCTACTGCAGCAGTGATCATTTGAAGATCTATTGTTATGGTAAACTTGCTTACACAACTGTACTTTCCATCTAGGAAAAGAATGATTGATCCTACAATAGAGGAGTCTGATCCATCAGATCTAGAGGCAGATGAGCTGGCCTCCATGGACCATATACCCCCCCCCCCAAATGGGATGTAAAGAAGTGCTCTGAGGCCCAGCTGAGTTCCAGAACATTCAGGGGCCTGCCAGAGCTAAAGCTAGTATGCTGTTACTCCGGTCTTAGATGCTCTGTAAGATGCTGTCATCAATGCAGTGCATCACTGGAGCCAGACTGCCTTTTGCCACTCCATGGAAATTTACTTGCTCTGTAGGTTGCAGGATTCCCATGAGTTTCCCTTACAGGAATATTTTGACTTTCCCAGTAATTGTGTGTCTGGATTACGGCAAGAAACCATTTGTAGCTCCTTCCTGTAATACCATTCCTAATGACACAAGAGAGTGAGATTCCTGACCACTTTGAAAAGATAGCTTAGATATCTGTTATTCTGGCTTTCTGTGACCTGAATTGCCAGACACCCATGCTTAAGTTGCATGTATCCTTCTTGCCCAAGGCTAGGGTAAAGTGGATCAGTGATAAGGCTCTGAAACAGCAGATGCTTGAACTTGTACAGCTTTGCTTTCCTGTTGCCAGATACTCCAGAAAGTGTGGCTGTGCTGCACTAGATGCATCATGCAGGGAAGCAGCAACAGGATACGTGATACAGAGACGTGCTTTATTGAGGACCCATCTCTTCTAGGTCAAGTGAAGTTGCTCCTTAATACCTTCATAGACAAGGGCCACTTCAGATCTCATGTTGAGAAAGTATGTGTGAGACCAGAGGAAAGGGGAAAGACCATGAAATCAGTCTTGCAAGTTTTTTTCATTCCTATGCTACAAGATTCAGCAAATTATTTTTCAAAATCTTGTCCTCCCTTCCTCTTGCAGGAGTCGAACAAACCTCAGGAAGAAAAGAAGCCAAGATAACAGAAAAGAATGGCAAGCAAAACAAAAGAACAGGCGTAGTGGTCCTCAAGTCTGTGACCCTCAGAGGAATAGCTCTGACTCTCAGGCATGCTGACCCCAGCCCCAGAAAATTGCACCCCAACCTTCTCTACCCATCCTCATCTTCCTTTGCAAATAGGAGACCATCTGTGTCTGTTTGAGGAAGGGGAGAAGATAACCCAAGACATGTGGGTCTTAAGTATTATAGGACAAGGTTACAAATTACTGTTCTTAAGCAGAGCAAAATTTGTAGATTTGATGTCTTTTTTTGTCCATTCATTAGCCTTTGGGTTTCGAATTCAACTTCAACCACTTCACAGACTTTAAATCCATAGCTCAAGGTCCTTCCTTTAATCAAAATCCTCTCCCAAGCCCCAGATTACCTCAGATCTCATTTACTGCTTTTGCGAACAGACATGTTTTCTCATACCTCAGGCATTTTGATAAAATACATCTGATTTTTTGATTAAATTACCCTCCTTGTCAGGGTTCTTTCACTCTTCTGCCTCCCCATATATTTGTGTGTGTGCATGTGTATTTTGTATTATATTTAGCTTTGCATTTTGTGTGGTTGTTGCCTTCTTCTACGCTTATTATCTCATGTTTCGTACACTCTTGAATAATTATTGGTACCTTTGGTGGTATTTTTCTTCCCAATTTTGTAGGAAGTTCTTTGGTACCATTTTTATTATGCTCTGCTTTCCTGACTTGTCTTCATTTATTTTTAAGTCAAAATGTCAGATAAACCTACAGTGTTTAAGAAATGCTCTTCTTGCAGGCACAGAATTCCCAGCTTGGATAGACATTTCGAGTATGTGTATATTGCCTTGGTGGCCACCCTTCTTGAGGTTGAATGTGACATCTGTTTAGGCTTCAGCCATAGGGCTCTGTTTGAACACCAAAACAAACTTAAGGTTTACCACCATCTTCTTCTGCTTCTATGGTGTCTAAAGTTTTCCCTTCCACTGCTAAACCTGTGGAAATGTCTGTTAGGGAGAAAGGTGATAAACCCAAGGACAAGCAGAAGGAAAAGTCTAAAGGATTCTCTTCACTCGGTGCTGACTTCAACTCCACCACCAAAGATTTCAGAAGTTTAGGATCCAGTCTCAGTGGATCCAGTATTGGCTCCACACAAGTCCTTTGGCATAAACAGCTCTGATTTTTGCCGGAACCGGTTTCTTCAAGACCTCACTGTCCTCTTCAACAAGAAACTCCACATAGAGTTTCCAGGCCTGCATCTTCCTCCTCCCTCTGGTTTCCCAGGAGCTTGTCTGAAGCTGATGTGACTAGGATGATGAGTTTTGCTGTTTCCTTCTCCCAATGAACCCATAAGCTTCTGATGTGTCCAGACACCATTAATTATACTCCTACTCTGATCCATCCTTTGGCTTTGGAGGTTCAGGATCCAAGAATTGTGTGACTGTCTGGGTCAGATATGAAAAATTGACCTATATTGACTCTGATGTCTTGCCTGATCCATCCGGTCCCAACTTTGTTAGAGCCAAAAGAGTCTCAGAGCTGTAGCTTTGGTACTGATCTGGGGTAGGGACTCAACTCTGAGATTTTCAGAGCTGTCACTTCCCCTTATAGCCATGGTGCTTGACAGTTTGACTCCAACCTCTCTCTTGGGGCAGGGTCATGGGGAAGTCCTGGATTTCTCCATACAGGTGGCTTTGGCTTCTGCTGGAATGGTCCTGGGATCCCCATCG
This sequence comes from Protopterus annectens, assembly GCF_019279795.1. Lineage (NCBI taxonomy): Eukaryota > Metazoa > Chordata > Ceratodontiformes > Protopteridae > Protopterus > Protopterus annectens. The sequence goes on from NC_056735.1 coordinate 656,246,816, forward strand.
ATGTCTGCATTTGAGGCATTTGAGAAAGTTCTCCTCATGACTGGAGACGAGACATCCTTACTCTGTTCGAGTCTTCCCCCTCCTTAAATGTCTGTGCAGGGTCCTGAACACGCTCATTCTGGTCCATCAGAACAGCCAGTCTGTTCTAGTCTTAAGACAGTCCTTTTGCAGGACTCCCCACACTTCCAAGTCCTCCTCGGATCATCCCCACTGGAAAGTTCCCCAGACATGTAGGTACAAAAGGAGGCACATTCATTTCCCACAGGAATCTTTATCAGAGGACACTGACTTCAGTAGAGTGTAGGGGGTCCCCCCGATCACCCTTTGAGGACATCTTATTCAGAAAAATTCTCGAACTTATGAGACACAAAGGTGGTTGGTCTTCTGTAGCCCCTTCCCAGAAGTCTGTGTTTCTTGAGGCTTTTGGAACTGGCTCAGCTACATCCTGGGTGGTTCCCCTGACAGATTAATTGGTTGACCTCATTTCCTGTCAGGCCTGCAAGGAACCGGATATGACACAGCCTATCCCTAAGAAACTGGACAAGTACATGTAGGCACCTAAGTATTGTGCCAGTTGGAGCAGGGATCCCCCAGTTGATGCTGTGGTGGTTGTCGCAGCTACCAAATAGGAACTTGCTAAAGAAAGTCCATCTGTCCATCTCCCTAACTGGGAGTCTAGGGCACTGGACAGATTCAGGAAGCATATTTTTTCCTTTAGTTAACTTTGTCTTGCGGTTGCTGAACTATATGGCAATTTCATGAGATTTTCAGAGGGATTTGATGATAAGTCTCACTCAGAGTCCATGTCAGAGGAGGATCAAAGGACAGTCTCTTCATAACTGGCCACCTTTCAATCCCTGTCAAATACCTGTATGATTCTGATTCCTCATGCTACAGAAGGTGTTTCCAGAGCAGCAAGTTCAGGCATTATTGTTAGGAGGCACATCTGGATAGGCTTATGTGACTTTGTGGAGCCCTACAAGACACCCTTCATCAGTGAAGCCTTTGATTGATCTACCTTATTTGATTCCAGAATTAAAGACATGATCTCTAGGAATGAACAGTATGGGGGAAACAATATCTGCCTTAAGAATACATTTTTCTACCTCTCAGAGAACCTTCTGTAAAAAACAGAAAGGGGATAGAAAGATGTAGCTCTGGAAATTACAAGGGTTTTCTCAGGACTCCTATGGAGATAGATCCCACCCCAGCAGAGCTGAGAACTCTTAATGGTAGATGTCATCCACAAGGCAGAGGGTGCCCACAGAACCAAGGTTTCAGAGGTCCCTTTTCTGAGAAGGTTTTCCAGTACCCCTGAACAATTGCCCAAGTGCCACTGTCTAGAGGCAGTCTGGTGGAGCACTTCTCTGTGCCCAGAAGCCTGGACATTCATCATCAAAGATGTATGTATGCAGAGAATAATTAGCAGAGGTTATTAGATTCCATTTCCCTTCCCCCACCCATTCAATCATGAACCCAGATTATCTGAATTACAGCTTCAAACAAAGAATCTACAAACTCTTCAGTCACCTCTAGCCAGGCTGGTTCTTCAGCTTTTGGAGTCGGTGGTGGCCTCCATGACCCTTTTGCCTTTAGCAAAATACTACATGAGAGTGCTGTAATGTACTCTGGCAGTCCAGTGTTCTATGAATCTACATTTCATCTAAGGGCAAACTTGATCTGAGGTAATCTTGGGATTGGGAGAGGATTATGGGTAAGGGGAGGAGCCTGAGCTACAGCTCAAAAGTTTGTAAAGTGGTCGAAGTCTGATCTGAGGTCAGATCCAAAGCCTAAAGGTTGAAGAAGGATGAAAACAGACAACACAGATGCATTGTTATGGTGAGTACATTACTTTTGTTTATCCCTCTTATTTGTTTAGGAATAAGCTCATGTGGCTCAACTCTTGCTAGAGGATGGGCTAGGAAATGAAGTCATAGAGAATGTGCTGATAAGGGAGAAGGGCACAAGCTTTTACTCATAATTGTTTCTGGTGCCCAGAAAAGAAGGAACCTGGAGACCCACTGTAGACATTTCAGTACTAAAATATATAGTTGTTCCAAAGTTCAGATGCTTATCCTACCTCTTCCACTCCCTCAGGTATTCATGATCACCTTGGATTTAAAGAATTCCTACCTCCACATCCCAATAGCAAAGATGAAGAGAAGGTTTCTAAGAGTCAAATGGGGAGTCCATTGCCAGTTCACTTCCTTACCCTTTAGCTTGTCTTCTGTGTCCAGGGTCTTTAAAAAATTGCTTTGTTCAAGTAATTGCCTTTCTAGGACTAAGGGTATACATGTCTTTGTAGGACTAAGAGGCTACATCTCTACCCTTACCAAGGCAACTGCCTGATCCAGACAGACTTGAAAAAAAGTCAGAAGGCATTACAGTTTGAACTTGCCTGTTTCAAGCAGTTATGTTCTCTGCCTTATCCTCCTAGATTTTCATCTGACCCCTGTAAAGAAAATAGTGTTTATAGGATCCTTGCCAGAGACACAACAGCAGAAAGCCTTCCTGTCTGACGACGAAGTCCTCTTTCTGTCTCAGTTCCTCCAAGCCATGTTAGAGAGGGATTCTGTCATAAAAGGGAGTCTCTCAGGACTTTGGGCTGTGTGGCATCCTGCATTCTGGTGGTGCCTCTAGCAAGGCATCTCATAAGGAAACTGCAGTAGTATCTCAGAAACAGATGGCATCATCGCTCCTAATCTTTGAAGGTTATCATTACCCTTTACTATAGAAGATTTCATAGAGGAAAAGCCTGGTACACATTATTACAGACAGGTACCTTTCAAGCTTGCCTGGAGGACCCAGAGCTTATGTGGGGATCTGAGGAGCCAGGGCATGTGGAATGACAGTATAAGGAAAAAGGCACAAATATAAAACAGGTAATGGCTGTAGTATTAGCACTAAAAGCATTGAAACAGATTTGAACAATGAACACCTTGCACATTCTCACTGAAAAGAACATGGTGATGTGATATGTCAACTAGCATGCAAGTAGCCACTCTTATATGCAAGCCTGGGCAGTAGTCCAGGAGTCAGCAGTGACCTTCAAGGTATCCTGCATTCCATCAGAAGAAAATGTTTTAGCATCAGGCTGAGCTGGCCTCGGTCAGAGTCTCACAAGCAGATGCTATGCAGAAATGGTTCTTTGATCTGACCCACAGATGAGTTGCATCAGAGATGACGTCCTTCCATATTTCTATTGCAGTATTCTTCACCTAAGGGATCTCCTGCCAAGGATAGCGTAACGTCTGGCCAGTATACCAAATCCTTCATCTCCTGTAGCTGCCATACGTCACATGTATGCTCCCTGCACAAGACATATGGCGTAAAGTTGATGTACGGGCATAATGACTCAGACCTTCTTTGCCGCCAGTCAGAATGCCATTATCATTCGTCAGTCTGAATGCTTTTCTGCTGTGCTGGTTACTAAGCTGTTTTTTTTCCCAGATAAGTGCCCTGTTGGGGTTTCTTCTTTTCATTTTTATTCTTGTTTGGTGTTGTGTTCATGTCATCCAGAAAAGGAGATTGTCAGTGTGGGAGGCAGATTTCCCATAAAGACTGTCATGACCAGTGTCTGTTTTGCTTGGGTGCTTTCCACAGTCATATGCAGCGATCTGTCTGCTAGGCATTTGTGCCTAAGACCTTACTTAGTCATCTGTCCTTTTTGTCCATTTACCTTGAGAACCAGTGTTTTAAGCTTTTGGCTCAGAGTGCAATGGCAGAATACTCCCATCCCGAGGACCAGCCCTCTGCCAAGAAGGCCAAAAATGTCTGGCCTGATCCAGCTGCTGTCCAGCCTTCCTGGACGTCTTCTGAGGCTAGTGAAAGCCCTGAAGACTGTCTGGTGCTTGCTTCGGATTCCTCTGCCCTGACCCCCTTGGAGGCTGGCATGGATCTAAATTACCGCACTTCTTCGAAGGCTTTTCAAACATCTGTACTTGATGTTAAGGGGGAACCTTGGCTGATATCTGATGGACTGAGGGGGATTCCTCCGATTTTAGTGAGAGATAAAATTCCAACCACCATTATAGAGTCGTGTCAGGGTTCTTCAAGCAGAAGTCCCACAGAAAAAGAAACAAAAGGCAAAGCATATTGCTCCTGTTATAAGGAATCCCCCCAGCACGAATGGCAGAATTTCATTTAGGGTTTATTTAATGCTTTTATAGCCTTAAAGCCTTCTCAAGGGGTCTCCGTTCCAGCTTCCCTCGGTCTTCCACCTCTTGTAAGAGGCCTAGGGAATTAGACTCATCACATGAGGATCTGGACTCTGGGGAAGAATCCTTGGCTTACTGTTCTCAAATTCTTTCTCTCTTGTCTGTGGTTCCGAAGAAGAAGATTCCTTAAGTCCAGACTCCCGTTTGAAAGAGTTGTCCTTTGGGGATACTGTAATACTATTGCCCACATGATGAACAAGTTTAAATGGGATTGCTCCTAGGTCTGTGATATTCAAAAAGGATACTGTAAGGTCTTGCAGATGGAGTTTCCCCAACCATCTGTTGTTCCTCCTGTTTTGGCTGCCCTTTTGGATACTTCTTCTGCAGCTTCTGTAGCCCCTGACTCTTGGCCTTCTGTGCCAAAAAAGCCTAATAGGTTGTACAGGGTGCCTGAGGATTGCAAATTTCTTTATAAGAGCCCTTCTTCAGACCTTTTGTGGTGTCTGTTTCTCCTGATAAGCCCTTGAAGGTCTTGCCCTCTATGAAGTTGCTTCCTTCTGGCAAGGATAGTAGGGTCATGGGAAGGTTGGGCAAGAAAGTTAATAGTACTCCGTCCTTGTATTAGAGCCATTAATTACCAGATCCATTTGACAAGGTATATTTTGTCCATCTTCTCCAAGGTTTCTTAAGTGGTTTTGGCCTCCCTGATTCTGAGGAGAAACATTTGCTCTTTCCCTGTTAGGGTCTACTTCTCAACTGGCCTGCCATTCAGTCAAATGCCGCTGATGCCTCTTCCAGGGCTACTGCCTTTGGTTTGATCATGAGGCATTATTCTTAGCTTCGTCTTCAGTTTTTGCCTGATGACATCAAGGCCAAACTTTTGAATACCTTTCTGGATAATAAAAGACTTTTTGAGACTGCTGCTGACTTAAAGTCCCTCCAGGATAAGGGCAAGGCCTTCCAGTAGCTAAAACATATTTTTGTTTTTCTATTCCCAGGTTTTAGAGGAACTAGCCTTCCAAGTCTGCCTTTGTTCATAGAGAAACTCACCCAACCCCTAAGGGTAAGAAGGATCCTAGACATGTTCTTCCTGCTAAGTCTACTCAGACTCCTTCCTCCCAGAAACCTTTTCAGTGCAAACCTGGTCCTTTTTGACATTTGGCCATCCAATACGAAGTGACTCTTCAGGCAATTTACATTCCTTCAGAGCACAATCTAGTGACAATCTAGTGACAGACTCTTTGAACAGGTCAAAAACACACACAAATGGATGCTTTGCAGAGATTTGTTCCTGGACATTGTCCCTGGTTCTTCTTGAACTCTGCCCTTGACTCCTCCTTTGGCATCTAGGGTTTAGGTCAAACAATTTCTTCATATCAGCCTCCCATTCAGGCTGTAATGGCTGTTCCTCTTTTTTAGTTTGTCATAAAGACCAGCCACTGGGGATGCACAAGCCAGTGCATTTCTTTGTTCCGGTCCCAAGCCCTGATAAATGGGGAGGGTTGTGTCAGGAAGGGCATCCGGCGTAAAATTTTGCCAAATCATACATGCGGACAACAGTACAGATATACATACTGGATCGGACGAGGCCCAGGTTAATAACGGCCGCCACCAGTACTGTTGGCCAACAGGGTGTTGGTGGAAATTGGGCTACTGCTGGCCGAAGGAGGAGAAGAGGGGGAAGGCATGCCCGAAGGCAGGTAAAGGCTAGGACTGAGATAGTGAGGGTCGGAATTTTGAATGTTGGCAGTATGACTGATATAGGGAGAGAGCTAGCTGATATGCTGGACAGAAAGAAGGTTGGTATATTGTGTGTGCAAGAGACTAGATGGAAGGGGAGCAAGGCTAGGTGTATCGGAGGTGGTTTCAAATTGTTTTATCTTGGTGTGGATGGGTGGAGAAATGGCATAGGGGTTATCCTGAAGGAGCAGTATGCTAAGAGTGTTTTGGAGGTGAGAAGAGTGTCTGATAGAGTGATGTTTCAATGGGCATGTTGGTGAAGGGAACAGAGGGGGTGAGGAAGTGATAAGTAGGTATGGTGTTAAGCAAAGGAATGCAAGGTCAGCTGGTAGTGGATTTTGCGAAAAGGATGGACATGGCTGTGGTGAATACATATTTTAACAAGAGGGAGGAGCATAGGGTGACATACAAGAGTGGAGGAAGATGCACATAGGTGGATTATATCTTATGTAGAAGGGCCAGTCTGAAGGAGATTGGAGACTAAAGTGGTGGCAGGGGAAAGTGTAGTTAGGCAGCATAGGATGGTGGTTTGCAGAATGACAATAGTGATCAAGAAGAGGAGGAGGAGTGTGAGAGCAATACCAAGGATCAAATGGTGGAAACTGAAAAAGGGTAATTGTGAGGTGGAATTCAGGGAAGAGTTAAGACAGGCACTGGGTGGCAGTGAAGAGTTACTGAATAGCTGGGTAACTACAGCAGCGCTAGTAAGGGAGATGGCTAGAAAGGTGCTTGGTGTGACATCTGGAAAGAGGAAGGAGGACAAGGAGACCTGGTGGTGGAATGAAGAAGTACAGGAGAGTATACAGAGAAAGAGGTTGACGAAGAAGTGGGGTTGTCAGAGAGATGAAGAAAGTAGACAAAGAGTATAAGGAGATGAGGTGCATGGCAAAGAGAGAGGTGGCGAAGGATAAGGCGTATGAAGATTTGTATGAAAGGTTGGACACTAAGGAGGGAGAAAAGAACCTGTACCGAATGGCTAGACAGAGGGACCGAGCTAGTAAAGATGTTCAGCAGGTAAGGGTGATAAAGGATAATGAGGGAAATGTACTCACAAGCGAGGAGAGTGTGTTGAGAAGATGGAAAGAGTACTTTGAGAGGCTGATGAATGAAGAGAATGAGAGGGAGAGAAGGTTGGATGATGTGCGGAGAGTGAATCATGAAGTGCAGTGGATTAGCAAGGAGGAAGTAAGGATAGCTATGAAGAGGATGAAGAATGGAAAGGCTGTTGGTCCAGCTGACATACCTGTGGAAGCATGCATGTGTTTAGGTGAAATGGCAGTGGAATTTTTAACTAGATTGTTTAATGAAATCTTGGAAAGTGAGAGGATGCCTGAGGAGTGGAGAAAGTGTTTTGGTACCGATTTTTAAGAATAAGGGTGATGTGCAGAGCTGTAGTAACTACAGAGGGATTAAATTGATCAGTCACAGCATGAAGTTATGGGAAAGAGTAGTGGAAGAGTAGAGGAAGCTAGGTTAAGAAGGGAGGTGATGTTTAGTGATCAGCAGTATGGTTTCATGCCAGGAAAGAGCACTACAGATGCAATGTTTGCTCTGAGACTGTTGATGGAGAAGTACATAGAAGATCAGAAGGAGTTGCATTGTGTCTTTGTGGACTTAGAGAAAGCATATGTGCCTAGAGAGAAGTTGTGGTATTGCATGAGTAAGTCGGGAGTGTCAGAGAAGTTTGTAAGAGTGGTACAGGGTATGTACGAGGGTAGTGTGACAGCGGTGAGGTCTACGGTAGGAGTGACGGATGTGTTTAAGGTGGAGGTGGGATTACATCAAGGATCAGCTCTGAGCCCTTTCTTATTTGCAATGGTGATGGACAGGTTGACAGACGAGATCAGTCAGGAGTCCCCGTGGACTATGATGTGTGCTGATGACATTGTGATCTGTAGTGAGAGTAGGGAACAGGTGGAGGAGACCCTGGAGAGGTGGAGATATGCTCTAGAGAGAAGAGGAATGAAGGTCAGTAGGACTAAGAATATATGTGTATGAATGAGAGGGAGGATAGAGGAATGGTGAGGATGCAGGGAGTAGAGGTGGCGAAGGTGGATGAGTTTAAATACTTGGGATCAACAGTTCAGAGTAATGGTGAGTGTGGAAGAGAGGTGAAGAAGAGAGTACAGGTAGGATGGAGTGGGTGGAGAAAAGTGTCAGGAGTGATTTGTGATAGACGTGTACCAGTAAGAGTGAAAGGGAAGGTCTATAAGAGGGTAGTGAGACCAGCTATATTATATGGGTTGGAGACAGTGGCATTGACAAAAAGGCAGGAGTCAGAGCTGGATGTGGCAGAGTTAAAGATGTTGAGATTTGCACTGGGTGTGACAAGGGTGGACAGGATTAGGAATAAGTATATTAGAGGGTCAACCCAGGTTGGAAGGTTTGGAGACAAAGCCAGAGAGGCAAGATTACGTTGGTTTGGACATGTGCTGAAGAGGGATGCAGAGGGATGCGGAGTATATTGGGAAAAAGGTGCTAAGGATGAAGTTGCCAGGTAACAGGAAAAGAGGAAAGCCTAAGATAAGGTTTATGGATGTGGTGAGAGAGGACATGCAGGTGGTTGGTGTGACAGAGCAAGATGCAGAGGACAGGAAGAAATGGAAACAGATTATCCACTGTGGCAACCCCTAACAGGAGCAGCCAAAAGAAGAAAAAGATAAAGACAGGCTGTCTGTTCACACTAATCTATCTTTTATGCCCAAGATGGTTAATGAACTGCCTCTTAATCAGTCTATTCCCCTTCCTTCCTTTTATTTCCTTCTACACAGTGCGCCAGTGAGAAGGTTTTTCACACCTTGGAGTTGCACAGACAGCTCAGGTATTGTTTAGATAAAACTAAAGTTATTGCAAATCTGAGCAGCTTTTTGTTTGGGTTTGGCTGTTTCCAAGCAAATCTCCTCCTACATTTTTAAGGTTGTTTCCTTCTGTTATTTTCTTTTCATGGCAAAAGTCTTTCCTCAGCTGTAAAGGCACATTGTGCTAGGGCCGTTACCTCCACTGGTGCTTTTGTCAAGGGAATGAATACCATTTCTATCCTTGAGGATGCTACTTGGTCTTTTGTTCATACTTTCACTAAACATTACAAGTTGGATATTATTTCCAGGGCCAGAGTAGGCTTTGCCAGGGCTATCCTGCTTGGGTTTGTGGAGGGTTCCTCTGTGCCTTCCTCCTCCCTGGCTTCCTCTTGAGCTTTTTTACTCTCCATTAGGTGAAGAATACTGCAGCAGTGATATGGAAGGACATAGTACAGCTGTGTAAAATCTTAGCATAACAGAAGATGTCCTTTTCTTCATGTTGCCGTGTTCAAGTCCCTCCTGCTTTCCACCTCTGTCTTGACTCTTTCCCTCTGTTCTAGTTGCCCTCCTAGTCAAGGAGCTCTTCTCTTTTCTTTGCTCTTTATTTTTTCTTTAGACCCCCAACCTCCAAGGTGCAAGGCTGCCAGCATGGATGTTTTAGTACCTATTCCTTCCAGGCATATTTTCAGACAGTGTGTTACATATAGTGAGGGAGGCTATGAAAATGAACACAAAAAGTCTTGCCAACAAAAGTAGAAGATATTCTGTGTCTGCTGCCTTGCTAGAAACCATGCTGTTCAGTCAAGTAGAGCATCTCTGATTCAGAGCTACTTAATGACTTTTTTGAAGGTACATGCTTTAGCTCTCTCTTTCTCTCTCACTGTCTGTCTCTCTTCTTGCTTGTCTTTAGAGCCTGTTTTATACTTTCCTTTGCTGGTCAAGCAGCTGCTAAACAACATGTTCCATCTTAGAACACCCAAAACAGAAATTTCACCACCTAAACTGTGTATTAAGGAAACTAACTCTGGCACCCTCTGAACCTGCTGCTTCAGTTTTGCCAAAGAACCTCTTCTGGAAAATGCTACTTCAGTGGCTGTGACTTCTGCTAGAAGACTTTTTTTTGTGCTGAAAGCCTCAATGTGTAAAGAAACATTTTTGATATTCCACAAGGTCAGAGTTACTGTTGTGTACCAACCCTATTTTCATGTCCAAAGTGGTGACAGAACATTCCCTGAAACTGGGTATTCACTTCCCTGTATTCTTTCTAAACCCCCAGAACAATGGGATGGGGGAGGAGAGCACTGAATGATGTGGACTTGAATAGTCAGCTGATATTCTTTTTAGGAGGAACTGAGGAAGTCAGAACATCAAATCAGTTATTTGTCTCCTTTGCAAAGGTGTGGGGGGGCTGTCAATAATCTTAACTATCAAAGTAGTTTGTTCATTGTTTTGAAAACACGTGCTACACCATGTCAAGGCACATTTTGTTAAAGTGATAGTAGCCATGATGGCATTCTTTACAGAGAGTTAATGCCAAGGCAGTTTTAAAACGAGCTACCTGATGCTATGTCTCTACCTTTACCAGACAGCAGTTCAGGTTCTCCATTCAGGGCTAGGGCATGGTTTGCTGTGGCAAATTCTCCAGTTTTTGCTGTCTTAATATTTTAGTCAGGGCCAGCCACCCATTGGCCTTTATGCCCTAAGAGTTTTCCCAGAAGTGATTACTGGAACAGTGAACATTACAAAGAACATAGTATAGGTGTGTCAGGAGCTTAACTGTAATTGTAGATGTTAAGTAATATTTATTGCTGCAGTCTGTGTTCCATCCCGCAATCTCTTCTGTCCTGCTGTCAGCATCCTGAGATTGGAGTTGGTATGTTACTTTTACTCCTACGTTAATGTTATTTCACCACCAGACTCCCTTCTTCCCCTGACCTTGTTTAGAGCCTGGAGAAGCAGATTGGGGCTTCATGGGTGTGAATTCTTGTCTCTGGGGATAAATCCTGTAGGGCATAATATGAGTGTCTTGTCTAGTTAGGGCAGAAAGTCAGAATATAGTGTTGGCTGATGTCCCTTTTTTTGCCACAGACCTCATGTCATCCAAGTCGGAGGTAATAGGCCTGGAGGGTGAAGGTAAAGCTCTGGAAGTTGAGACTGCCATCAGGCACCTGCACGCAAGAATCACGTAAGTGATGACTGCAGTAGTGAATGTACTTGGTACATCTATGATATTTTAAGTTCCTAACACAACTGTACTTTCCAGCAGCTTGCTCAAGTGTTTATACCATATAGAATACTCTACAGACCTTCACCAAACCCTACAGGTTGGAGTGGCATCTAGGGATAGAACAACTTTTGATACATGTATGCTGTAGGGGACCTTGTAACTGTCCACATGCCGAAGTAACCAGTTACTTCTTGGGTTTATGCCTTCAAGTCATTATTTACTGTTACAGTGATACTCCTCAAAGAAGATAATAGTTGTGTATGATACAGACCTTAACACTAGATTTTTGAGGCAAAATTACTGTGACAGCAATACTTCCCTCAATCCTTCCTATTGTTTGGGAGCTTGAATGTAGTATAGTACTAAGTTTGATGGTTATGTTTGGATTAATTGTTTCCATGGCTTATTGGATAGATGTCCTTCAAGGATGCATCTGCAGTCATAACATGGATTGTCCTGCCTCAGGCAGCCCTTCGGTCGGCCGGATTCCAAAGTCTGGGTCTGGCCTCGGCTGATGTCGCATTTTCCCCGACGTCAGAGCTGCTGGGGTATAAAGTCATCAGTCGACGCCATTTTCCTCAGTCTTTCTTGCCGCGCGGTGCCCGAAGCAGAAGCTGTTCGCAAGTGCCGGTCGGTCAGATCCAGAGATTCAGCTACCGAAGACTTCTAAAAGGCTAAGTACCCCATTGGGGACTCTTTCTTGCCTCAGCCGATGTCAGACAAAGTAAGTAATTGTTTAACTTGTGGGAAACAAATACCTCATAAGGATTTCCATTTCTACTGCCTTCCTTGCTTAGGCCCAGACCACGACGTATCAGCTTGTTTAGCCTGTGCCTCCTTCAACCGACGGACTCTTAGACGTCGGTCGGAGTTTGCAGAAGAGTTTTTTGGATCCGCTTTTGCATATAAAATGCCGTCGGAGACTCCGACTACACATTTAGCCAAAAAACGCAAGGAAAAGGACCGACACTCGCGACCCGCGGTTTCGGCTGAAACCACGGTTAGGCCTACCGCGAGTGTCTCTGTTTCGGCTGAAACCGAGGCCTCGGTTCTACCTTCTGCCGAAATCATACCTCCGACAACCGAGGCCAGTGTGACCCCGGCCGAGTCGGCTACAGAAATCCATACCGAAGAAGCAAACGCACAAGAATTGTCCGACACCATTCCTTTGGACATTTCCACTCCTGCACGTGGGACAGCTAGGCCCCCTGCTTCTATGTCCATTAAGGCTTTCTCCAGGGCTAAAGCAGCTAAAATTACAAAAGCTTTACCTGCAAAATCAACTTCTCAGAGACCTTCCTCAAGTTCCCAGATTCTCAGTCTTGCTGAGGACCTTATATCTCAGATTAGGGGTTCCCAACCTCACCCAGACAGGGCCTCCCAACCTCCTCCTGACAAAAGGCCCAGGACTGAACCACCTGAACCTCTCTCCTCTGACTACTCCTCGGATGGATCTGATTTGTCAGACCATCAGGAAGGGCCATACTCACCTTATGAGGATTCAGATGCAGAAGACTCTATCCCTTCTGCTTCCCCTCCAGAGGAATTTTCCTTTGGGGAAACTTTACACTCTATGAGGGAACACTTTCAATGGCAGGGTCAGGATTTCTCTGATTCTAGAAAAAGACTAAGGACTTTCTTACACTTGCCACAGCATAGGCCTTTAGCCATACCACCTGTGCTAACTGTAGTTGATGATGCATATAATGATGTCAGCTCTGCCCCTGATTCACTTCCCCCGGCCCCTGCCAAACCTGACAGATACTACAGGGTTCCGGATTTCCACTTCCACTTGTATAAAGCCCATGCTGCAGACCCAGAAACTATTTCTCAGGGCCCGAAAGGTGTTGCAGCTGCCACTGCCAAAAACCCACTACCCTCTGAAAGGGAGTCAAGAGCATTAGAGAGATGGGGAAAAAAGGTTTATACATCTGCTACTCTTTCTGCCAGGGCTTTAAACTGTCAGTTCCATATGATACAGTACCAGGAATATTTGTTAGATCAGCTGAATAAAAAGCTTTCTTCTCCTGAACCTTTAGACCGTAAGGCCCTTCAGGATTTGGTACACAACTCTCAGCAGGTCAGTAACCATTTCTTAAAATGTGGCTATGATGCACTGGAAGCTTCATTTAGATCAGCTATGACTGGGGCAGTAATTCGTAGACATGCCTGGCTAAAAGAGCAATCCTTGCCGGACCATGTCAAGGCAAAACTCCTAGATGCTCCAATGGAGAAACAAAGTTTATTTGGCTCCCCTGCACAGTAGATTCTACAGAAAGTGGAAAAAAAAGCAAAATCTGTGCAAACAGTTAAGGATTTTCTGCAGGTCCAACCTCCGAGGTTCAGCAGAAACTGGCCTTCAAAGAATTGGTCCTTTCCAGACACCTCCAAAGCACAGAGGGGCAGGAATAGATGCCCAAGAGGCAGAGGTCAATCAAAGGGTGCCTACAGGGGTCGCCAGTGGCAACCTGCCAACCAGAGGAGTACTGCCACAGCTGCAACTACAACCACTTCCACAGGACAAACACAATGACTTGACTGATTCCGCCTACAAGGGAACAACTGGAAGCACCCTTGGGCGGAAAATTGGCTTTATTCTCAAAAAACTGGCATTGCATTACAAAAGACAAATGGACATTGCAAACAATAGACAAAGGATACAGGTTTCATTTCCACACTTTACCAAGAAGGAGCGGAATGCCAAACCTTCCACCAAACCAGAAGCCAGAGGCTTTAAGACAAATCAACAATTTACTTCAGATGAAAGCAATAGAAAGGGTACCATCTATGGAACAAGGCCAAGGGTTTTACTCCAGACTATTCCTTGTACCAAGAAAAGAAACCCAATGGAGGCCTATTCTCGACTTGTCCGCACTAAACGCATATCTCATTGTGCCAAAATTCAAAATGCTGACCCTTCAGCAACTTCTTCCCATGTTGGGCAAGGAGTCTTGGCTGGTGACTCTAGATCTCAAGGAGGCATACCTGCACGTCCCTATATGACCAGATTGCAGAAGACACCTCAGATTTCTTGCAGGATCAGAGCATTATCAATTCTCAGCATTGCCCTTTGGCTTATCTACTGCGCCCAGAGTATTCACAAAATGCCTGGCATCAGTAATTGCACATTGCAGGCTCCAGGGAATTAAAATCTACCCATACCTGGACGACTGCCTAATACAAGCGGAGAACAGGACAAGACTTATAAAGGATTTGGCCTATGTCATACACCTGTTACAGGCCTTGGGATACACAGTCAACATCCAGAAGTCAAGACTAGTGCCATCCCAACGGATAACCTTTTTGGGTGCGGATCTGGACACAACAACTCAGATGGCTTTTCTCACAGAAGAAAAACAAAAGCAACTCCCAGTCTACTTCATGGCTTTGACAAGACAAACTCAGCTCACTGCAAGGAAAGTCCTGCAGGCCCTGGGTTACATGGCATCTTGCATAATCTTGATCCCACATGCCAGGCTGCATATGAGGAAATTACAATGGTACCTAAGGAATGTATGGTCTCAACACAGGCACAGTCTAGAAACCACGATTCCAATCATTCCATGCCTGAAAAAGGAATTCCTGTGGTGGGCTCAGGCCTGCCAGTCCAACAGAGGGTTGCTTTTCAACAAACCACAACCAAGGCAGACCATCACCACGGACGCCTTAGACCTAGGATGGGGAGCACGCATGGAAGACAAGTGCATCCAAGGCCCATGGACTCAAGACCAGCTGAATTTGCACATAAACCTAAAGGAGATGCTGGCAGTGAAGCATGCAATCGAGGCATTCAAATCATTCCTCCAGCAAGGTCATCTGCTGATAAGGACAGACAATACCACAGTCATGTGGTACATAAACAAACAGGGAGGCACGCATTCCTACCCTCTATGCCGGATGGCAATGGATCTGTGGAACCTAGCCCTGAATCTCAACATCCAACTGCAGGCCAAATTGCACCAGGAAAAGAGAATTCACTAGCAGACAGCCTAAGCAGAACTACCACGGATGCTCACAAATGGATGCTGCATCCAGACATCTTCAAAATCATAACAAACAAATGGGGAATGCCAGAGATAGACCTGTTCGCCTCCCCACTCAACAACCAACTAAGGAAATTCTGCTCAAGAGTATACCACCCACAAGCCTGGAAGGTGGACTCCCTCTCTTTCAACTGGAATGCCCTAACAGTGTATGCTTTTCCACCACTCCCATTGATGTACAGAGTACTACTGAAGATCAGAGAGGAACAGCCAAAGGTGATACTGATAGCTCCAGACTGGCCAAGGCAGCACTGGTATCCGCTACTGAGAAGCATGTCTCGGACGAACTCATGGCCTCTACCCCTATGGCCTCTACTTCTAACGCAGAACAACTTCAAGACCCTGCATCCAAACTTGAAAACACTGCAGCTGACTGCCTGGAAAATTGCCTAAAACAAAACCAAACTGTCTTATCTCAGAGAGTCAAGGACATAATCCTGGAGGCTCGTAGACCCTCCACAAGAAAGACATACTCAGCTAAATGGAAGAGATTCCTCATTTGGAGCGCTTCAAAGGGTACAAATGTCACACTGGCAAACCTAGCACACATCCTAGAATACTTAGCAGAACTGTTCCACAATGGCCTGTCCTATTCCTCCATTAAGATTCATGCTTCAGCAATTTCAGCAGAATACAACATGGATCCTCCTATCTTCTCTCAGCCTCTCCTCAGACAATTTTTAAGAGGGATCAAAAATGTAAAACCTCCAAGGAAACCCCCTCTTCCTGCATGGGATCTCAATTTTGTGCTGGAAAAATTAACACTACCACCTTTTGAACCAGCAGCATCATCAGACTTGCAGTTCTTATCTTGGAAAACTGCTTTCCTTCTAGCAATCACTTCAGCAAGAAGAGCATCCGAGTTACAAGCACTGATGGCAGTGCAGCCTTTCCTTATTTTTCACCAAGATAGAGTGTCTCTGAGAACCAATCCTACTTTCATGCCAAAGGTGGTATCCAGGGTATCCTTGAACCAAGCTATTCATTTGCCTACGTTCCCTAACCCACAGAACAGGGGGGAAAAACTACTGCACACCTTGGATGTACACAGACAACTATGCTACTATCTGAACAGAACTAAAACCAGCAGAAAAATTGACCAACTTCTGGTAGCATATGCAACTGGAGTGCAAGGAAAAGCAATTTCCAAACAGACAATCTCTAAATGGATAGGAAATTGCATTCGTTTCTGCTACTCTTTTCATGGAAAGACAGCTCCTGAAAATATCAGGCCTCACTCCATAAGAGCCACAGCCACCACTACAGCTTTCCTACGAGGGGTGGCTACCAAGGACATTTTAGAAGCTGCTACTTGGAGCTCCGTGCATACATTTGCCAAGCATTACAATCTACCTTTATACTCCAGATCCCGAGCAGGTTTTGCAACTGCAGTTTTACAGGGGATCATAACTACACCATCCTTATCTTAGTACCTCCTCCTCCAGTTTGGCTATGGTATTCTACCCATATGTTATGACTGCAGATGCATCCTTGAAGGACATAGTACAGTTTTGTACCTACCATAAATGTAGATGTCCGATAGCAGTCAGGATTACCCACCCACCTTCCCCTCTGTGGTATTCCTAGGGTGCTTACCCCTCTTTCAGCTAGCTGGGGGAATCTATTATGGTGTATTTGTTTGTATGTATATATATATATATATATATATATATATATATATATATATATATATATATTGTTTTATTCTGTTTGGAATTTTCAACTTTTATCCAAATTTAGCCTTCCTAGAGGGCACCTGGCATCTGGGGCAGGAAACACTGAGGAAAATGGCATCGGCTGATGCCTTTATACCCCAGCAGCTCTGACGTCGGGGAAGATGCGACATCAGCCGAGGCCAGACCCAGACTTTGGAATCCGGCCGACCGAAGGGCTGCCTGAGGCAGGACAACCCATATGTTATGACTGCAGATGCATACCTATCGGACATCTACATTTATGGTAGGTACAAAACTGTACTTTGTTTATATCCATTACTGACCTTAACACTGGATATGTGCCTATTATATGCTAACTTCCTTGCAGAGATTCAGAGCTTGAATCACTAAAGAGAGTTTTTAACATTGTTTTATATCGATAATGGAATGTCATGCCACACGCGTTAGTACCTTTGTGGGCATTTCTGAAAAAGTCATCCAGGGAATGGAATATTAAAGGTAGATAAACCCTAATGTTATGATTTCATATTACTTTTGATCTGTTTTTGAAGGTGTACTGTTTTGATCAATAGTTTCACAACTGTACTTTTGTGAATGTTTGATGCAGTGTCATAAGAATGGATGATCACTGCATCCTATAGTTTTATTTCTGAGGAACTACCAACATAGGAGGTCACAACAGAAACAGTTAAACATTGAATATGAAGGTTATGAATAAGAAATCATCCTAGCATGTATATTTTTATGAGGGATGGAAATAAAACTATCATTTTATAATGCTTGATAGAGGAAATTGATTTGCTGAAGCAAGTGATTTTTTTTTAAGTGAATTCTAAAGTTTTCACTTACTCTAACATCTGTATGTTTATACAGGTCATATGGTCGTCCTTCCAAGATGATCCATTTAGAAGCCAACTTTGTCCAGTTTAAGGAAGAACTGATCCCCAAAGAAGGAAACAAAGCACTTTTAACCTTCCCTTTTCTACATATCTTTTGGACCGATTGCTGTGTAAGTAATTGCATCAGAAAGGCCAAAATTATGTTTACAAAATTGTAAAATTTACAGTGTTCATTTTAGTAGTAAAGTCTGATTAGCCTTAATGTAGGAAGTAGAGAACTGATTTTGTGAAAAATAAAAAAATATTATTGATTGCTGGGGATGGGGTGGAGGAGGCAAAACTGCAAGATTTTCAACCGCTTTAGAAAATTAAAAACGTCAAGTCTAATTCAGTAGGATTCTAAATTGTGTTGCTACTCTTACCTTAGATTATTGCTGGCTTAGGCATAAACATGCTCTTTGTTCCTGGGCACTTGAGCCTGACTGTCAGCTGCTTGTCTGTCTCCTATGGTTCCAACCCCACATCCCACCCCAGCTGCTTGTCTGTCTCCTGTGGCTCCCAACCCACATCCCACCATACCCCTTGCAGCCTGATGGAAGGAATGAGGCCTAGATGATCCTCTGTACCCACTAGTATTAACCCCCTCACCCTTGAAGTAGCTGTCATGGAAGTCCAAAATGTAGTAAAGAGCAGAGCTAGTGCCAGAAGTGTCCTGCACCCTGAAGGTACTCTTGGTCTTTTCTAAGTGCTAGCCCACATCCCAACCCCCCATTTACAGATACTATTGTGCTTTAAGCTTAGTGAACAATGGCTTTACCTCCTCCCCACTTCCCCATGGAACATTTGGGAAGTATGCATTCACCTGTGTATGTCTGGAACCCATTTATTTTTGACTTTCTAGTGACCTGTTGAAACTTAGCATTTCCCAGAATGAGAGGCCGTTGTTGACCATTACAGCTTGAGAGATTTATCTGCTTTGCCACATCCATTTTTCATCATTTATGCCAGCGGTTATTTTGAGTTTGTCACAAGTGTATGATTTTAGAGCTATCGTTACCTAGCCACTGACTTTCAACATCTAGATAATTTTCCAAAAAGTTTGCTAAAGCAGTATCCCCCAACCATTTACTTCCTTTGATATTTTAACATCGCCCATCACATACACAAACAAGTTTCTGTTTGACTAGGCACATAGTGATATTAATTAAATGTATAATTCTGTAAATTAGCTAATTAAAATGACCTAACAGAGTCTCATCTCTGCTGTTTAATCATGGAAGTGAATCCTAAGTAGTAGATGCTGGCAAATATGTCGCATTTTGTCCTTGGACATTCAGAAAAGGTTTTGTGTATAATTCCCCTTCTATTGGGGAAAATGGTCTAAATTTAACCTCCAGGAGTTTTGTTAACTTTCATCTTCCTGAGCTTCAAATCCTTGCTAGATGTGCAGAGTTGAGGATTCCCCACTTGGCCTTCTGTCTCCCCCCAGTATTAGCTTCCTGTAGTGATAATCTCTTGAAAATGTTTATTCATGGAGGAAATAGGTTTGTGTGTGTACATGTGTTTGTACATGTATTTATAGAAGTAGGTATGTAAAGATATTAGCGATGCTGCCTTGGGTTTACCTTAATAACCACCATCACAAGTGCAGGTAGCATAAGGACTGTCCACATTAATACATGCTCAGTCTGTTTTTTGGTACGCCCACAGGTATGTTGTTGTCTGCCCTTCAGTTCGTTGTCTGTTGCAATTCAGGTGACTGGGAGACTTATCCTAGACACTGCAGGAAGAGGAAAGGGAGATGTTCATCATTCCCTCTGTGGTGGTAGCCTTTTAGGTATATGGGTTGTTTCCAGCCTAGAAAACAATAACTAGCCATCTTCAAAAGCTCTGACTGCCCCACACACCTTCAGTTTGTCTGTTGATTGGCTAAATCCCAAGGAGAGAAATCAGCAGAGTGAATATTTCTTCAGTACTTTCCTGCTGTCTTGAGAAGAAGCTTCTGTAGGCCTTCACAAGGGCAGCAATTGACTAAGAACTTACTTTGTTGCTGGCAGATGAGTCCCAGTTGGGGAACTCTTCCACAGAGAAATTATTGCCCTTTTAAGAAAAGTAATATATTTTTTTACTAAAAGTAGTATTTCCCCTTTAATACATTGCTTATTTTTATGCAGTATCGAAAGTTTCTTGTCTGGGACTGAAATTCATAGTTATTAGTGTCTGTTAAACTACTTGGGGCTACTTTTGTGAGAGTCTGTGTGCTACTTGTGTAAACTTTGATTTTGGCGGGGATAAAGCGTGTTATAGCAGGAACATGCATCAGTGTAGTCTTTTGCTGACTTTGTGCAACCTACCTCTCGTATTGCTTTTTGTCAATGTTTATATGTTTGAAAGGGGTTCTGACAAGGAATTTGTGTTCTGCTCTTTTTTGTTGTGAGGGACTTGGGAAAGGTGTTGAGTTTGTGTGTGCTGCTTATGAACACTTTCTAGTGACAGCATACCTTCTAACCATCTTGCCAGCAACAATTACCACTTTTGGCTTCTCTTCCTTGGCTTCAGCATAGCTACTCCCATCCTGCTGGCTGTTTTCCTGCTATACCTAGAAGAAAAAGAAACACTTAACCAAAGATTGCTTGCCATTGTTGCAGAAGGAGTCTGTGCTTCAGCCGAGTGTGGATAAACCTGCAGTGGTTGTTTGTTGCTTCTCAGACCACTCACTCACTTCTCTGGCTTCCTGTGTTGTAGTCCTCTCATCCATCATGAACCAGGGGTCAGCCATGTCCTGTCTGGTTGTTCCATGTCCAATACTATATGAGGGAACAATCTTCCCTAGGTCTGGAAGACACTTTGGTAACTGGGGCAGGAGACCAGTAGATGGGACAGATGTCCCACCTTTGAGTCTGTCTTCTTCCACAGGGACTCCTGTTAAGAAAAAAAAAATTAACATTGTCCTTCTGAATAAATAATTAGTTAAGAAAGATGAATTTCGTACCTTGGCAAGGCAAGGGATCGTAGTACAAAGAAGCCATTACAGGTGGGTATCCCCTGTAAAGTACCTCCTGAGGAAACACTGTCTGAAGGTTCTGCCTCTGACAAAAATAGGGCTTCTCCTTCTATAGATTCCCAAGCCAAGCTGTCTAATAGTGAGGAACATATAAATTCTCATCCTCCTGTGGAGGCATTTTCTTTTAATCAGACCATAGCCAGGATTAATGAGGTATTTTTACAGGACCAGTTAGATGTTTCCCCTGAACTGAGGGGTTGCTGTGATGTTACAAGTGGATATACCTCATTCCTCTTCCATCCCTCCTATACTGCCAGCCTTGGAAGATGTGTTGAGTGCTGCTTGTAGTCATCTCAATACCCAATTGTCAGTCCTTCAAGAACTCTTTAAGGTACATCAGGCTAATACATTTCTTTTCTCTTGCTTTAGATCTGATCTAGCAGCAATTTCAGCTGCATCTCCTACTGGGGATAGGTTGGTCTTTAACAGAAATCCTTCTCCTGGTACCAAGGAAGGCAAGATGTGGGAGTGCATAGGTCAGAGAATCTTTTCTTCCATTTTAGCCTTCAGAATTCTGAATTACCAAGCATATATGTGAAAATTTGTCTTATGTGGACAGGCTGAGGGAATTGGCTACCACTCTTTATACAGAAGAAAGTTCTTTCTTAAACCAAACTGTTTCTACCATGTCCCAGGTATCTAAATATGCTGTGAAATGTGAGTATGATTGTGGCGATACTGTGTACTACAGTGTCGAGAAGATGTGCTTGCATAAGTAACTAAAAGTTTGCTGATGAGGTAAAGTCTGAAGTCTTTTTTTTTGCTCTTCTGCTGCCCAGGTTCTCAAGCAATATGAAGGGGAAATTGTTTCAGAGACTTTCTAAGATTTTTCATGCACCCCAATACAAATCTTATAGGCCTCCCTCTTTTACAAAAATAAAAGCTAAGTGAGCAAAACCAGTCTTTTTCTGGCAAACAAGGTACAAAAATAAGATGGTCTGAAGGAAGTAACAAGAAGAAGCAGGTGCATTTCAGAAAAACGGACAGACCAACAGTGACGAATGGCCATGCTAGCATTCTTTCCACCCTTCCCTTTCACCTGGCCGATAACTGTCCTTTAACAAACTGTCCCTTAACAGCCTCTTTGGCAAAAGATTGTTTCAGATTCTTGATTCTTGGGCTGTTAAAGTGGTACAAATTGGTAACATATGGCATAGGATACAAACCCTCTTTTCAGTAGGATTCTTCCCCACTATCTGAACCAAACAATTTTTTTTTCCTCTGGTTCTTCACTCTGTACACACCCAAGGGATCACAGAACTAGTGTCTGTATGTCAGAGGGGAGAAAGGCTTCTGTTTCAGAATGTTTCTGGTACCCAAGAAAGAGGCCTCTTGGGGACCAGTTCTAGATATCCCATTTTTAAATCTGTATGTGAAAGTACCAACATTCAGAATGCTGACTTTACAGAACTTGTCACCCCTCATTCTTACCATGAGTTAATTGTGAACACCTATGTTTAAAAGATGCTAATTAGCCATATTCCCATAGTCACAGGTTTCAGGAAATTTCTAAAGATTTCTGTTTCTGGGTCATATTATCAGTTCTTTACATTATTCTTTGGTTTATCTGCAGCTTCAAGGCAGCTTCTAGAATGAGTAGTTCCAATCATAACTTATTGCAGACTAAATGAGATTCACATCAGTCCTTATTTAGATGACTTGCTTATCTTTATCCAGATGTCAGGAGTCATTAACTTGGGTTATGTCTCTTTTAAACAGTCTGGATTTCCAGATAAATATTGCAAAATCCTCCTTTCTGCATCTCACAGGATTGTGTTTCTGGTCTACTTTCTAGATATTTCTCTTCAAAAGCCTTTTTGAGATGAGAGAATGCACAGGAGACCCATTTTCACATGATAAAAACTGTGATTTCTATTTTGCAGTACTCCCTGATAAGGAACAATTCAGAGAATCTGAATATAGTGGATGTCCGAGTCTAGTGCCATATAGGCAGACTGAGAGTAGGTAGGAGTACTGTCAGTAGACCTCTGGACTGCATTAACCATATGAGGATGCAATGAAGCAACAGGCACTGGAACAGCAGTGGATTGTATGGGGTAATGCTGCAACAGGGCATGACGGGGACTGGCAGACTGGAGGGCTGAACTGATGGGGGAAGACGTTTTGCAGTCCTTTCAGGGGAGGGAGTCAACCTAGCAGGGCACAGGGAACATGGTCTGGGCTGGCCATTGTTGTTCTGTGTAGCTGTCTCACTGATGTTCCTCGTGTTTCACTGTTGCTGTCATCACATTTGGGTTATCTGCTTGCAGTAGCCTTCAGTCGGCCTAATTAACAAAGTCTCGGGTCCTGCTTTGGTTGCTGTCCCATCTTCCATGACATCAGGAAGTCAGGGGTATAAAGCATGCAGCCGACGCCATTACATCAATCTTTCTTGCCGTGCGGTGCCTGAAGCAGAAGCAGTTTGCAAGTGCCGGTCGGCCGACTCCTGAAATTTTTCGTTTTCGAGTTTCAGAACCGAAGTCTTCAACTAAGCTAAGTACCCCGTTGGGGAAACTTTTTCTTGCTCTAAACCGATGTCAGTAAAAGTTAATAGTTGTATTTCTTGTGGAAAGCAAATACCTCATAAAGATTTTCATTTGTACTGCATTCCTTGCTTAGGCCCTGACCACGATTTACCTCGCTGTCGGTTTTGTGCCTTATTTAAACAACCAACTATTTGTCGTCTGTTTATTTATGCTTCTAAATATTTTGGTACTTGGTTCAATTACCCAGATATGGCTTCGGTAAGCCACCCGACTACCGATATTCTGAAAAAAATGCAAAGATAAAGGCAGAGACAGACTGCATTGGTCCAAAGCTGCCGACGACGCTTCTCCTAAGCTAGTCGCCAGTTCGCTGGTACTCAGTGAGGCGCTTTTGCAGCCCCTGATACCCACTACTTCAGATTTGCAGACCTCTACTTATACCCATTCAGAGTATGCCGTGAGATGCTTCAACTGTGGAACCTGTGGATGTCTCTACCTTGGATGGGTCCGGAGCCACTGTGCAGGCACCGGCTTCTGAGGGTGTATTCAGGCCTACTGACTTGCATATTAAACTGACGCCATCTTTTTCTTCTAGGCCTAAAACTCGATCCATACCTAAAAAAATGACGCCCAAACCACATGGTCAGGCCTGTATGCCTAAAAAACAAATGATAAGAATGATTAAAGACCTTATTACTTTAATCCGGGAAAGTCACCCTTCCCCCTTGAAGAGACCTAGGGCTGAGTTTGCTTATGATTCTTCTGATCAGGACTCTGAAATTTCTGTTTCCTCTGATGACCAGGATTTACCCTTATCTACCTATGAGGATTCTGATGCAGAGAACACTATTCTCTCTGCTTTCCCTCCAGAGGATTTCTCTTTTGGTGAAACCTTGCATACTCTTAGGGAGCATTTTTGCTGGGAAAGCCAGGATTACTCTGACTCTAAAAAGAGGCTTAGGGATTTCTTACTCCTGCCCCAACACAGGCCTTTAGCTATCTCCCCTGTACTGAGCATTGTTGATGATGCCTTTTCAGAAATCTAGCTTGGCCTCTGACTCTCTACCTCCTGCTCCCAGAAAACCTGACAGATATTACAGGGTTCCTGATTCTCACAAGTTCCTCTTTAAAAATTCTACTGCGGATCCTGAGACCATTTCACAGGGACCCAAGGGCATTAAGTAGTAACTGCCAAAA
Source organism: Protopterus annectens (assembly GCF_019279795.1). Taxonomy (NCBI): domain Eukaryota; kingdom Metazoa; phylum Chordata; order Ceratodontiformes; family Protopteridae; genus Protopterus; species Protopterus annectens. Next base: position 656,271,043 of record NC_056735.1, read on the forward strand.
ATCCTACCTCCTCTGATAGAGATTCCAGGATGCTGGATAGATGGGGTAAGAAGGTATACACTTATGCAACCTTGGCTATTTGGGCCTTAAACTGCCAGTTTCATATGTTAAAGTATAAGCAGCATATTATTGGATTGCTTAAACAGAATATTATGTTGATTCCTGACTGTGTTGAAAATAAAGATTTACAGGATTTAATGCATTCTGCTGAACCAGTTGGAAAACATACTTTGCAATGTGGTTTTGATTCACTAGAGGCATCTTGCAGGGCTGCTGTCACTGGGTCTGTACTTAGAAGGCATGCTTGGCCTAAGGAGCAATCTTTGCCAGATCATGTTAAAGCTAAATTGCTGGTGGCTCCCTTAAACCAAGACCGCCTGTTTGGCAAAAAAGCAGAAGTAGTACTTAAAAAGATGGAAGAAAAAGCTAAATCTATGCAAACTGTTAAAGATTTCCTGCAAGTACAGCCTCCCAGATTTAGTAAGCATTGGCCCTCTAAAAATTGGTCCTTTCTTGCCTCTTCCAGGCCTTCTCAGTCCAAAGCCAGAACCAGCAGAACTCCCAGGCTTCAATCCCAAGGTACTCACAGGACTAAGCTGTGTGGGGCTCCCACTTCCAAAGCAGGGAGTGGTAAGACTCCCCCCTATGGTAAACTGTCTCAGTGACTTAACTTTAAATCTTCCAAGCCCTGCATGCACAACTGACTGTTCCTTTAGGGGGAAAGATTGCCTGGCAGGCAAAAAAATTGGGAACTCATTACCCAGGACGAATGGGTTTTAAATATAGTTTCCCAAGGATACAGATTCCATTTTCACTCCTTACCAACCCCAAATGGTTGGCCAGATCTACCTCCAAATTAGTGGGCAGAGGCTCAAAAGCAAATTCTCTCTCTCTCTTAAGCATCAGGGCTATTCAACCTGTTCCAGAAGAGGAACGAGGACATGGTTTCTACTCAAGACTTTTCCTGGTGCCCAGAAAAGACAACTCCTGGCATCCTGTCCTGGACCTGTCTATCCTAAACACATTTTGATGATCCCGAAATTCAAGATGCTAACTCTTCACCAGCTACTTCTTATGCTAGGCAAGGATGTAGCTGGTGAAGAGTTAGCTACTTCCTATGCTAGGCAAGGATGTCTGGTTGGCAACACTGGATTTAAAGGAAGCCTAATTGCACATCCCAATAAGGGAATCTTGCAGAAGATGCCTACGCTTCAAAGCAGGCTACACGCACTATCAGATGTCCTTCAAGGATGCATCTGCAGTCATAACAAATGGGTTGTCCTGTCATCAGGCAGCCCTTCGGTCGGCCGGATTCCAAAGTCTGGGTCCGGCTTCGGCTGATGTCGCACTTCACCCGACGTCATCTCTGCTGGTCTTCGGGTATAAAGGCATCAGCCGACACCATTTTTCTCAGTCTTTCTTGCCGCGTGGCGCCCGAAGCAGAAGCTGTTCGCAAGTGCCGGTCGGTCAGATCCAGAGATTACTACTACCGAATACTACGAAGACTTCTAAAAAGCTAAGTACCCCGTTGGGGACTCTTTCTTGCCTCAGCCGATGTCAGAAAAAGTAAATAACTGTTTAGCTTGTGGGAAACAAATACCTCATAAAGATTTCCACTCTTACTGCCTACCTTGTTTAGGCCCAGACCACGACGTAGCAGCCTGTTTAGCCTGTGCTTCCTTCAACCGACGAACACTTAGGCGTCGGTCGGAGTTTGCTGAACAGTTTTTCGGCTCCGATTTTGCGTACATTATGCCGTCGGATCCTCCGACTACCCAAATTGTTAAAAAACGCAAAGAAAAAGACCGACACTCGCGGTCCGCGGTTTCGGCCAAACCACGGTTAAGCAAGCGAGTGTCTCGGTTTCGTCTGAAACCGAGAAAACGGGTCATTCTTCAGCCGAATCCACGACTACTACTGAGGCTCCTGCTACCTTAGTTGAATCGGCCTCTGAAGTTTTGCCTACTACTGTGGTTCCTAGTGAATTATCAGACACCATCCCTTTGGATGTCTCTACCCCAGCACGTGGTGCTGCTAGGCCTCCTGCAGCCATGTCTATTAAGGCCTTTGCCAGGGCTAAAGCAGCCAAAACTGTTAAATCAGTGCCTGTTAAACCCCCCTCACACAGGCCCACTTCTAGTTCACAAATGCTTACTTTGGCAGAGGATTTAATATCCTTAATTAGGGGATCCCAATCTCACCCAGACAGGGCCTCTCAGCCTCCAGAAAAGAGACCTAGAGCAGAGCCTCCCGAGCCAGTGTCCTCTGATGATTCTTGGATGACTCCGACATAACAGATCAGCCAGAGGCTCCTTTTTCTACTTATGAAGATTCCGATGCTGAAGAATCCATTCCATCTGCCTCTCCACCAGAGGAATTTTCCTTTGGGGAAACCTTACATGCCATGAGAGAACAATTCCAATGGCAGGGACAAGATTTCTCAGATTCAAGAAAAAGGCTTAGGACCTTTCTGCACTTACCACAACATAGACCCTTAGCTATACCTCCAGTTCTGCCTGTTGTGGATGATGCATTTAATGATGTTTGCACTGCTCCTGATACTTTACCTCCAGCCCCTGCCAAACCAGATAGATTTTACAGGGTGCCAGACACTCATCTCCACCTATTCAAGGCCCCACTTGCAGATCCTGAGACTATATCCCAGGGGCCTAAGGCAGTAGCCTCGACCTCAGCAAAAAACCCTCTCCCTTCTGAGAGGGAATCCAGTTCCTTAGAGATGGGGGAAAAAAAGTTTACACCTCTGCTACTCTCTCAGCTAGAGCTTTAAACTGTCAGTTTCATATGATCCAATACCAAGAGTTTATGCTTGATCAGTTAACTAAGAAGCTGTCCTCTGATGACTCCTTAGATAAGAAATATGTTTTAGAAATGGTGAATAACATTCAGCAGGTTAGTAACCATTCTTTAAAATGTGGCTATGATGCACTGGAGGCTTCATTTAGATCAGCCATGACTGGCACAGTGATAAGAAGGCATGCATGGTTGAAAGAACAGGTCTTGCCGAATCATGTTAAAGCAAAGCTGTTAGATGCTCCTATGGATAAGGCCAGTCTATTTGGTACCCCTGCTCAGCAAGTAATGAAGAAAATGGAAGAGAAGGCAAAATCTGTACAAACAGTTAAGGATTTCTTACAGGTTCAGCCCCAAGGTTTAGCAGGAACTGGCCTGCCAAAAATTGGTCCTTTCCACACTCCTCAAAATCTCAAAGAGGCAGGAATAGATGCTCTAGAGGCAGAAATCAATCCAGAGGAGGTGCCTACAGAGGACGCCAGTGGCAAGGCAATAACCAGCGAGGCACAGACACAACCACTGCCACTGCAACAGGACAATCTCAGTGACTTGGCTCTGACACCGCCTACCAGGGAGCAAATAGCAGCACCTTTAGGCGGAAAGTTAACCTTATTTTCGAAAAATTGGCACTATATCACAAAAGACAAGTGGATTTTGCAAACCATAGACCAAGGCTACAGGTTCCACTTCCACACCTTGCCAGTAAAAAGAGGAATGCCAAACCTACCTCCAAATCAAAAAACAGAAGCTCTAAAGCAGATAGCTCAGTTAACAAAGATGAGAGCTGTGGAAAGAGTACCAATAACAGAACAGGGCAAAGAATTCTACTCCAGACTCTTCCTAGTACCAAGAAAAGAGAAAAGTTGGAGACCTATTCTCGACCTGTCAGTCTTAAACACATACATCATTGTCCCAAAATTCAAAATGCTGACCCTACAGCAACTTCTTCCCATGCTGGGCAAGGAGTGTTGGCTGGTAACTCTAGATCTCAAGGAGGCATACCTGCACGTCCCCATACGACCAAATTGCAGAAGATACCTCGGACTTCTTGCAGGATCAGAGCATTATCAATTCTCAGCATTGCCTTTTGGCTTATCTACTGCGCCCAGAGTATTCACAAAATGCCTGGCATCAGTAATCGCTCATTGCAGGCTACAGGGAATCCAAATTTATCCATTCCTGGATGACTGCCTGTTACAAGCGGACAACAAAAGCAAGCTGACAACAGATTTACAAAGAGTCATTTGCTTACTACAAGCCCTGGGATACACAGTCAATTTAAAAAAGTCAAGACTGATACCATCCCAGACAAGAACATTCTTGGGTGTGGAATTGGACACAGTAAAACAAATGGCATTCCTAACTGCAGAAAAACAAGAACAACTCCCTCTTTACTTCTTGGCATTAACAAAGCAGAACAAACTAACAGCAAGAAAAGTACTGCAGGCCTTGGGCTTCATGGCATCATGCATAATCCTGGTCCCCCATGCCAGACTGCATATGAGAAAGCTACAGTGGTACCTAAAGAATTAATGGTCTCAACACAGGCACAGCTTAGAAACCGAAATTCCACTAATCCCATGCCTGAAATAAGAGTTCCTATGGTTGGCTCAAGCATGCCAGTCAAACCCAGGCTTGCCCTTCCACAGCTTTCAAGCAAGCCAAACCATCACAACGGACGCCTCAGACCTAGGCTGGGGGGCGCACATGTTGGAGAAATGCATACAAGGATTGTGGACTCCAGACCAGCTGCACCTGCACATAAACCAAAAAGAAATGCTGGCAGTAAAACTAGCAATCCAGAAATTCAGACCATTCCTCAAAGAAGGCCATTTAATGATAAGGACAGACAACACCACAGTCATGTGGTACATCAACAAACAGGGAGGCACTCATTCATACCCCCTATGCAGGATGACTCTGGACCTTTGGAATATGGCTCTGAGCTACAACATCCAGTTACAGGCAATATTTGTGCCAGGAAAAGAAAACACCCTAGCAGACATGTTAAGCAGAACCACCTCGGATGCTCACGAATGGATGCTACACCCGGACATTTTCAAGGCCATCACAAAGAAATGGGGAATGCCACAAATAGACCTTTTCGCATCCCCACTCAATCACCAGCTCAAACAATTCTGCACAAGGACATACCACCCATTTGCATGGAAGGTGGACTCTCTGTCCTTCAGTTGGAAAGGCCTGACAGCATATGCATTCCCACCTCTTCCCTTGATGCACAAGGTACTACTGAAAATCAAAGAGGAACGTCCAAGGATAATTCTGATAGCTCCGAATTGGCCAAGACAACACTGGTATCCATTGCTGAGGAGCATGTCTCAGGGGAGAATGTGGTCAATACCCCTGATGCCTTTGTTGTTAACTCAGAACAACTACAACATCATGCACCCAAACCTAAAAACCTTGCAACTGACTGCCTGGAACATCACATAACAGCAACTAACCCAGACTTATCCCAAAGGGTTAAAGACATTATCCTTGAAGCCCGCAGACCTTCAACAAGAAGGAACTATGCAGGAAAATGGAAAAGGTTTGTCATTTGGAGTACTGAAAGAGGAAAAGATGTGTCGAACATAGATATTGCTAACATCCTGGAGTACTTGGCAGAGCTTCTACATACAGGCCTGTCCTATTCCTCCATCAAGATACATGCATCAGCTATTTCAGCAGAATACAGCTTGATCCACCTGTCTTTTGCATCCTCTTCTCAGGCAGTTCCTCAGAGGGATCAAGAATGTAAAACCTCCTAGGAAACCACCATTACCAGCATGGGACTTGAACTTTGTGCTAGAAAATTGACACTCCCTCCATTTGAACCAGCAGCAACAGCAGATTTTCAACACCTATCATGGAAAACTGCTTTCCTACTGGCAATTACTTCAGCAAGGAGGGTTTCGAACTACAGGCCTTAATGGCAGTACAACCCTTCCTAATCTTCCATCAAGATAGAGTGTCCATGAGAACTAATCCTACATTTATGCCTAAGGTGGTATCCAGAGTGTCTTTAAACCAGGCAATCCACCTACCTACCTTCTTTCCCAATCCACAGAACAGGGGAAAGACTGCTGCATACCTTGGATGTACATAGACAGTTACGCTACTACCTGGACAGAACCAAAGGTAACAGAAAAACTGACCAGCTTTTAGTAGCCTATGCAACAGGAAGGGAAGGAAAAGCAATTTCCAAACAGACAATCTCCAAATGGATAGGAAATTGCATAAGATTCTGTTACTCCTACCATGGAAAACCAATTCCACAGAACATAAGACCTCATTCTACAAGGGCTACAGCCACTACCACAGCTTTCTTACGAGGAGTGGCAACCAAGGACATTATTGAGGTGGCTACTTGGACCTCCGTGCATACATTTGCCAAGCATTATAATTTACCTCTATACTCTAGATCCCGAGCAGGGTTTGCCACTGCTGTATTGCAAGGGATCCTAACTACACCATAATTCTTCTTCCTCCTCCCCTAGTTTGGCTATGGTATTCTACCCATTTGTTATGACTGCAGATGCATCCTTGAAGGACATAGTACAGTTTTGTACCTACCATAAATGTAGATGTCCGAACAGGATAGCATCTGCAGTCAGGATTACCCACCCTCCTTCCCCTCTGTGGTACTCCTAGGGTATTTACCCTCCTAATAGCTAGCTGGGAGGGCGTCTCTTATGGTGTATTTGTTTGTATATATTTACATACATGCTTATTTTTTGTGTTTGCCTTCTACTATTTTGGAAACATTGGCATTTATCCAAAATTTAGCTTTCCAAGTGGGCAACTGGCATCTGGGGCAAGAAACACTGAGAAAAATGGCGTTGGCTGATGCCTTTATACCCGAAGACCAGCAGAGATGACGTCGGGTGAAGTGCGACATCAGCCGAAGCCAGACCCAGACTTTGGAATCCGGCCAACCGAAGGGCTGCCTGATGACAGGACAACCCATTTGTTATGACTGCAGATGCTATCCTGTTCGGACATCTACATTTATGGTAGGTACAAAACTGTACTTTCTCTGCACTGCCCTTGGGCTTATCTACTGCGCCCAGGGTATTCCCAAACTGCCTAGCTCCAGTCATTGCATTTTGCAGGCAAAGAAATATCCAAATATATCCATACCTGGACGATTGTCTAATTCAGGCAGAAAGCCAGAACATACTATTGAATCATCTGGCGTTTGTACAGAAATTGCTAACTTCTCTGGGGTACACCATAAACGTAAAGAAATCACATCTTGTACCCTGCCAACAAATTGTATTCCTGGGAGCAAGCTTGAACACAACTTCCCAGATGGCCTTTCTCACGCCAGAAAAACAAGTTCATTTGACAGCCTACTTCAAACTACTGGCCACAAAGACCCAGCTATCTGCAAGGAAAACACTGCAAGCCCTGGGGTTCATGGCCTCCTGCATTCTCCTAATTCCATATGCAAGACTGCATATGAGGAAACTACAATGGTATCTAAAAAGCCTATGGTGTCAACATTCTCAGAATCTAGAAGCAATGATTCTTGTCATACCTTGTCTACAGATCGAGTTCCTTTGGTGGGCAGAGGCCTGTCACCAAAACAAGGGATTGCCATTCACTCTACCCGCTGCCGCCCAAACCCTAACAACAGATGCATCAGACTATGCATGGGGGGCTCACTTGACAGGGAAGTGCATTCAGGGCAAATGGAACCCAAGTCAAATGCACCTGCATATCAATCAAAAAGAAATGTTAGCTGTACGGAATGCTCTGACAGTCTTCAAGGACCACATTCTTCCAGGGCAATTAATGGTAAAGATGGACAACACCACTGTTATGTGGCACATAAACAGGCAGGGGGGAACCCACTCATACCCTCTCTGCAGACTAGCCATGGCTCTGTGGAACACAGCCTTGAGCTACCAAGTGCACCTACAGGCTCAGTTTCTGCCAGGAAAGCTAAATACACTGGCAGACGAACTAAGCAGAAATCTCATGGACCCACACGAGTGGAAACTGGAACCAAAGATATTCAACATGTTGAAAAACAAATACTGATATAGACCTGTTTGCCTCCCCCCAGAACTACTAATTGGAAAAATTCTGCACAAGGACTCCCCACAAACAAGCTTGAAAAGTGGATGCCTTTCCCCCTCTGCCTCTCCTCTCCAATGTACTACTAAAGAGTAAATTGGACAAACCAAGGACGATACTGATTGCACCAGACTGGCCACGCCAACACTGGTACCCCTTTTGCGCAGTGTGTTACTGCTGGCAACTTGCTACCTGCCTCAGACCCCTGCCATGCTGTCCCAGCAGGAGGTCCAGATTCTGCACCCACAACTTCAAACCCTGAACCTGGCAGCCTGACTAATTACCTGATCTCTCCATCACCATCCCCTCAGTAAGCAAGTGTTGGATGTTATTCAGGAGGCAAGGAGGCCTAGTACTAGAAAATCCTATGCTGAAAAATGGAAAAGATTCTGTTTCTGGAACCAAACTCAGGGGATGGGCACAGCAGGGCCCAATTTACCTCAGATTCTTCAATACTTAACTGAGATGTTGTAAAAGGGCCTTTCCTTTTCCTCCATCAGAATTCATGCCCCAGCCATTTCAGCTCATTACAACACAGAACCCACCCCTCTTCTCTCATCCACTGCTGAAGCAGTTCCTCAGAGGGTCCAAAAACCTAAGACCACCCAGGAGAGCCCCTACTCCAGCCTGGGACCTTAACTTTGTATTGGAAAAACTTACTCTACCTCCTTTTGAGCTAGCTGCAAATGCAGAGTTGAAATTCCTTTCTTGGAAAACAGCCTTCCTTTTAGCCATTACTTCAGTGAGAAGGGCGTCTGAATTACAGGCCCTCATGGCAGTGGAGCCTTTCATCATTTTTCATGCTGACAGGATGTCCCTCAGGACCAATCCCTCCTTCATGCCCAAGGTGGTATCTAGTGTAGCCCTTAATCAGTCCATTCATTTGCCAACCTTCTTTTCTAATCCACCAAACAACGAATACTGCACTCCTTAGATGTGCACAGACAACTTAGGTTTTATTTGGACAGGACTAAACCTCTCAGGAAATCTAAACAACTGCTGGTGGCATTTGCTGCAGGGGCAGAGGGGAAGGCCATTTCAAAGCAAACCATTTCTAAATGGATAGGCCATTGCATTCATTTCTGCTATAAGCACCATGGAAAACCTACCCCACAGGGGATTAGACCACATTCAACCAGGGCTGCATCTGCCTCTATAGCCATTCTCAGAGGTGTCCCTATCAGGAACGTCCTAGAATCTGCTACCTGGAGTTCTGTATATACCTTCTCCAAGCATTACCATTTGCCATTTTTTTTTAAATCCAGAGCTGGCTTTGCCACTGCAGTCTTGCAGGGCCTTATAGCTGGTCCTAATGCTATCTAATTTCCTCCTCCCATCCTTAGCTTTGGGAATCTAGCCAAATGTGATGACTGCAACAGTGAAACACGAAGAACATAGTACAGTTGTGTACACTTACCATAAATGTAGATGTTCAAGTGTATTCACTGTTGCAGTCCTAGCTACCCTCCCTCCGGCCCCCTGACTTCTATTGGCTATACCTCTTTTCTTGCTTTCTGTGCTTAAAGCTTTTTGGTGTATTTGCTTTTTTGTTGGAGGTGTAACCTTGTATATATAATTGCTTCCCATTAAGGGGGCACCTGACATCTGGGGCAAGAAAAACTGATGTAATGGCGTCGGCTGCATGCTTTATACCCCTGACTTCCTGACGTCATGGAAGATGAGACTGCAACCGACGCAGGACCCTAAGACTTTGTTAATCCGGCCGACTGAGGGCTACTGCAAGCAGATAACCCAAATGTGATGACTGCAACAGTGAATACACTCTAACATCTACATTTATGGCAAGTGTACACAACTGTACTTTACATATACAATTGAATGCCTGGATATGCTACAGGAGATATGGGGCCTCCATTACACCAGCTACAGACTGCTGTTTGCACAAGTCTGATGGACAGCAAGCATAAATATCATTACCCAATGCTGCCATTGTATGACACAGTGTCAGAACAGTTGCACTGTAGCAGCACAGAAGGCAATAGCTACTGTAAAGGAGCTGGGGGTAGGCAATGGCTACTATAAAAGGGCTGGGGATAGTACTGAGTTACTTATTGGGTAGTATGGACAGCCATAGGCATGCACACTGATACCGTTTGTTTCCTAGAGGTGTACACATTTTGGCTTGGGACCAAAGTAGTGGTAGTGGTTTGAAAAGCTCACTACACAGGAGGTGAATATGCTGCTGCTGGCCCTAGGCACATATGTAGTATGTATCCCTGTGAAGTATAAAGCACATAGTGCCTCCTGTGACCAGGTGTGGAAAGGACAGGTGCAGAATATCAGTGCAGTGGTTGGTTAGATTGGGGTAATATACAGGTGCATGACAGGATCACTGATGTATTATTGCATTATAGGGTCAAGGCACAGAAATTCTTTAGAGACAGGTTGACCACTGGAGTGGACCAACAACTCAGACGTATCTGATAAAGCTCTAGAATTTTCTGGTATCCCTGCTGGGGAAAGTGAGAGAATGTTACACCTGCTTGTGGCATGGATGTCCTTCAAGGATGCATCTGCAGTCCTTACAAATGGGTTGTCCTGTCGTCAGGCAGCCCTTCGGTCGGCCGGATTCCAAAGTCTGGATCTGGCTTCGGCTGGTGTCGCGCTTCACCCGATGTCATAGCTGCAGTTATTCGGGTATAAAGGCATCAGCCGATGCCATTTTCCTCAGTCTTTCTTGCCGCGTGGCGCCCGAAGCAGAAGCTGTTCGCAAGTGCCGGTCGGTCAGAACCAGAGATTACTACTACCGAATACTACTTCGAAGACTTCTAAAAAGCTAAGTACCCCGTTGGGGACTCTTTCTTGCCTCAGCCGATGTCAGAAAAAGTGAATAACTGTTTAACTTGTGGGAAACAAATACCTCATAAAGATTTCCACTCTTACTGCTTACCTTGTTTAGGCCCAGACCACGACGTAGCAGCTTGTCTAGCCTGTGCTTCTTTTAACCGACGGACGCTTAGACGCCGGTCGTAGTTTGCAGAACAGTTTTTCAGCTCTGATTTTGCTTATATCATGCCGTCGGATCCTCCGACTTCACAAATAACCAAAAAACGCAGGGAAAAGGACCGACACTCGCGGTCCGCGGTTTCGGCCAAAACCGCGGTTAAGCCAACCACTAGTGTCTCGGTTTCGGCTGAAACCGAGCAAGCGGTTCTTTCCCCAGCCGAAAACATGCCTTCTACCGAGGCCTCTTCTAACCTGGTGGAATCGGCTTCGGAAATCCAACCTGCAGTTGCGATTTCTCAGGAATTATCAGACACTATTCCCTTGGATATTTCAACCCCTGCACGTGGAGCTGCTAGGCCTCCTGCAGCCATGTCTATTAAGGCCTTTGCCAGGGCTAAAGCAGCTAAAGCTTCAAAAACGGTGCCTGTTAAGCCCCCCTCTCACAGGCCCAGCACCAGTTCCCATATGCTTTCTCTGGCTGAGGATCTCATTTCTTTAATTCGTGGATCCCAGCCTCATCCAGACAGGACCTCTCATCCACCTCCAGAGAAGAGGCCTAGAGCAGAGCCCCCAGAGCCTGTATCCACAGATGATTCCTCTGATGACTCAGAACATACAGACCCTCCTGAGGCTCCTTATTCTCCTTACGAAGACTCTGATGCTGAAGAGTCCATACCTTCAGCCTCTCCACCTGAGGAATTTTCCTTTGGGGAAACCTTGCATGCTATGAGGGAACAATTTCAGTGGCAGGGCCAAGATTTCTCAGACTCCAGGAAAAGGCTTAGAACCTTTCTACATTTGCCACAGCATAGGCCTTTAGCTATACCTCCAGTTCTTTCTGTTGTAGATGATGCATTTAATGATGCTTGCACTGCTCCTGATTCATTACCTCCGGCCCCTGCTAAGCCCGATAGGTTCTACAGGGTCCCGGACACTCATCACCATTTATACAAGGCCCCATTTGCAGATCCAGAGACTATCTCCCAGGGCCCTAAAGCTGTAGCAATTACATCTACTAAAAACCCCCTCCCCTCTGAAAGGGAATCCAGGTCCTTAGGGGGATGGGGTAAAAAGTTTACACCTCTGCTACTTTGTCAGCTAGGGCTTTGAACTGCCAATTTCATATGATTCAATATCAAGAGTTTATGCTAGACCAGTTAACTAAAAAGCTGTCCTCTGAAGAATCTTTAGATAAGAAATATGTTCAGGAAATGGTACATAACATACAGCAGGTTAGTAACCATTCTTTGAAATGTGGCTATGATGCACTGGAGGCTTCCTTTAGATCAGCCATGACTGGCACAGTTATCAGGAGACATGCATGGTTGAAAGAGCAGGCATTACCAGACCATGTCAAATCAAAGCTTTTAGATGCTCCCATGGACAAAGTCAATTTATTTGGTTCCCTGCACAGCAGGTACTAAAAAAGATGGAAGAGAAGGCGAAATCTGTACAAACAGTGAAAGATTTCTTACAGGTTCACCCTCCAAGGTTTAGCAGGAACTGGCCCTCCAAGAATTGGTCCTTTCCGGACTCCTCTAAGACACAGAGAGGCAGGAATAGGTGTTCAAGAGGCAGAAACCAATCCAGGGGTGCCTATAGGGGACGCCAGTGGCAAGGTAACAACCAGCGAGGCACAGACGCAGCCACCACCACTACAACAACACAATCACAGTGACTTGGCTGTGGCACCACCTACCAGGGAACAACTGGAAGCACCCTTAGGCGGAAAGCTAAAGTTATTTTCAAAGAACTGGCATTGCATCACAAGGGAAAAATGGATTTTGCAAACTATAGACCAAGGTTACAGGTTCCATTTCCATACTCTACCAGCAAAGAGAGGAATGCCAAACCTACCACCTACTCAAAGGGCAGAAGCTCTAAAGCAAATATCTCAATTATTAAGAATGAGAGCTGTGGAAAAGGTACCATCTATGGAACAAGGAAAGGGATTTTACTCCAGACTCTTCCTGGTACCAAGAAAAGAGAGCAAATGGAGGCCTATTCTCGACCTGTCCGCTTTAAACACATTCCTCATTGTTCCAAAATTCAAAATGCTGACCCTACAGCAGCTCCTTCCCATGCTGGGCAAGGAGTCTTGGCTGGTAACTCTAGATCTCAAGGAGGCATACCTGCACGTCCCCATACGACCAAATTGCAGAAGATACTTCAGATTTCTTGCAGGATCAGAGCATTATCAATTCTCAGCATTGCCCTTTGGCTTATCTACTGTGCCCAGAGTGTTCACGAAATGCCTGGCATCAGTAATTGCTCATTGCAGACTTCAGGGAATCCAAATTTACCCCTACCTGGATGACTGCCTGATACAAGCGGACAACAAAAGCAAGCTAACAGAAGACTTACAAAGAGTCATTTACCTGCTGCAAGCCCTGGGATATACAGTCAATATAAAAAAGTCAAGGCTGATTCCATCCCAAAGAATAACCTTTCTGGGTGCAGAGCTGGACACATCAAAACAAATGGCATTCCTAACTGCAGAAAAGAAAGAGCAACTACCTCTCTACTTCTTGGCATTAACAAAGCAGAACCATCTAACTGCAAGGAAAGTACTACAAGCCCTAGGCTTCATGGCATCCTGCATAATTCTGGTCCCTCATGCCAGGCTGCATATGAGAAAGCTACAGTGGTACCTAAAGAATTTGTGGTCTCAACACAAGCACAGCCTAGAAACCAAAATTCCAATAATCCCATGCCTGAAGCAAGAGTTCCTATGGTGGGCTCAGGCCTGTCAATCAAACACAGGATTGCCCTTCTGCAACAGTCAACCAAGCCAAACTATCACGACAGATGCATCAGACCTCGGTTGGGGGGCACACATGCTGGACAAGTGCATACAAGGCTTATGGACTTAAGACCAGCTGCGCCTGCATAAAGGAAATGCTGGCAGTAAAATTGGCAATCCACTCATTCAGACCATTTCTCCAGGAAGGTCAGTTGATGATAAGGACAGACAACACCACAGTTATGTGGTACATCAACAAACAGGGAGGCACACATTCATACCCTCTATGCCGGCTGGCACTGGACCTATGGGATGTGGCTCTGAGCTACAACATTCAGTTACAAGCAATTTTTGTACCGGGAAAAGAAAACATTCTAGCAGACATACTAAGCAGAACTACCACGGATGCCCACGAATGGATGCTGCATCCGGACATCTTCAAAGCCATCACAAGAGAATGGGGATTACCACAAATAGACTTATTTGCATCCCCACACAATCACCAGCTAAAAAGATTCTGCACAAGGACGTACCACCCACTTGCTTGGAAGGTGGACTCCCTATCTTTCAGTTGGAAGAACCTGACAGCATACGCATTCCCACCACTACCTTTGATGCACAAGGTGCTTTTGAAGATCAAAGAGGAACGTCCAAGGATCATTCTGGTAGCTCCAGACTGGCCAAGGCAACATTGGTACCCATTGCTGAGGAGCATGTCTCGGGATCAAATATGGGCACTACCTCTGATCCCATTGCTGTTAACACAGAACAACTACAACATCCTGCATCCAAACCTGAAAACTCTGCAGCTAACTGCCTGGAACATTACATAAGAACAATTAACCCAAATTTATCCCAAAGGGTTAAAGACATAATCCTTGAGGCTCGTAGACCTTCAACAAGAAAGAATTATGCAGCAAAATGGAAAAGATATCTCATTTGGAGTACTGCAAAGGGAGAAAATGTGGCACTGGTAAACCTAGCTAACATCCTGGAGTACTTGGCAGAGCTCTTCCATACAGGCCTGTCCTATTCTTCCATCAAGACACATGCATCAGCCATTTCAGCAGAATACAGCTTGGATCCTCCTGTCTTCTCACATCCTCTGCTCAGGCAGTTTCTGAGAGGAATTAAAAATGTAAAACCTCCCAGGAAACCACCATTGCCAGCATGGGACTTGAACTTTGTGCTAGAAAAATTGACACTTCCCCCTTTCGAACCAGCAGCAACAGCAGAATTACAATACTTATCCTGGAAGACTGCTTTCCTGCTGGCAATCACCTCAGCAAGAAGGGTCTGTGAACTACAGGCATTAATGGCAGTGCAACCCTTCCTGATCTTCCATCAAGATAGAGTGTCCATGAGAACAAATCCTACATTTATGCCTAAGGTGGTATCCAGAGTATCTTTAAATCAGGCTATCCACCTACCTACATTCTTCCCCAACCCTCAGAACAGGGGAGAAAGACTGTTGCATACCGTGGATGTACATAGACAATTATGCTACTACCTGGACAGGACCAAGTCCAATAGAAAAACTGACCCGCTTCTGGTAGCATATGCAACAGGAAAGGAAGGAAAACCAATTTCAAAACAGACAATCTCCAAATGGATAGGAAATTGCATTAGATTTTGTTACTCCTACCATGGAAAGAAAACTCCAGAGAACATCAGGCCTCACTCCACAAGGGCTACAGCCACTACCACAGCTTTCTTACGAGGAGTGGCTACCAAGGACATTATAGAGGCTGCTACTTGGACCTCCGTGCATACATTTGCCAAGCATTACAATTTACCCTTATACTCTAGATCCCGAGCAGGTTTTGCCACTGCTGTTTTGCAAGGGATCCTAACTACACCATAATTTTACCTTTTTCCTCCTCCCCTAGTTTAGCTATGGTATTCTACCCATTTGTAAGGACTGCAGATGCATCCTTGAAGGACATAGTACAGTTTTGTACCTACCATAAATGTAGATGTCCGATAGGAATGCATCTGCAGTCAGGATTACCCACCCACCTTCCCCTCTGTGGTACTCCTAGGGTATTTGCCATCCTTCAGCTAGCTTGGGGGGGATCTATTATGGTGTATTTGTTTGTATATATGTACATACATGCTTATTTTATGTGTTTGCTCTCTACTATTTGGAAACATTGGCATTTATCCAAATTTAGCCATCCAAGAGGGCACCTGGCATCTGGGGCAAGAAACACTGTGGAAAATGGCGTCGGCTGATGCCTTTATACCCGAATAACTGCAGCTATGACGTCGGGTGAAGTGCGACACCAGCCGAAGCCAGACCCAGACTTTGGAATCCGGCCGACCGAAGGGCTGCCTGACGACAGGACAACCCATTTGTAAGGACTGCAGATGCATTCCTATCGGACATCTACATTTATGGTAGGTACAAAACTGTACTTTGTGTGAGCTGGGCTGGTGGCAGCTGTCTTGAGTAACTCTAGAGGATTCTTGTTGTGAATAATAGTACATGCCATACCTGTAGGACAGTACCTTGCAAATATGGATAGTTTACTCAGACAGACATATGTGCATATCTGTCAGTCCAGGGCAATAGCAACAACCTGCACCACAAGCTACTTTTGTATCCATAGGCTATAACTATCTGACTATGTATATCTGTATTAGTATATCTATCTATTCTATCGATTTTATATATATATATATATATATATATATATATATATATGTGTGTGTGTGTGTGTGTGTGTGTGTGTGTGTGTGTGTGTGTGTGTGTGTGTGTGTGTGTGTGTGTGTGTGTGTGTGTGTGTGTATATATATATATATATATATATATATATCTCGGTATATGTACAGCGGATATAAAAAGTGTAAACACCCCTGTTAAAATGCCAGGTTTTTATGATTAAAATGCCAGGTTTTTATGATATAAAAAAATGAGACCACAATAAATCATTTCAAAACTTTTCCCACCTTTAATATGACCTGTAACCTGTGCATTTCATTTGAAAAACAAATCTGTTAGGGGAAAATGTATAAAAATTAAAAAATGTACAATAAACTGGTTGCATAAGTGTGCACACCCTTAAACTAATACTTTGTTGAAGCACCTTTTGATTTAATTACAGCATTCAGTCTTCTTGGGTACACACTTGCCATCAATTAAAGAGACTCTGATTAACCCCAAATAAAGTTCAGCTGTCCTAGTAGGATTTTCCTGACATTTACTCAGCTGCCTGCTACAGCAAAAGCCATGGTTTGCAGAGAGCTTGCAAAGCATCAAAGGGATCTCCTTGTTGAAAGGTATCAGTCAGGAGAAGGGTACAAAAAAATTTCACAGCATTGGATGTACCATGGAACACAGTGAAGACAGTCATCAAAAAGTGGACAAAATATGGGACAACAGTGACGTTGCAAAGAACTGGACGTCCCTCCAAAATTGATGAAAAGACAAGACGAAAACTGGTCAGGGAGACTGCCAAGAGACCTACACTGAAGGAGCTGCAGGAATTTCTGGCAAGTACTGGTTGTGTACTACATGTGATAACAATCTCCTGTATTCTCCCTATGTCTGGACTGTGGGGTA
The DNA here is from genome assembly GCF_019279795.1 of Protopterus annectens. Lineage (NCBI taxonomy): Eukaryota > Metazoa > Chordata > Ceratodontiformes > Protopteridae > Protopterus > Protopterus annectens. Next base: position 656,288,214 of record NC_056735.1, read on the forward strand.
GGGTTGCAAGATGAAAGTCTTTTCTTCCACAGAAAAACATCCGGTCCTGGCTAAAATTTGCAAAACAATACATAGTCTCCCAAAAGCATGTGGGAAAATGCAAGGTTGAACATTTTGGCCACAAATCCAAAAGGTACGTTTGACGCAAAAACAACAACACTTCGCATCACCAAAAGAATACTATCCCCACGGTGAAGCATGGTGGTGGCAGCATCATGCTTTGGGGTTGCTTTTCTTCAGCTGGAACTGGGACTTTAGTCAAGGTGAAGGGAATTATGAACAGTTCCAAATACCAGTTACTTTTGGCCCAAAACCTTCAAACGTCTGCTAGAAAGCTGAAGCTGAAGAGGAATTTCACCTTTCAACATGACAATGACCCCAAGCATACATCCAAATCAGCAAAAGAATGCCTTCACCAAAAGAAAATTAAAGTTTTGCAATGGCCCAGCCAGAGCCCAGACCCAACTCCAATAGAAAATATGTGGGGTAACCTGAAGAAGGCTGTGCACAAGAGATGCCCTCACAATCTGACAGATTTAGAGCGCTTTTGCAAGGAAGAGTGGGCAAATATTGCCAAGTCAAGATATGCCATGCTGATAGACTCCTATCAAGAAGACTGAGTGCTGTAATTAAATCAAAAGGTACTTTAACAAAGTATTAGTTTAAGGTGTGCACACTTATGCAACCAGCTTATTGTACATTTTTTATTTTTTATATTTTTCCCCTAACAGATTTGTTTGTTTTGCAATTGAATTGTACAGGTTATAGGTCACATTAAAGGTGGGAAAAGTTTTGAAATGATTTATTGTGATCTCATTTTTTTATATCACAAAAACCTGGCATTTTAACAGGGGTATGTACACTTTTTTATATCCACTGTATATATATATATATATATATATATATATATATATATATATGTGTATGTGTGTGTGTGTGTTTGTGGATGTGTAGATATATAGCTATGTAGATATATATATATATATATATATATATATATATATATATATATATATATATATATATATATATATATATATATATGTTTCCATTTGAAAACATCGAAAACCCATAACATTTAACTTCATAACATCTAAACCACAACATCTAAAACTCATAACATCGAATCTCAAAACATTGAAAACTGCAAAGCAACTATAAGTAACATCCCACAGATGTTTTACTACGTTTATGCAGGGGGGCAAGCTCTGTCCCCCACACCCCCTGTAATTTAAATATACCAAGTCCGAGGTCGCACTACAGTGAGGAAAAAAGTTAACTTCCTAACCCCACTGTAGTGCGACCTCAGAGTTGGTATATTTAATTTAAGGGGGGTGCAGGGGGGCTTGCCCCCCTGCATAAATGTAGTAAACAGTGTGTGGGATGTTATTTATAGTTGCTTTGTAGTTTTCAGTGTTTTGAGATTCGATGTTATGAGTTTTAGATGTTTTGGATTTTCGATCATTTGGTCTTGCTGTTTTGAATTTAGATGTTATGAGCTTTCGTTCATATGAAGTGGAACCATATATATATATATATATATATATATATATATATATATATATGTGTGTGTGTGTGTGTGTGTGTGTAGAGAGAGAGAGAAGGACATAGTTTTATATATATATATATACGTGTAGAGTGCCCAAATAGAAGCTGTAATTAACATTAATATGTAAAACACACACTGTGCAACACAAACCAGATTTCCCTCCTCAACATGAAGCTTCTTCAGTGTAAATTTACACCCTATTACATAATCAACTTTTGTAACTTTTCTGGTGGGAAATTTTGATTCTATTAAATACAGTACAGTTCATATGTAATAAAGAATTAATCGGATCATTCAATGATCTCTAGATATGCAAGCAATGAACGTAAAATAATAAAGAAAAAATACATATGTACACACACACAAACACACACACACACACACACACACACACACACACACACACACACACACACACACACACACACACACACACATCTTGGATATAGAGATACCAAGTGGCAAAACAAAATATTGCATGCAAATAAGTACATTTAAACCAATTTGTGTATGCATAGCGACACTAAATAGCAGAAAACAATATTATATGCTATTACTTGCTGGAGATTTCCAGTGGGGAACAGTATATTTCTCATGGAAAACAACATATTTCCTATTAATAAACACCACTGATATCTTTAAAAAAAAAAAAAAAAAAAAAAAACATAATAGTAGTATTAATAAAGTCTAAATTTCCTGCATGAAATGTATGAAGATTTAATATATAGTTTATAAAATTTTCTACTTATTTATTTAAATGCACATGCAGAACCGGCTAATTATATATAAAAAAACTCCAAATTTAGACTACAGTGAGGAATCCGCTAAAACCTATTCCCCACTGCACAGGTATCTCGGGCAGTAATCTACTGGCATTAGTCGAATGTATGAGATTTCAACTAAACATGCTGGTAGAATATCCAACGTTCTTAGCTTTCCACGAGATGAGTGTGTGTGTGTGTGTGTGTGTGTGTGTGTGTGTGTGTGTGTGTGTGTGTGTGTGTGTGTGTGTATTGATCTGAGTATGCCTTTCCACTAGTAATGAACCCTCCAGTTACTTAAGGACAAATTGTACCTCATTAAGATCTTTGGATGTTCCCTGAGAGGGGAGGTTGGCTTAGTTGTTAAGGCATTTACCACACAGACGCAAGATGCAGGGTTTGATTCTCACATGGGCAACTGGCTATGCTTAAAAAGGTCCACAAGATCAGTTAGCCAAGTACTAATCTATGAATCTAATGCCATCTTTTAGTAGCTTAGTCATTCAGGAATTTAAAGACCCCTTTGTAGAGCTACCCAGTCTAAAGAACTCCGGTTTAAACTCCTCCAACATGTTCAATAGCACTCTTCCCCTGGGCAGGTGCCGGCTCTCCTCGGCAGAGAACCAATAGCTCCCCATTTGAGAGGTATGTTTTTTTTCCCTCTGGAAAGATAAAACAGTAACCTTGTGAGTCAAAAGTATTGGAGTATGTGGCTCTGTAGAAGGATAAAACCCTGACTATGACCCAGACTACCAGAGTTTGATTAGTGGCTCTGGCAGTGGAGGAGTTGAGTGGTGTGGGGTAAGCTTGAGCAACTTAGATAAGTTTGTATATCCTGGGAGGTGGTTGGGGGCAGAGAAAGGGTCGACACTTGGCAACACCACTGTGGTTAATCCCGTGTGGAGATAGGGGGAGTTACTTACATGTAAGGGGGCAGGGCATTTGCTAAGTCATACACACAGTGACGGAAGATATGCCTGTTTGCACAATACCTCCCAAGCCCTTGAGCAGTATGTGAATGCAGTGGTGGAATTGTTTGGCCACAAGGGAAAAAAAAACTCCCTTAGATTCCTCGGTTTTCTTACCGACCCCAAACATGGTTGGAAAAATGTCCATGTAGACAGGCATGTTCAGTAGACCCACTGCATGAGGGAAGGCACTGTCAGCAACTGATGGTTAGTTGTAGGGAGGTAAGAATAAGGAGAATAAAAAGTATTGTTGAACAGCTGGGATAGCTCTTCGAAAAATCTAAACTACAGGCTTTACTGTCATTTTTGTAGGTATCCAGAGCAAATTTAAATACACTGTGTTTGTAAAGGCACCATTCCAGCTAGATAATGCTGTACCCCACCTCCACCATCTTCTTTCTCCTGTATTGTCTTCTCAGTCTATCTTGATAGTTAGGTTGTACACCCTTATGGTGGATCTGAGCCAGCAAACTTTTCACTCAGAAGCTTTTCCAGCACTCGAGCTTCTTCTGTCTCCTATAATGCTGTGCTAGGCCCTGTTGTTTTCCAGATCTGTTTAGCCTTGATCCACCAGAGCCCATTGATTTAATTCCAGATTTGAGATTTTTTTCCTCTATATTTATAATTTTCTTGGTGTTAAAAACTAAATATTCTTTGCTTTATGAGTACTTTTCAAAACAAAAACTGTTTACATACATGTTTAACATCTTTCTCCGTTTCAGCTTAGGCTTTTTGTAAGCTTGTTGATACGGGCTTTTCTGACAGGTAATTAATTTAGTAACTGTCTTTGTATAAACTTTGGATGCTCATTGTAGTACTTAGAGCTCCTGTATTTTTTTTTTGACATGTACGATATTTATTTATTTTTTTTTTTCAGAGAAACACAAGCCTGACTTTCTCTTAAAAAACAAAAAAGTTTATATCATTCTATTTTTCTGTCAGATTTTTTTTCTCTGTTTGAAATTTTCTTCTGTGGGCAATATTACCTATGTTCATGGTGAAGCAGTTAGGATTTAAAAAGTGTACCTAATGGTTCACAATATTCTGCCTTGGGAACCATATCAAAAATGTGTAGTATGCCTGGGGTCAGAGCACTTGAATGTCCATTGCACATCTGTCAGTCTTTTCGACCCCAGTATTTGATGAACAGGAGGAACAAGTTAATATTAAAAGGCCTTCTCCCTAATGCTGTAGGAGAATTGGCTGGTGAATCCTTTTTCTCAGCCTTGAAAAAGCACTGAGAAATTACCCACAAATACTGGGATAAAGACTAATCTTAAGAAAAAGACAGCCTGAGAGAAAAAAAGGGGAGGCTTCAAGATACTCCATCTTCTATCCTGGCACCAAAAGTTCTGAGGCTCTCTGAACAAGTGCTTGAATTATTCCCAACTATATAGTAGCTGCCAAATCCGCGACCCTCAATGTTGCCAGGTGTTGATACAGACGCTGTAATTATTTGTGATTAATTTCCAAAAAGGCCTCCCTTGTGAGTACTCCTATCATCTGGGAGGGAGCTGTTGGGATTCATGAGTTCAAGACCTCCTTCTGAATCATCATTTATTTCTACTAGGTCCACTAGGAGCATTGTTGACTTTGATTGGGGCCAAATTATAACAGCGTCTGTGAAAGCTCAAATAAGACAGGCCCTCTCACTCCCATTACTTCTGTTCCTTTAGCAGCATCCACCTGGGTACCAGTGGACTCTTGAGTTGACATTTGAGCTGAAGCCAACCCTTATCATCCCTCTGGTTGGAGTTGCATCTCATGCGACAACACCGACAATGTGTCTGACGCACTCTACACCAAAATCTTCAGTGCTGTGTCCCATAGCCAAATGATCGACACTGATGTCCCCAGATTCTCCTTCTGCACTGATCCTTTCAGGTCTGTTGTAAGCTTCAGACTCCTTGATTTTGATCATTGGTTCTGATCACAGTTGTGAAACCAACTGGACCCCTCATCTCCTGGGACAGCCTTCATTTCTTTCTGATGATTATAAGCTAGCCTTTTTTTTTTCTTTAATACCGTGTAAATGTTAAAAAGGTTGATTATTTTTTTTTTTTATTTATGTTTTATTTGATGAGATAGGGGTTACTGGAATTGTATATAATATCTTGGAGAGTAATATAATTGTTATTAACTGAAACTTTTCCTCAAAAGTATAAATCTGTTTATAAACAAAAGGAAATAACGTAAAGGACACCAGTATGAGAAGTAAAAACAAACAAAATGAAAACAAAATCCTGTTGTACTCAGAAAAAGGGTCTCAAAGCAACTGCCTTCTAAGATGCAACTTTATTGGTTAATCTTTTCATCTTCCTCAAGACTTCATCAGACTCTGGTTAAAAAAACAAATCATTACTCTTAAATAATTGAAAAACCATGACAATTGGTGAACCAGTTATAAAATGTCCTCACCAAATAGACAACTGTTCTTATTTTAACCCATTAAAATCATCATATATAATCAGTGTTAAAAAAGTAACAACCAGCTCTATATATAAATTATTTTGAGATGTATAAAATTATTTCATTTTCAGTCTTTGCTTTTTTAAAATGCATTTAAAATTGATATGATTGTTGAAACCACTCAAATTAAGTGCATTCAGTTATACCTGCCATTCATATTCTTTCAAATGTAGTTTATTCTCAGCATTACTCTTTCTTAAATCCGGTTCAGTTGTGTCAATTGCATAAAAGAGAAATCTTTTAAATTTTTTACATTTTAAAGTATGTTTAGACAGAGCAACTTTTTGTCTTTTGGTCTAATGGCATAACAAGGTTAATAAATTTTAGTATTAATTTTCTTGTTCTGCCAATATAAAAACTCTGACAAGAAGGACACACTGCCATATAGACCAAATTATTGATGGTACAATTACAATATTTGGGAGATGCATAATTACACAAAAGAAAGAAGTGGAATTAGCAATAAATTTGTATTAATTACAGCAGTTATATGCAAAAGTACCTTTATTCCTTATGGAATCACTAGGTTTTTTCTAAACTAGTCCCCTTCAAACAAATGTTTCAGATGTCTACTTTTTATTAATAAACATTGAGGCTTCCGCTACCATTTCCTTAATAAAAAAATCAGCACTCAAAATCTGCCATTTGTTGTTTATAATATTCTTAATTTCTGGGGTATCAGGAGTGTAACTTAAGACCATATCCATGGCGTAGTTTTTGTTTGTCTTATTTACTTCACTTTCAACAAAGTACTCCATTCTTCAGTAAAAGGTCTATACACTTTATTGGCTCTTCTCTGTACAATCTCATTCTTACATTTATTAATAAAGTGAGAGATGACCTTTTTCTAAGAATTTCATATACAACACGTCCAGCTCACTTAAAAAGTCAGTGTCAGTGGAACACAGTCAGCTAGCTATGATCATCTGTCCTTTAATAAAATGTTCTTTAAGATTTTTTCTTTAAGATTGGAAGGGTGGATACTTTGAAATTGAAGATATCCATTACTAGCAATTTCCTTCCTAGCTATTGAAGTCATATACTAATCATTTTCTAAATTCTTTTGTAACTTAATGTCCATAAACACTACAGTACACTTGCTTGCCCTTTAAGTGAATTTTAAGAGTTTATTGGTGTTATTGAGGTATTTCTGAAAGCCCTTAAGCATGTCATTCTTCCCTGATCATACAAAAGCACATAATCAGTAAATCTTAAATATTTTTTACAGAGTATATAAAAACGCTTTCATACATGTACAGTTCCTCCCAATATGCCAGCCCACTGTTGATGTATCTCAGTGCCATGGCTGCCCCCATGGCCACTCCTTGTACTTGTTGATATGTCTTCTTAAACAAGAAATAATTGTGCTTTTAACAGCAAATCCAAACAATAAGTAACAAAATCTGTTTCTATAACTTTAAATTTAAACTAGCTGTACTCCAATAAACAAGTTTTAAACCATTCTAAACGAAGATCAGTGGGAATCATGCTGTACAGGCTGCCAATGTCTGCTGCAAACAACCAATAATTTATATTAAAAACTATATCATAAAATTTCCAAAAAGAGTCCGCAGAATCTAAACTATATGACTTCATCTGTGTTACCAAATGCTTCAACTTGTGCTCCTCTTACAGAGCTAGAGTTTTCATTCTGGAGGCAGATACTGACCCTATAGGCCTCAAGGGACGATTGTGACAACCTTTGTGGGGCTTGGGTATTCCAAAAATTACTCCTGTCTTGGGAAAAGGGACCCTTAGGAAATCTGTAAGTTTTCTGTCAGTGATATCCTATTCAAAAGCCCAGGAAAAGAAATCACTTTCTTTATATAACCGCTATAAATGTTGTCTAGTAAAACTGGCCTATAAAGTGAATCCTCATCAAGTAGTTCAGATATCTTTTTTATCATAGACATCAGTGTCCATTATAATAATGGCCACCCCTTGTCCACTTTCATAATCATAATCAGTTTGTCATTAGACATGCTAATTTTTGCCTCCCACTCACTTTTAGTGAGATTATACAATTTATTTTTGCAGGGTTTTAATAAAGCATTTCTAATCTCCTGCTCACAATTTTTCAGATGGAATCAGTGGCATTACAAATGGGTGGTTTAAAAATCCTTTGTTTTACTAACATATCATGTTCATTATTAGTAACATCTTGCATTTTAAAACAAACTGCTAAACTTAACTTTTTTTGTATAAGATCAACCTGCAATCAAAGCATCTGTAATAGTTGCCTTCTCAGAGGGTATGAATTCAAGTCCATTTTATAACACAGCCATATTGGTGTCTAATAAAACTCTACTAGACAAATTTAACATTTTAAACGTGTCACTACTTGTAAATTCTCTGTGTCTAAACCTACTCTCAGTTTCTGGGTCTCTGTCATTGTAAGTTGCCCTCACCTGTACAAAGTATGGTAAGCCACTGGGGTAACTGACTGACCATGGGTGGTTTATTATTTGTTCTGTCAGAACCAAACAGAAACACTTAACGTGCGCTAAGATGTCATTCCTCAATAAGTTCCAAGGAGCCACCTTCTGTGTAGACTGCTGGTCCCCAACATACTAATCACAAATGAAAGAAAATGTACAGAACATCAGCTCAAGAAATAAAAACAAAGAAAATGAAAACAGAATCTTATTCTACACAAGAAAAATATCTCAAAACAACTCTCTTCTAAGACACACCTTTATTGGTAAATCCAGAGTAAGTGCTTTTGTCTTCCTCTAGACGTGTTCAGACTCTAGTTAGAAAAACAAAATGTTACATTTAAATGGTTGAAAAAAACATGATGTCACAATTGGTGAAACAGTCACAAATCTTTTATTCCACATCTGTCATTTTGTTTATTTCTTTATTTATTTTGTTAAAGTTCTGTCTCTTGTTTCTTGCCAAGCTTTAGCTAGTATTATTTAAAGATGTTCTGCCTCACTTTCTAGTTCTGATGATATATTTAAACTGTTATTATTTAATTGCAGGTTTAGATTTCCCATTATTAAAATGCAAGCTAGATGCTGCTTCATTTTTGAATTATTGTCTTTACTTCTTTTGTAGATTTATTTATTTCAGTAATTGTCAGCATTGTATCATCCACAAACAGTGATATTTTAGATTCATATATTTTTTTAAATTTTATTCCTTGAATAATTTTATTTTCCCTAATCATTATGGCTAATGTTTCTGTTAGTGCAAATTAAGTCATGGCCAAAGGCTTAACAACCGGCAGTCATGGTTGGCAACCCTCCCCCCAGAAAAAAACAGAAAAAAAAAGATCTTGCAATAACGGTTATAAAGCTAGGTATCACTCATTAGAAGGAAAGATAAGTACATGGGTCATAAAGGAGAACTTCAAGCTGCTTGCCATGGATGAATTACTCAGCTACCTAGATAGAATATTGTAAAAGCACATCTCATGATAAGCTAAGGTTTGGGTGCCAGAAGACTCCAGCTACACCTCTGGAAAAGGCAGTGGTCACTGGATGGCTGATCTAAGCTGCTAGAAGATCTCACAAATGGAAGTGGGAAGACCCAAGTCATATGGGGCCAGAAAGACCAGAATAGAACTGTCAACAAGTATGTGTACTATGTTGGTAATGAAACACCCAGTAAGCAGCCAGGCTGTGGTGAGTTGAGTGATCTGCAAGTGGTGAAAACTGAAGGTGCAAGACATAGCAGTAGTCCATCCGGGAAAATGTTAGACTTAAACCATTGTAGCAAAGTCTACAAGTGTAGTAAGGTGCTTAATATGGGAATGTTCCTGATAACAAAACTGTGAAGATTTAGCAAAAGCAGGAACCTGATCATTGAGGGATAGCTTGCTATTAAACACAAGACTTAGATTATGTAACTTTGACGCAAATTTCAGTTTGTCACCACAGCAGATTATGTTAAAGGGCAGAACTTAAGCAGACAAATCCCTCAAAATGGTCTGTGAAGCCATGATCTTGATCTTCAGTGTGTTGAGCTTCAAGTGATTAACTGCCATCCAGCCATGGGTGAATTTCAAGTCATCAGCCAGTTTAACATTAGGAACTGAATGTGAGGAAAGGGTAGGTATACATTTGTGTGATATTGTTTGTCTCTCCTTTGTTTAATGTCTCATAAGTGAAGCATATGCACAGTGAACAGTAATGGGACCTGCAGTATATTGCAAGTAGCAGAACAGAGAGCAGAGGAATTCACCCCTGACACTGTTGTGCATGCACCTGGATTGGTCAAAGACTAAGGTGTTTGTCCATTAAGCTGCTTCTTTGCACATTAGCTGTAATGTGACCCATTCATATAACCAAGTATGGGTTGCTGAGGTGGGGGATAGTATTGCTGGACTATGCGTTCCATCAGGCTGCTGTGCAAAACTGTTAAGACCAAGGAGGGAGTCTTCCACACCTCTTATGACAGAAGCAGCTTCTGCAATGGACACCTCTCAATCCAGTGACAGTACAATACAGGGTCAGAAGGATAATCTCTGATTAAGAGCAAGGATCTCCTTGGTTGATGTGGAGTGCAGAAGCCAATGTAGTAGGGAGCAAAAGGTAGTGATTACAGTTTGAGCAGTTTGATTATTAACAGGTGGGGTGGGGATGGGGAAGTGGAGCGAAAAGTGTCCAAAACAAAAAAGAACAGACTGGATGATAGTTTTTTTTTTTTTTTTTTTTTTTTAGTCAGACAAAGGAAGTGCGTACAGGTTAAATGTTTACATCTGTCACACTGACATTGATATGTCTCTTGAGAGTCATGGGATTGCTTTTGAAATTGGATGCTTTTATGCATGTTCACGGGGTTCTGTACTTTTAAATGTATGTTTTGCAGGATTTTCTTTTTAAGCTTCCTGCATGCTTTGAGGTATGAGTGTGAAAATTCTTTTTGTGTTTAAAATTGCTTTTCATTTATTTATTTTTGAATTCAGTGATTTTTTTTTTCTTACAGTAGATCTGTTATGCTTCTTTATGTTGGATTTCTTTCAAGCTTCTTATGTGAATTTTAAGCTTTCAGATTATGCAACTTGACTGATTTGTTTAGGCAAGTATTTTGTTGTATTTGTTGTTTTGTACCACATTTGTTGTACTGTTGATTGAATTTAAATGTTGAGATTTAGAATAGTACTTTTCTCTGAATTTTTGTTTGTGTGGAAAGTGTATTGAGCGATTGCATTTCTGGTTTTGATTATACTGTGGTCTTGATCCTTGTTATTTTGCAGTTTTTGTTTTCTATTGCTTGAGTTGAATGAATGTGCTTTGTGCTGATTTAAGTGATAGAATGGGTACTGGATGTCTAGGTTTGATATACTGTTGTAGGTCTGTTCTCTGATACTGCTGAGAAGGAGTTGAAGTTTGATGTGGCTAGATTATAGATAAACTTTCTTTGTTGTGGCCATGATAGAGATGACTGTTTTTATCTTGTACATTGGTGAGGATTTGTAAGGATAAATGTTTTACATAGTTGTTTGTCAATATATATATATATATATATATATATATATATATATATACACACACACACACACACACACACACACACACACACACACACACACACACACACACAGGTTCTTATTTCAGCTTAATTTTTTTAATTAATTGTTATACTTTGTACTTGCAGGATACTGAGTTGTACAAGTCTTCTGTAAAGGATGACATTACAAAGTGGCAAAACATTCTGAAGATTTACAACACTGTTGATTGGCTAATTGTTGTTGTTGTTGAGACAGACAGTAAGAAAAAGAATAAAACCAACATTCTTCCAAGAACGTCAATAGTTGACAAAATACGAAATGATTTCTGCAACAAACAGAGTGACAGGTGAGAATTTTTTTAATAACTGTAGTGCTAAACAGTGTTTGTAACTTTTGAAGTTTGATTTCTTTTCTTACCTGATTACCTTGGCAATTTCTGTCTTTAAAAATTGACTATCTTCATGCTTTACATTGTTATTATGCCTAATGAAGTCCTTAAGATTCCATAGATGCTTACTCGTAAATCAAATTAACCATAACTGAGGTGGTTTTATAGTTATTTTGTTTAGTTCATTCATTCTGACTGTTCTTTGACCTCAAAGACTTCAGCAAGCCAGACCTACCTGTCAAAAACTGCTTTATTATGTTCTATCTAATTCATATGTTTGTTACATCAGTAATGTTGTCTGTCCATCTTAGCTTCTGTCCATTTCATTCTTGTTTTGCCTTCAGTCTTTCTCAGTGTCAGCGTTTTCTCCATTTTTTTTTTCTGGATACAGTAGAGAGTTGATTATCTGAACACAGCCTTCCAAAGTTTTCAGGTAGGAAAAATCATAAAGTCTGAATACATAAACATTATACGTATTCGCTTGTGCATGTTTTTTGAGCCTGTAGCCCGCTCACACGTGAAAAATGTTCTTTATTGTCCACTGGAATCGCTGAATGGTTGAAAAGGTTCCAGTTAGTTCGAATAAGCGGCTCTCTACTGTATTACCCTGAGGAAACATTTAGAAAATAAGAGCCCAGTTTATTATAACTGTTTTAAAGGAAAGATGTGGTATAAGGGTTGCCATATGCTGTCGAAGGTTCTGCAGTAGTAGACATCAGTTAATGCAAGGTGTTCTGCCGAATGTATTTCATTCATTTGTAAATTTTTGTCATACTTTTTTTGTGTTCTTCCTAACTTGTGACCAGTTCTTTGCCACATGGAGTATAGCTGAGTGTGGCAATCAAAATATTTTGATTTGTCTGAAACTTATGCTTTTTTGATGTTTATGGGTTATCATATTTGTACACCACAGCGCTGTGGTCTCCTGCACTTTGTGTGAGGGTAACAAGTGCAGCCCTTCATCCTCCACCCATCTTGCACGACATGGAAAAGTTATAGCTGCCATATTGTTGAGGTGTACTGAAAAGCATAGATATTATTTTAAACTGCCAGGCCAAAGTACTTTCTTTCTTTCACAAGTAGCCTGAGTGGAATGGAATTTTAGACCGCCTAACACCTGCAGAGTTCCTGCCTGGAGCATTTTTTCATCACTTGTATTTATTGAACATTTTAACAACAAAACAGTATATGATAATAAAGATATTATAAAACAAATATATATATCTAAAAGAACAATAAGAAGCAATAAACTAACTAACTATTTTACATGGTGTCTCCTATAAAGCAAAACTTTGTAAACAGAAAAAGAAATGTGATGAGTAGATAATTATTGGTCTGTTTATCCAGCAGTTCTTTGAATTTCAACCATATATTGTATAAAGAGGTGATTCTAGGTGTGCATGTCTTGATCGTGATGAGTTGAAGATGACAAACTTCAGTTGCCAAGTGTACAAATTCCTTCATAGTATGATTAGTCTGATTCTTCCAGTTCTTGGTGATGGCTTTTCTTGCTAATGTTAAGATACTCCATAAACAAGGGTATTTTATTTTCATGACACAAGTGGGAATAGGTGTATTAAAATTAAGATTTGGTCACATAAATTTATCATTAAAAAACAGACTATAAGAGAATTCATATTATCCCTGTATGTTTTAAGTTTTATACAATCGTAAAACGTGTGCTGCCAGTCTGCTTTAACATTTAGTTTACATCTCCAGCATCCTGTGTCTTTATTGTACATCAATTCAACTTTATGTGATGTGATAACAGTTCTTTGTAAGAACTTCCAAGAGAATATCCCCCATTTTAGTGATGAAGCAGTTTGTTTTGAAGATTAGAGTATTAGTTTTTTATCATCTTCACTTGGGAAATTATTATTAACAAGTCTAAAATAGTCCAGTAGCTTTCTCTGTGACATACGGTTGATTTTTTTAAAATGCCACATATATTTTAGATAGAAGTCCCTTTCCACTTGTATTCTGGTGCATTAGAATAATAAGTAAATCAATGAATGACTGTGCTAAATTCTGAGAATGCAGTTTATTTTCTGGGTGCCTGCCTGCTTGTAAGCAAATTTATGTGAAGTTGTTAAATCTCGCCGTTTATTCTCACTGATGGGTTCGGAGCCGATCCTCGGCTCCGACATGGCCGATAGCAAAGCTGAAGGTTTGCCAGTAGCTTGAGACCAAGCCCCTTATCCCATGACGCACTGCTGGAATTACCTTAGATCTAGTTTTCCGCGGCACAGATCTCAGTGTTCCAGATAGCTCGGACCATTATTAATTGATAGATTCATCTATTTGCAAGTTTAAAAACTTTTTTTCTTGACTTCTTGATAGTATATATATATATATATATATATATATATATATATATATATATATATATACACTTATATATATATATATGTGCGTGTGTAAAATCTCTAGTTTTAGACTTAGACTTAGCTTTAGGCAAGTGCCCTATGTTGGCTTCTGTTTTTCTAAAGAGTTGGCCTTGTATTTAACCACTTTCTTAGGAGTACCTTGGTAGATAATTTCTTAAGTGTGTTGTTTCAGTTTAAAATTGTTTAATTTAATAATAGAGATGTCTGACGAGAAAGAGAAGCCTCATCCAAAATCTGACTTCAAAAAATGTCTGGATTGTGGACAGAAATGACGGGCATGTCCAATGTGTTTGTTGTCTGGGGGCTAAACACCTCCAAGACTCTTGCAGTATCTGTCATTCCTTCTCCTCCAGGGTACTTTTAGAGAGAAGGAGGAAATTAGTGGATAGGGGTTTACTTCAGCACCCTTTCTCTGAAGCGCTGGGTGACCAGGATGGTGCTAGTAGATCCTCAAAGTCTTCCAAGTCCTCAGGTGACTCGAAAGCATCCAAAAAGACTAAAAAAATGGAGGGTGTAGGGTCATCAGTTCCACTGTCTTTGGAACAGAGTGTCCCTTCTGTTCGGAGCCAGCTCACAGCTTTGGAGCTGGTCTCTGAGATTCCCTCATCTCCTCTGCTCCAATCAGCACCTTCAGTGCACTCCTCAAAGTCTTCTGTCAGCCTCTCAGATATGGATATGGATATGGACCGGCTAGTGCAGAAGCTTTTACCGGCACCATGCCTTGCTAAATTGTTGTCGGCTCCGACGCCTTCGTTAGAGCCGTAGACCATTAACCCGGATTTGACTACTCCTCCTCTGAGCCGTACTGGATTTTCGGAGCCGAAGGAGCCCGACCTGATAGTTGAGCCTGTGGAGCCAAGACCTGCACCGGTGTTATCGGTTCCATCTACTCGGATGTCCTCTGCGCCGACCGGGGACTCTAGGAGCCAACACTCTCTTGTCGGGTCCAAGGAGGATAGTCATACCGATTTGTCAGTGCCGACTCTTCCTCTCGGGGCTTCGGCTCAGATGAGCTCGGTTCCTACCTCAGGCTCGGAGCCCATGGCCTCGGTGTGGGAGGATCGGACGATCCCTTCGGATCAGTCTACCCCTTCTCGTCAGAGCCATGGTGCATTCAATGCCATGAGGAGAGTCCTGTCTCCAAAGACATCATCAGCATCAGGTCTGGCTTCCTCCTCCCCTCAAGTGCCTGTGTCCACTCCTGCTTCTACCAGTCCACCCAAGCATAGAGACCCTGAGCCTCAAGTAGCCCCACAGGGTACCCCCTGCTCTTCTGAGACCTCCCCAGATACCCCCCCCCACTGAGGAGGTACCCAGGAAGAGACTGTGCAAGAGGAGGCACACAGTAGTCTTTGACATCTGACACTGACTTGGATGAGTCAGAAGGGTCCCCTCGATCCCCCTCTGAGGATATCTCCTTTGTGGAGATATTAGAGATCCTTAATCAGAGGGGTGGTTGGCAGTCCAAAAGCCCTACTGAAGATGAGTCAGTGCTCTCGAAGGCTTTCGGGTCTCAATATTCCACTTTTTGGGTGTCTCCGCCTTACGATGAGCTCATGAAGCTCATCTCTTGTAAGGCGTGGGAGTCTCCGGAGGCCATGGAACCTGTCCCTTGGAAGCCAAATAAGTTCATCTCTGCCCCAGTGGACAAAGCCTTTTTGACTAAGGGAGTGCCTGTTGATGCCATGGTGGTGGCTGTAGCCCTCCTAACGGAGATTCTAGGATCATGGATAGATATGGGAAAAGTTCAGCGACCTTTTCCCTTTGATCACTGAACTATTTAACCCATTTTACAAGACTGCAAAGAGATCTCCTGAAAGAGCTAGGAGATACTCTCCAGGGTACGGTAGCTGCAGGGGTTCACCGACAAAGTTAACACACAGCTCGCTACCCTAAACTCAGTTGTTAACTCGTCCATGCGTCTCATATCTTGCGCAGCTGATGGTTCGAGTAGAGCTGCTAGTTCAGGCATTGCTCTGCGTAGACAAGCCTGGATGCATCTCTGTTCCTTTGCGGAGCCTTTCAAGTCTTCCTTTATCAACACCCCATTTGATGGCTCATCCCTGTTTGGGACCAAGGTAGAGGAAACTCTAACCAGGTGTGAGCAGGAAGGCAAGACTTTATCTGCCGTTGGAGTCCGTTTCTCTACCCCTACTCGGCCCTATCCTAAGGGCGGAAAAATGTGGTTCCGAAAAGCACAGGGAGCCTTTCAGGACACATGTGGAAAAAAAACACTGTAGAGGCAGAGGATGGGGTTATAATGGAAGATCCCTCCCACGTGGCAGGGTGGGTCCGCAACAGCAGGGTGAAAGAGGCCAGTTCTCTGGTCAGCCCGACCAACGTTCCTGAAAGGAGACCTGGCTGTCCGGCTCTGGAGGCAGTCGGGGGTCACTTATCTTTGTACCCAGAAGCCTGGCTAAGCATAACGTCCGATACCTGGGTACAAAGCATCATTTCCAGAGGGTATTTCATACCGTTGTCTTCCCCTCCTACTCCTGTAAACAGAATCCCGGATGTTCCACCCAGTCTCAGGGGACAAGCAACTATAGAGGTCCGCAAGTTGCTAGAAAAAAAGTCATCCAGCCAGTCCCAGCGGACCAAGTTGGATTCGGAACTTACTAAGATTCTTTTTGGTTCCGAAGATAACAGGGGACTGGAGACCTATCTTGGATCTCAGCAGACTCAACCAATTTGTAAAAAAAGAGACTGGTCACACTTCAGGCCATTCTTCCCTTTCTAGGAAAAGGCGATTGGATGTGCTCCGTCTCAAGGATGCGTACTACCACATAAAGATGGACAGATGCTCCTGAGATCACCTGCGTTTCCGGCTGGGAGCCAATCACTACCAGTTTTGAGTCCTGCCCTTTGGTCTCATTACAGCCCCCTGAGTGTTCACCAAATGCATGGCAGTGGTCACGGCTCACCTGAGGCGTCAAGGATTCCAGGTGTTTCCATATCTGGACGATTGGCTCCTCACCGCTACCACCAGGCATCAATTGATTCAGGCAACACAATCTACTCTGACACTCTGCCACCACTTAGGTATTACAATCTACTTCGAAAAGTCTGCCTTGTTGCTGTCGCAGCATACCGTCTTTATAGGAGCAGAGTTAGATACCTCAACCACCACTCTGTCTTCCAGTCGAAAGGGTCTCACTTCTTCGCCAACACGTCAACTCATTGGTGTCAAAAAACAGAGCTACAGCCGCAAAGGTCTTGAAGGTACTAGGTTTGATAGCAGCAGCAATTCTAGCCATTCCACTCGCAAGGATGCATATGCGAATTCTTCAATGGCTCCTGTTCGCTCATTGGTCTTACCAGAAGTTACCAATGAACCATATGATTCTCATCACAAATTCTTGCAAGAGAGACTTCGGTGACGGTTGATGTCTCTTCATGTCACAGTAGTAAGACCCTTTGTGCCCCCCCCCCCCAGTAGCCACTGTGACCACGACGATTCCCTGATAGGGTGTGGGGGGGGCATTTTCAGGGAAAGACTGCCCAAGGCACATGGACAGATCAAGACTCACATCTGCATATCAGTGTTCTGGAGTTGAGAGCAGTACGTCTGGTGTTGCAGTGCTTCCGGGACTCTCTTCCTCTAGGGACAATTGCACTTCAGACAGACAACATGTCAGTGGTCTGGTACTTGTAATAAACAGGGTGGAAACAAGTCTTAACCCCTTTCTTGAGAAGTCCTCAGGGTATGTCAATGGGCTGTGTCATCCCAGCGTTTTCTGTTAGCAACGCACATCCCGGGGAAATCCAACGTGATAGCGGACAAGCTGAGCAGGGCAATCCTGTTGCCTCACGAGTGGTCTCTCAACCAACATGTTGCGGACTTGATTTTCCGCAAATGGGGCCAGCCTTGCTGCAACCTCTTTGCCAGTCACATCAATACCAAATGCAGAAGCTACTTTGCCCTAATAACACCTCCAGGACATCCTCCGAGAGACGCACTCGTACACAGTTGGCCTTCGGGTCTCCTATATGCATTCCCACCAATTCCATTAATACCCAGGTTTTTACAGAAAGCATAATTGCTGGGAAGGACTGTTATCCTATCAACCTATGAACCTGAACCTGTCATTCACACTGCCTCAGTGACATATGTGTTCTGTGCCTGCACAAACCCACAGTGGGAACTTTCCATATCTCAGAATTCCCTCTGCTGCCTCTGTGGGATAGAGGATTGGGTTGGGAGGGGAAGCCTAATCCCTGTCATGGGAAGTCAGGTGTTCAGTCTTAGGGCTAGCTGTAGGACTCTCAAAGTTGAATTTCCTCAGCAGCTTGTATTGGTGGAGTCCAGCTTCCACTCTCAAATAAGATCCCTTTGTGAACTTCTCTTACTCTTTATTATGTACTTTTGAAAATATATATATATATATATATATAAAATGCGTCTGTTAGCTTTTTATCTTAATATACTTGCT
This sequence comes from Protopterus annectens, assembly GCF_019279795.1. Classification (NCBI taxonomy): domain Eukaryota; kingdom Metazoa; phylum Chordata; order Ceratodontiformes; family Protopteridae; genus Protopterus; species Protopterus annectens. The sequence goes on from NC_056735.1 coordinate 656,306,627, forward strand.
GTTTACTACTGCTATTAATTCCTTTGGGAATTCTAATTTGCTACTATGAGTGTTTATCTTCTTAATACTGCTTTTAAACAGTTACGGGCTTTATCTAAAGTTTTTTTTTTTTTTTTTTACTTGTACTAAGAAGCTGAAATGCTGTGGTATCATTTGAAAGCTAGGGGACTTCCTCATGAATTTGAATGACGGGAAAATAATGGAGTTTTCCCTCATTAATATATTTACTTATGATTTAACACTACAACTGCTTTTGTTCTTAAACCATGATTTTACTGCAAATTACTTTATTTGCATTTTCTGTGGGGATGATTTTTTTTTCTCATTTCTGGCAAGGGATTTTTTAAGTAAATGTGTATTTATGCTGTTTTTAAATGCTTCTTTTTGATTTCAGGGCATATATTTTATTTTAGGCACTGTATGGACAAGTGAATTTTACTTTGTACTGTGATTGTGTTTGCGGTTTTTTATTACAGTTTGTAGAACAAGGCTTAGCACATTTTAAACCATTTTTGCTATATTTTATGTTTAGCCGCATTTTCTTTTATTGCTGACCTTAGTCAGCCTTTAATAGTGTCAGTGTATTTTTCTGGCTGGTATTTTTTCTCCTGACTTGATGGATCCTAATATGCCCCCCCCCCCTCAAATCAAATCCAGTTGCACCTAAAAAGAAAGAAAAAACTCAAAAACATGCCTCAGCCAGTTGTTTGTGAATCTGTTGTTGCCATAAGCTCGCTGGCAGACCACTTGCCTTTTTCCCTGTCACCCTGTGATGTGAGCCCACACCTGTCTATGGTACATTGTCAGACAACAATCTCCGGGGCTGTTCCTGTCCTGGTTTAGGTATGAGAGAACCATACACATCAGGTGCAGAAGAGGTCTGAGATAAGAGACCCTTTGCCAGACATAATACTCTGTCTCTAGATATTTTGTATGCTAGTGTAGTTCACTGTATTAAAAAACAAAACTTCACTCAGCAAACAATCAGGTTATTACCATGTTTAGGGTTAATATGGTTTCCTTGGCTAAGAATGCTTTACAGTTTTCTAATCTCTGAGAATATACCCCTATTCAGAATAACTATCGGGCTACCTTCTGTAGAGATCAGTCTATGACTATAGATTTTGATGGGGACTGTGATGCAGACAATAGTGAACACCATACCGCTCAACCTGGAAACATCAAAAATCTGGACAAAGACCCATGAAAAATAGGTACAAATCTGTACGCTGATTATCATAACGTTTGCATATATAATTATGTAACCCTGCCCATTCTAGTGGAATTGTGGGATACCAACTTTCAAAAGCAAACTGAAGAACAGACAACCAAAATATGGTCCACGAGACCCTGTAGTAAATGGTAGCCATTTTTTCTGAAATGTGTAGCAATGATGTTCACTGGGAAGGGAGAAGATGATGAATCTTAGGATTTTGTTTTTGGTGACTTGCAGTATGTGGGTTTTGTGGTAAAAGTAGGGCATTTACTGGTAGGCAACATTCTAATATTAACAAAAGAACAATGCACCAAGGTAGCACACAATAGCGTCTTTAATAAAATAAACAAAAGAAAACAGTGGTAAGCGCTTTCGCAACACTCAGTTGCTTCTTCAGACAAAATGTTAAAACAGCTCATTTCTTAAATACTCTTGAAACCAATTAGCATAATTAGTGATGTCATACCTGAAGGAGCATTTAAAGACAGACAAAAACTAAACATAAATCTGATAAAATACATAACATAAGCTTCTACTAAGTATAAAAAATATTTTTAAAAAATCAATTATGTAAAATTCATTCATAAGTAAGAGGCAATAAATATTATGCTTAAAATTATTTGTGTTTAAGGCGTCTGGCTTTCAAAAAAGGGACCAGAGATGTGGTACCATTAAGACCTGGATATTTGTCTGCATTAAGTTTCATTATCCATTTTTGTTCACAACCTTCAGTAATATTTTCTATATCCCCTCCTCTCAAATTTTTATGTATCTGTTGTAAGACAAAAAACTGGAAGGAATGTGAGGGATCAGTGTTCATGACATGATTAGCTAATGCATTTGTATGTTTTCTATTCCTGATATCACGAAGATGTTCCAAAATTCTATCTTTAAAAGATCTATTAGTCTTGCCAACATAGAAAACAGGACATCTCTTGCAGAAACCATAATAAACCACATCAGTACTTTTACAATCAGCATATGTATGGGAATACAGATACAACTGTTTTGTTGGATGAGTATATGTATTTGTGCTGTAAATGTAAGGGCATGCACTGCATGACCTGCATGGATAGGTACCCTGACATGTGGAAAGAGAATTTGGCTTGTGTGTTTCTGTATTACAAAGATGCTGTTTGAGTGATTTATTATTCCTAAAGCTAAACTGTGGAATGCTAGTGGTAATAGCATTTAGATTAGGTACTTCTTGCAAAAGGTGCCAGTGTTTCTTAACAACATCAATATATTGGTTTATGTTGCTGGCAAACTGAAACACTACTATAAACTCATTAATAGGCAAGGTACCATTGATATTAGTAGCAGGATTAGCCATGGCTGTATTAAAATAGGGGCTGCATTTTGTGTGCCTCAATTTCCAGGCATCAGAAACTGTTTTATCAATCTCAGTAGTATTATAGCCTCTTTGGAGAAAATCACATTTGAGATTACTAAGTGCTGCATGCGCATCCTCATCATTGTTGTGTAATCTCAGGGTCCTGAATACTTGCCCTTTTAATACATTTCTTGGAATATGTCTGGGGTGCATGATTGTTTTTTGCAGGTATGTATTTTTTCTAGTAGGTTTGTGGTAAACTTGACTCCTTAGATTATTTAGATCAGATTTAGTCAAATGTACATAAAGAAAATCAATATTTTCAGCAGAGATCTGATATGAAAATCTTAAAAAATCAGTAGTAGTATGTAAGTAAGTCACAAAGGATGCAAAATTCAAACCATCACCTCTCCATAACATAAAAACATCATCCACAAACCGTACATACCATAATACATGTTCTATAAAGGGATTTTGACTGGAAAGAACAAATGTTTCTTCCCAACAAACTAAAGCTAGGTTGGCGTAACTATTGGCACAGGGGGTGCCCATGGCCACGCCAACCTTTTGCAAAAAGAACTGTTCCTGAAATGTCATAACATTATTTTCCAATATGATTTCTAGCAAGCTACATATTAATTGAACTTTATTGTTTATAAAACATCTGTTAGTTGTAAGAAATTCTCTAATCATCTCAATATCCCATAAGTTGGGAATGCTGGTGAGCAAAGACTCTATATCCATAGTAATCAATACAAAGTCCATATCTATTTCAATACTGGCCATTCTGTTATGTAATCTTTCAAGAAACATCTTGGTGTCTCTTAAAATGGTATGACAGTTATCCAGCAGACCATGTAAAGTGTCCTCAACAAAAATCAAAAGGGGCTCGGTACACCAACCGGCCCCAGACACTATAGGTCGCATAGGTGGTAAAGTCAGGTCTTTATGGATCTTCGGTAAGCCATAAATTTTAGGGACAATTGGTTTTAAAACATTAAAATATTTAAACAATGACTCATCTGTTAATCCTGTAATAAGTAAATCAAAAAGTAAAAATGAAATTTTATCAATAATAGCATTAACTGTGATTTTAGAGATAGGTAGATATGTATCATTATTTAATAATAATTTATGCATTTGCTGTATATATAACTGTTTGTCTAAGAGGACAATACCACCTCCCTTGTCAGCCTGTTTAATAACCAGGGAGTGTAAGTTCTTCAGTTCATACAATGCTCTTTGCTCATCAACAGTTAAATTGCTGAAATGATAATTACTGAAATCTTGCTCATTTATATCTCTGAAAGCCATGTCACACATATCAGTAAACCTCTGAATACTAGGTGGAATATTTGGAATAAAACTGCTAGGATGTTTGTATATATTATTTACATTCACTGTGTTGTTAGGAAACAAAGATTTCAAGGCTGAATTTCTTCCCAACAACTTTAAGTCCTTAATCATTTCTGTTAAATCAGCCTTTTTCGCTGGTATAAAAGACAGGTCTTTGCTAAGCAAATTTATCTGATCATCACTCAGTTTAAATAAAGAAATATTAACAACAAGACCTGTATTTATGTTTGTCTCCTTTTCGGTGACTGTATGGTCCTTTCTGTTTGATTTATCCTGGATAAGTGTCCCTTGTAGTTCTGGCTTCTTGTACGATTCCTGAATGGTAGATGTGCCTTCAGGGAAAAGTCGATGTTCTTCATCTCACATTGCTGCAGTCCTAACACTTGGGTAGTCCGCTGTCCTTGGTCGGCCCGAATATCAAAGTATAAGGCTGACGTCGGTCAGGGCGCATTTGACTGACGTCAGGACGTCAGGGTACAAATGCGCATGACCGACGTCATATCCTCAGTCTTTTTTGCCGCATGGTCCGATGCAGAAGCAGTATTGCAAGTGCTGGTTGGCGTTCTGAGATTTTTCGATTTAGAAGTTTCAGACCGAGTTCAAAGTTGGCTAAGTACCCGTTGGGGAATATTTTGGTTTTTCTTGCCTCAGTCATTTACCGGATGTCAGAAAAAGTTAATAATTGCATTTCTTGTGGGAAACAGATACCGCATAGAGATTATCATACTTTGTGTATTCCTTGCTTAGGGCCTGAGCACGGCGTTGTTGGCTGTCGCTCTTGTGCTAGATTTAATAAACGCACTATAAAGAGAAGGTTGGATTGTGCAAGGTTAGTCTTTGGGAAGCGGTGCAACTATAAAATGCCGTCGGATGCTCCGGCCCGCTTCTTCAAGAAGCGCAAGGACAAGGCAGTTAAGCCTAGGCTAGAAGAACCGTCTGTACCAGACGCGGTTCTTTGAGGTGTCGGTGGAGCCGGTGGCTCCACCGGAGGTTTCTTTGTGTTCCCAGGGTGAGACCTTATTATTGCAGGATGTGGCCTCTCAGGAGACTAGTCAGGCTGAGGGGCTTCTCATCTTACTATACTCCCTCCCTTCCCAAGGTGGCTAGGCCCTCTCCTTCTGTTTCAAAGGCTTCCCCCAGGGGCAGGCCAGGTTTGGCTTCAGTTGGTGTTACCCCTAGCTCCTCAGGTACTGTGCCCAAGAAGCATATGCTTAAAATGGCAGAAGATTTGATTACTTTGTTTAGGGGTTCTATGCCCCTCCTGATAAGAGACCTAGGGTGGATCCTGAGCTGGGGGTCTTGAGCAGGCTTCAGATGTTTCAGAGTCTTGCTGAAGACTTGCAGGAGTACTCTCCTTATTCTGATTCTGATGTGGATGATTCTACTCCTTCTGCTACTCCTCCTGAGGATTTTTCTTTTTCAGAAACTCTTCATTCCATGAGGGAGCATTTTAAGTGGGAGGGTCAGGACTTCTCTGATTCCAGGAAAAGGCTTAGGGAATTTCTGTTTTTACCCCAGCATAGGCCTTTAGCTATACCTCCTGTTTTGGATGTAGTGGGCGATGTTTTTACAGAAGCTTCTCTTAATCCTGATTCTTTGCCTCCTGCTCCTGTTAAGCCGGATAGGTATTACAGGGTGCCTGAAGCTCATAAGTATCTTTTTAAGAGTCCTAGGGCAGACCCAGAGACTGTTAGCCAGGGGCCTAAAGGTGTGAAGGCTTCTGTTGTTAAGAATCCGGTTCCTGCAGACAAGGAGGCTAGGGCCTTGGATAGATGGGGAAAGAAAGTCTATACTTCTTCCACTCTTGCTATGAGGGCTCTGAATTGCCAGTTTCACATGTTGAAATACCAAAATTATCTCCTTTCACTATTGAAGTCAAAGGTTGATGCTCTGGCAGTAGGTATTGATTGTAAGGAGTTGCAAGATTTAGTGCATGTTTCTGAACAGGTGGGTAAGCATTCTTTGCAATGTGGTTTTGATGCTGTACAGGCCTCGTCTAGGGTGGCTGCCACTGGGTCAGTCCTTCAGGCACGCCTGGCTGAGGGATCAGAATTTGTCTGAACATGTTAAGACAAGGATTTTAGATGCTCCTTTACAATCTGACGTGTTGTTTGGTCCTCCTGTTGAGACAGTCTTAAAGAAAATGGAAGACAAGGCTAAGTCTATGCAGACTGTTAAAGATTTTTTGCAGGTCCAGCCTCCAAAGTTTAGTAGAAATTGGCCTACTAAAGGGTGGACGTATCCTTCTTATGGTTCACAGTCTAGGGGTAGATCTAGACGTGGTAAGGGCAGAGCCCAGGGCTCTTTCAGGCCTAGAACAGGGAGTTCTCCTGCACAGGCTTCGGGTGAGGGCAGGGGTCAGTCCTTTCATCAGCAGACCCAATGACCTACCTTTTCAGCTGCCAGAGCCTGCTCGTCTGGCAGCACCTTTGGGAGGAAGGTTGGCACTTTTCAAAGAAAATTGGAGTTTAATTACCCAGGACAGATGGGTATTGGATATCATTCACCACGGCTACAGGTTTTATTTCCATACCTTGCCTCCTTTCAAAGGCATGCCAGACGTTCCTCCTCCACAAAGACTAGAGGCGCACAAACAGGTTTCTCTGTTGCTCCAACTAGGGGCCATACAGCCGGTCCCTCTGCCAGAAGTGGGCCTAGGATTTTATTCTCGCCTGTTCCTAGTACCAAAGAAGGGGAACACGTGGAGACCAATTTTGGATTTATCTATCCTCAACACTTATCTGGACATTCCCAAGTTCAAAATGTTGACGTGGCAGCAGCTTTTACCTCTGCTGGGCAAAGATCATTGGATGGTAACTTTGGATCTCAAGGTGGCTTACCTTCATGTTCCTATCAGACTAAGTTGCAGGAAGTATCTGCGTTTTCGAGCTGGGACTTCTCACTATCAGTTCTCTGCATTGCCCTTTGGCTTATCTACTGCGCCCAGAGTGTTCACGAAAGTTCTGGCTCCAGTGATAGCTTTCTTCAGACAAAAAGGAATACAGATCTATCCTTATTTGGACGACTGCCTAATTCTGGCTCAAGGAAGAGAAGAGCTTCTTCATCATTTGGATTATGTGATAGCAGTGCTAAGATGCCTAGGGTATTCTGTGAGCGAAATAAAGTCCAGTCTAGTACCCTCTCAAGACATGTGCTTTCTGGGTGTGAGACTGAATACAGCATCCCAGATGGCCTTTTTAACCCTGGACAAACAAAAGAGTCTATCCCTTTACTTCCATCAACTATCTCATCAGTCCGGGCAGACTGCAAGGACAGTCCTTCAAGCCTTAGGGTTCATGGCATCTTGTATTCTGGTGCTTCCCAATGCCAAACTGCATATGAGGAAGCTACAATGGTATCTCAAAAATGTATGGACACAGCACTGCCAGGATCTAGACACTGTCATTCAAATAATACCTTGCATTCAAATGGAATTTTTGTGGTGGACTCAGGAATGTCACCTAAACAAGGGACTCTCTGTGACCCGGCCAGAGGCGAGTCAGATTTTAACGACAGATGCCTCAGACAAAGCTTGGGGAGCTCATCTAAATGGAAAGTGGATACAAAACAAGTGGCCTGTCAGACTACAACATCTACATATCAACATGAAGGAGATGTTAGCAGTCCAGTTTGCATTAATTGCTTTCAAGGAATTGCTTCTTCCAGGGCAGGTGTTGATTCTAACAGACAACACAACTGTCATGTGGTACATCAATAAGCAAGGGGGAACGCATTCTTATCCTCTATGCAGGCAAGCAATGATTTTGTGGGAGACTGCTCTCAGTTTACAGCTCAATCTTCAGGCAAGGTTTCTGCCAGGAGCACAGAACTCCTTAGCAGATGTGTTGAGCAGGCAATTATGGATCCCCACGAGTGGAAATTGGATCCTCATGTATTTCAGAAATTGACAGTGTCATGGGGAACTCCAGACATAGATCTGTTCGCTTCTCCACTAAACCATCAGCTGCCAAAGTTTTGCACAAAAAGGTTTCATCCCACAGCTTGGAAAGTGGATGCTCTTTCTTTCAATTGGAGCAATCTTCATGTATATGCCTTTCCACCTCTGCCTCTCCTCCCAAAGGTACTTCTAAAGGTCAGACAGGACAAGCCAAGGATGATTTTAATAGCTCGATTGGCCTCGACAACACTGGTACCCATTACTGAGAAGTCTGATGCGGAAGCCTCCATGGCCTTTGCCTTGATTCCACACCTGTTGTCGCAGGAGGACAGCCATTTGCTAAATGTCAAGCTTCACTCTCTGCACCTAACAGCCTGGCATATTCTGTTTTGAACCAAAGTGGGCCTCCACTTCCTCAGCAAGTTTTGAATGTTATTTTGGAAGCTAGGAGGCCTAGTACAAGGAAAGTGTACGCAGACAAATGGAAGAAATTTTTGTTTTGGAGTGCAGCAAAAGATTTTGATGTTTCTGAGCCTAATTTGAGTGTGGCTCTTCAATATCTTACTGAGTTACTGGACAAAGGTTTGTCTTTCTCTTCTATTAAAGTTCATGCTGCAGCAATTTCAGCTCACTATGATTGCAACCCACCATTGTTTTCTCATCCTTTGTTCAAGCAATTTCTTAGAGGGCAAAGAATATAAGACCCCACGAAGAGCTCCTACTCCTGCTTGGGATCTCAATTTTGTGTTGGAGAAACTCACTCTACAACCTTTTGAGCCTGCAGCTACTGCTGAGTTGAAATATTTATCTTGGAAGACTGCTTTTTGTTGGCCATTACCTCTGCAAGAAGGGTTTCTGAATTACAGGCCCTTATGGCAGTTGAGCCTTTCTTGATTTTCCATAAGGATAGGGTATCATTACGTACTAATCCTTCCTTTATGCCTAAGGTGGTTTCTAGTGTGGCTTTAAACCAAACTATTCATTTGCCTACTTTTTATGCAAATCCCCAAAATAAAGGGGAAAAGATTTTGCACACTTTAGATGTCCACAGGCAGTTGCGTTATTATTTGGACAGAACTAAAGGGTTCAGGCAGTCTCAGCAGTTGTTTGTTTCTTTTGCCTTGAGTTCTCGGGGCAAGCCTGTATCAAAACAAACTATTTCTAAGTGGATTGGGTTTTGCATTGCTTTCTGTTATTCCCATCATGGCAAGGAGATTCCAGCTGGGATTAGGCCTCATTCCACTAGTGCTACTGCCACTTCAACAGCTTTTTTGAGGGGAGTGGCAACCAAGGATATTTTGGAGGCAGCTACTTGGAGTTCTGTACATACTTTCTCTAGGCATTATCACCTGCCACTTTACTCTAAGTCCAGGGCTGGTTTTGCCACTGCTGTTTTGCAGGGCATTTTGGCAGCTCCTGCTTCCTTGTAGTTAGCCATCCTCCCTTACCTCTGCTTTGGGATTCTACCCAAGTGTTAGGACTGCAGCAATGTGAGATGAAGAACATAGTACAGTTTTGTACCTACCATAAATGTAGATGTTCGAAGATCCACATTGCTGCAGTTCAATTTACCCTCCCTCCTTCCCCTCTGTAGTTAGAGGCGGTTGTGTGGGTTGGGTTGTACATTTTGTGTATATTGTATATATTGTACATATAGTTAGTGCAGGGGTGGTTGGTTGGTTGTTTGCTGTCTTTTGGTTTTGACCTTTATTTTTAGGGTCTTCTGACATCTGGGGCAAGAAAAGACTGAGGATATGAAGTCGGTCATGCGCATTTGTACCCTGACGTCCTGACGTCAGTCAAATGCGCCCTGACCGACGTCAGCCTTATACTTTGATATTCGGGCCGACCAAGGACATCGGACTACCCAAGTGTTAGGACTGCAGCAGTGTGGATCTTCGAACATCTACATTTATGGTAGGTACAAAACTGTACTTTTTTGTTGTTGGTGTCTAAAAAAACACTGTCAGTGCTCCTGGATGCGTGGTTAGCCTGGGTCCACAGTCCCCTAGCAGACTCAGCCAGCTGCTTCATCTCCCCAGGCAATGTCACAGGCTGCCTGCCCAGTGGCTGCAGCAGTGAATGTGAGGTGATTAACTCAATTCACCAAGTAGAGGGAGTGTAAAAGGAATGGTTCACAAGTCTGTCCGCATCAGATGAAGTAACTTGCAAATGAAAATGTAGTAGATTGAGACGTTAATGCTTGGAGTGTATGTGTTTTTTTGTTAATTTTTATTAAAGCTGTTTTTTTAAAGAAAACTACTGGTATTGTTGGTACCTGTGGATTTTGTTTGAGGTGCATACAGCTTTAGTTCTACAATGATTATTTGGATTTCATTTAAAACTTTTATTTTATATTTTATAGCACAAACACTAACAGACATCTGTGAAACGCAGCAATACAGTCTCACAATGAAAATAGACTTAGCATTAAAACTTCTCTGTCCTTGAAACTCAAATTCATTGAAACAGCATTGAAACCCACATTCAAAGAAAATGGCCAGTGGCGGATAAAGATTACCTTTGGGCTGTTTTCAAATCATAGGCCCCTTGCACACAAAACATACATGTGTTCTTTGTTACACCTTCCTGATTGTTTTAAATTATATTCCTTGTGTACTACAGCACACTTGTTAGAGTGAATTTGAAATTTATTGTTTTGGACATTTTTCCAGTAAGCAATGAAACAAAATGCACACTTACAGTGACAATCAAGCAAATTCTCATTTTTACACTGTCCCTGAAATGAAAATGAATTCTGTAGTATCCAATCATTCACATGTACATTAATATTGGTTCTGTGAATGGTCTTCAAATGAAGCTTATCTACTTATGTCATTGTCCTAATTAGTGATTAATTTAAGAACCATCAGTGAACTTCAGTGTTCCTCTTTCTTGTTACCACATCCTATGCACATTGACAATTCTACACACCTTGCACATCTAAATGTACTGCACTCATCCCTAAAACCAAAGCACATCCTCAATATGAATTCATTTGCCTGACATCCAAACTGCTGCCTTCCCAAACCATGTAAGGAATACATTGTCTTCTGCAGATCTATTCATCCTTGCCACACATTAAGCAGTCCAGCAAAAGTTGTAACATTAAGTTGTCTTCAGAGCTTAATATAAAGCAGAAATCTTTGTTACTAAAAAGTCTCATTGTAATAGACTAGATAAATTTTACTAATTTAGCACAGTATCTGCTAGAAGTCCCAACACATGGCAAAAAAGAGAATTGCCCTTTAATGGAAAAGGGGCAACCCTTAAGCACTTTACAACAATTCCCTTTTTCTTTCTCCAACTATTGAATCCAGGGTTGCCAGATTTCTGACTGGCCGGGTAGGGACAAAGTGAGGACCAAAAAAAAGGTCTTCAACGCTAAGTGAGAACCAAAAAAAAAAAAGGTCTTCAACGCTTAAAAACATGGAGATACTTCTGTTTAATATGGAACATCAAGCAGATCTGCATTAAACACAAGTAGCTCCGTGTTTACTAATTTTTGATTGGCCCATATGCCGGTATACGAGCCAATCAAAAAACTCGAAAAACGGAGCTATGTTTAATGCGGAACTGCCTGATGTTCCGCATTAAACACCAGCAGCTCCGTATTTAGCGATTTTTGATTGGCCCGTATGCCGGTATACGAGCCAATCAAAAAATGGAGCTATGTTTAAGGCGGAACTGCCTGATGTTCCGCATTAAACACCAGCAGCTCCGTATTTAACGATTTTTGATTGGCCTGTATGCTGGTATATGGGCCAGTCAAAAAAAAAAAACACAGGGCTGTTTTCACCTGGATTTAAACCGGCAGTGCAGGACTCGGGATCAGGCTGCTGATCCCGGGACAATCCCGCTCAGATAGGGACATCTGGCAACCCTGATTGAATCTAACTCTGGCTAGATGAGTTGTGCAATATAAGTGTGAAATGTGAATACAGTGAATTAGTCACCAGTTCTGTTGTGTACAGCTGAAACAAGTTTGACATCGGGGGATGAAGTTTGTTTTTTTTCTCACATCACATTGTAACTCCAATATTAGGTTAGCTATAATACAGTTCACAGCTTCCTGCAAATGCTAACTCGAGTAATCAGTCACATCTGACTTTTCCTTGTGGTGCACGACTCTTGGATACATCAGTTAGAAAAAGACGTAACTCTGTTTTAATGAGCTATAAATTATATTCTTACAACACAGCAGTTGGACTAGAATTATCAATATCTGCACAACATCCTAACAAAAATGTTCATAGTAGGCCGGGGTTTCCCAGTGATGCATCAAATGTCAAACAGAAAGACTTTCCATACAGACAGGTAACTAAATGCCGCAATCTCGTAGATCTTGACAGCAATTGAGTACAAATACCAAGCCACTGCATTTAAAGTACTTGCACAATGCGTTTAACCAACTCATAAAGTTTGCGTTTAAGATTATTATGAGTAAACAGTAAAATGCAAACTACTTGCCAACCATTCACTACAAATGTCAACCAGCAGAAATATTGTAGGCAATACCATAGTGCATCTACTTCACAGCATCACAGAAGATTATATAGTGACAAGTCATCCAGATTGCTAATATCTTTTGTAAAGTCTAATGCCCCAACAAGTTAGTAAAATTACAGCCACAACTTTACGATCTGTGTAACAAGCTCAGTTTTGCTCCATACAACAGCTTTATTCCATGAAATACTTTTGTAAGAACAGACTCCACAAAATAGTTATGAGACCAAGCATGCATGGATCCTCAGAACAATAAAACTGAATTAACCATGCTGGGAAGGCCAGACCACACATAATAACAAAGTTAATAGGCTCAGGTTGCTCATTCTACAAGTTCATTAAAAAGTTATAAAATCGGACAGTGACAGTCTGCCCACTTAAATACAACTGCTGCATTGCTTTTAATTCTTTCTTGCTTACGTGGCAGAGGCTGAGTCGCCAGACTTGAGTCAGAAAAAGTAAATTTTATCATCATCCTGCCTGCAAACAAGGGTGGGTACTGAGGGACCTCTGCAGATTTGCAGAACTTAAGTTGTACGGACAGTAGAGTTCTACTCACTGCTGCTATATTCCCTCCAGTTACAATTCAAATCACCAACCGACCAAATCCAATAGACAGTCTGCTTCATGACAAAGCTGATGTCACATGCTTGCCTCTGTATACTGGCGATGCGTGGTGACGTCAGCCATAAATTTAAAGTTGCAGTTGTAAAAAAAAAAAAAAAAAAAAAAATTGAACAAAAATTGGGAACTAATGGGGCCATTCGAGAATTTGTGCCACCCCATTATTTTACCCTCAAAATTGGCAAATACCGAGGAATTTGGTATGGTTGAGAGGTATGGTGAACACCCTTGAGTCTGTCCATTCTTACTCTTCGAAAGATGAACTAGTTCACAAACCCAAGCATGTGTTCACCTTTCCACAGATGCCAGCTTGGTTTAGAGTTATGTTTCACTGGAAGCAATCTAGAGCTGCAGCAAAGATTGGCAGTGTCTATGATCTTATTGAGAATGAGATTCCAAATGTTTTGGCTGTTTCTACTCTAGCAGCTTTAGAAAATGTCTAAAAACTGCATGTAGAACCCCTTTGACTAATAAACTAGTTACTAAAAAGGCTATGAGGAAGTATAAGGTGTACTGTGATTTTACAGATGTTCTTCGTGTTTCACTGTTGCAGTCATTACATTTGGATAATCTGCTGGCAGGTTGCCCTCATTCGGCCTGAATAACAAAGTCTTGGGTCCTGCGTCTGTTGCTGTCTCCTCTTCCATGACGTCAGGTTGTCAGGGGTATAAAACATGCAGTCAATGCCATTTTATTCAGTCTTTCTTGCCGCACGGTGCCCGAAGCAGAAGCAGTTCACAAGTGCCGGTCGGCCGACTCCTGAAATTTTCGCATTCGAGTTTCAGAACCGAAGTCTTCAAACTAAAGCTAAGAACCCCGTTGGGGAAACTTTTTCTTGCTCCATAACTATGTCAGTAAAAGTTAAAAGTTGCATTACTTGTGGGAAGCAAATACCTCGTAAGGATTTTTATTTGTACTGTATTCCTTTCCTAGGCCTAGATCACAACGTGCCTTGCTGTCGGTTTTGTGCTAGATTTAACCAATGCACTATTAAGCATCAGTATATTTTTGCTTCTAAATATTTTGGTTCAAGATTTAATTATCCTGAAATGTCATCGGTTAGCAATCCAACTACCGGAGTTCACAAAAAATGCAAAGAAAAAGACAGACCGTCGAGATCCAAAACCGATGACGAAGCTTCTTCTAAGCCAGTCGCCGGTACTCAGTGAGGTGCTTTCGCAGCCCCTGATACCCGCTACTTTTGAGTCGCAGGCCTCTACTGAGACCCATTTGGAGTCCAGTATGCCGCGAGATTCTCAGAGTATTGAACCCGCAGATGTCTCTCCCTTGGATGGGTCCGGAGCCGCTGAGCAGGCACCGGCTTCTGAGGGTGTTTTCAGGCCTCAACATTTTTATATTAAACTGACGCCAGCCTCAAAAACAAGGTCAAAAACATCTTCTATGTCTAAAAAACTGACGCATGTACCACGTGCTCAGGCCTCATTGCCTAAAAAACAGATGATCAAAATGGCTGAGGATTTAATTACCTTGATCAGGGCCCCCACCCCCGCTAAGAGGCCTAGGCAAGGCAGTGATTATGAATCTTCAGATCAGGTTTCCATTTCTTCTGATTCCTCTTCTGATCAAGAATTTTCTATTCCACCCTATGAGGATTCTGACGCAGAGGAAGCCATCCCATCTACATCTCCTCCTGAGGATTACTCTTTTGGAGAGACTTTGCATACTTTAAGGGAACATTTTCACTGGGAGAGTCAGGACTTCTCAGAATCAAAAAAGAGGCTTAGGGATTTTCTTCTTCTTCCCCAGCATAGGCCTTTGGCAATACCCTCCTGTTTTAGACATTGTTGATGATGTGTTTTCGGAATCAAGCATGGCTCCTGATACCCTGCCTGCAGCTCCTAGTAAGCCAGACAGATATTACAGGGTTCCTGACTCCCACAAATTTCTATTCAAAAAATCCTGCTGCTGATCCTGAGACTATTTCTCAGGGTCCCAAGGGTGTAAAGGCCTCTACAGCCAAAAATCCTACCCCCTCTAACAGAGATTCCAAGGCACTGGATAGATGGGGAAAGAAGGTTTATACGTCTGCAACCTTGGCAATCAGGGCCTTAAACTGCCAGTTTCATATGCTTAAATATCAACAGCATGTTATGGGCTTACTGAAACAGAAAATGATGTTGATTTCTGATTGTGTGGAAAATAGAGTTACAGGAATTATTGCATTCAGCAGAACAGGTTATACTTTGAAATGTGGTTTTGATTCCTTGGAGGCCTCTTGTAGGGCCTCCGTTACTGGACCTGTGATTAGAAGGCATACCTGGCTCAAGGAGCAAAATCTGCTTGATCATGTTAAAGCTAAATTGTTGGATGCCCCTTTGCAGCATGATACTCTGTTTTGTAATAAGGCAGAAGAGGTTTTAAAGAAAATGGAAGACAAAGCTTAATCTATGCAAACTGTAAAAGATTTCTTGCAAGTGTAGCCACCCAGGTTCAGTAGACACTGGCCTACACAAAATTGTTCCTTTCCTGTGTCCAACAGAGCCACTCAAGGCAAATCCAGGTGCTCAAAAGGCTCCAGATAACCAATCACAGGTTTCTTACAGATCAAAGCAATTGGTTGCCTCCACCTCCAAAACTGGAGGAAACAAAGCACAACCCTACAGTAAGCAGTCTCAATGACTTTCCTCTACCATCACCAAGCACTTACCTTTTGGCAGCCCCCTTGGGGGGAAACTAGCACTTCATGCTCAAAATTGGCAGTTAATTACCCTGGACAAGTGGGTATTAAACATAGTATCCCAGGGGTACAGATTTCATTTCCATACTTTTCCAATTCCAAACTGATGGCCAGATCTGCCACAAAACCAGTGGGCAGAGGCCCAGAAACAAGACATGTCCCTCATGGATATGGGGGCTATTCAACCGGTACCAGAAAAGGAAAAAGGACAAGGTTTTCATTCAAGACTTTTTCTGGTGCCCAGAAAAGACAATTCATGGCGTCCAATACTGGACTTATCGATTTTGAACACGTTCCTGGACATTCCAAAATTCAAAAGGCTGACTTTACAACAGCTACTGCCTATGCTAGGCAGGAATGCTTGGTTAGTAACTCTAGACTTAAAAGAGGCATACCTGCATATCCCAATAAGGGAATCATGCAGAAGATACCTCCGCTTCAAAGCAGGTTTTTTGCCTTACCAATTCTCTGCACTGCCCTTTGGCTTATCTACTGCACCCAGGGTCTTTACAAAGTGCCTGGCACCAGTAATTGCATTCTGCAGACAAAGAGGCATTCGAATTTATTCTTATCTGGACGACTGTCTCATTCAAGCAGAGGACAAGGACACTCTTCTTCAACATCTGGCATTTGTAAAAAGGCTTCTAGCATGCCTAGGGTACACCATAAACGAAAATAAATCACAACTGGTACCATCTCAAATAATTACATTTATGGGTGCAAGCTTGAATACAACTGCCCAGATGGCTTACCTAACGCCATACAAACAAAGGCAACTGACAACATACTTCAAACAAATGGCAACAAAAACCCAGTAATCTGCAACACAAATTCTGCAGGCTTTGGGGTTCATGGCATCCTGCGTTCTACTAATTCCATATGCGAGACTGCATATGAGGAAACTTCAGTGGTACATAAAAAGTTTATGGAGTCAACATTGTCACAGTCTGGAAACAATGAATCTGAAGTAGGAGATTCATTTGTCTGCAACCTGTGGGTTATGGATCCGATATTGGATCCGAACCGGCATGGTTTACCAGCTATGGATCCAAGCTCTCAGCTCCTCCCCTTACCCATAATACCCTGCTCTACCCTCATGACCCCAGATCTCGTTTGCCGCGCATGGTGACCAGATTGTTTTTCCAGCTCTCCAGCTAAGTGATAGTTTCAGTGTTTAAATTGTAAAATTTAAATAATTTTTTGGTTGATTTGTGTGAAAGTGTAGGTTTCCCTTTTTGTATTATTACTTTTTTTTAGAGTTTAATCTAAAATTTATATCCCTCCCCTCGCTGGTAGCGTAGTGTGTGTGTTGGGCCTGTGAGTGATTTTTGTTTTAGTTACTTACCTTAGTTATAGTAACTGTTATTTGTTAGCTTGGGATGTCTGAGCAGCCCAAGGCTATTTTTTCTAAATGCTCCGAGTGTGGCCATAAGCTTTCCCCAGCTGATGGCCACACTCGGTGTGTTAGATGCCTGGGGGTTGAACACCTCACATCTGGATGTTCCATTTGTGCAGGGTTCAACCCCAGGGCATTGAAGGAGCGGAGGTCCAAGCTTGTTTTGGCGGGCCTTTTACCGCCGGACTCGGCTCCGACCTCCGCTCCTTCGGGGGTAACCGTCTCCATGGTTATTCCCTCTCCGGCTCCCCCTCCTCCTCCTGGGACTACTCCCACTTCTGGTTCGGAGGAGAGGGATGCTAGAAAAAGGGACCGGAGGGAGAAGCACCATAAGCGGCGGGCCGAGACCTCTGTTTCGGCCCCGCCAGCCAAGCGGGCTTCCCCCCCAGCTCCATTGTCGGCTGGATCTCCACCTCCTCGGCTCCGGTCTCCAGTGTGTTTTTCACCGGGACCTGAGGAGGAGGAGACCCGATCTCCGTCGAGGCTATCGAGGAGGCACTCAAGGCCTACCTCGGTAGCCTCGTCGAGATCAACGTACAGCCTATCGGATGCTGATCTGGACCGGATGATGAGAAGGTTCACCCAGGCCCAGATGCAGAGGGGAGTGCTCTTGCCCCCCCCCCCCCCCCCGGGGGGGGAGCTCGACCCCCTTTTTCAAGCCGATTGCTCCTTCTCCGACCCGCTACCCGGGTTCGGAGCAGTTGGAGCCGAGCAGCCAGAGCCGGGGTGGGTGGCGCCGATAGTACTTGGTGCCGGATCCGACCCTGCCCTCGAGTGCATCGGATCTGACCTCTCGGAGCCTGGATCCGAGCCTCGGATCCGGGGATCAGTGCTCCTTCGGCGCCGTCTGTGTCGGAGCGCACTGTCGCCGGATCTGGCGCCGGCGCCGGCTCGATCCACTCTTCGGATCGAGGGAGCCGATTGTCGGATCCTTTGGTGGTCGGCTCCCCTTCAGCCTTTGATGTAGTGGAGAGGGCCCTGTTGAGGGTCTCCAGACCCCGGCACTTGTTTCGCTCCGT
Source organism: Protopterus annectens (assembly GCF_019279795.1). Classification (NCBI taxonomy): domain Eukaryota; kingdom Metazoa; phylum Chordata; order Ceratodontiformes; family Protopteridae; genus Protopterus; species Protopterus annectens. Next base: position 656,324,673 of record NC_056735.1, read on the forward strand.
CCCGCGCTCCCTCTGCACTGGGTCAAGCTTCCACCATCCGGCCCTTGGGACAGCCCGCTTCTGTGCCCCAAGCTGTTCCCCTGGAACAGGTTGCTGCTTGCGAGGAGTCCTCTGACAGCCCCCAGAGGATGTTCCTCGCAAGCATACGTGCAAAGGAGGCACATTGACTCCCGAGTCTCTCACGGAAGACACGGATTTGGAGGAAGGGGAGGGCTCCCCACGGTCACCCCCCGAGGATGTCTCATTTGGAGACATCATGGAAATGCTGTATAAGGGGGGGGGGTCTGCCCCCAAGTCTTCCTCGGACGAGTCCGTGTTCTTGGAGGCATTTGAAGCAGGCCCGTCTACCTCTTGGGTGTCCCCTCCTGCCGACCCCCTGGTGGACCTCATTACCACCAGGGCGTGGAAGGAACCGGACACCGTGGAGCCAATCCCTAAGAGGCCCGACAGGATCCTCAGCCCACCGTCTGACCGTGCCCATTGGAGTAAGGGGCCTCCGGTAGATGCCATGTTGACGGCGGCGGCCACCAAGAGGGAACTTGCACAGGAGAGTCCCTCAGTCCATGCCCCGAGCAAGGAGTCTCGGATGATGGACCGCTTGGGGAAGCGGATGTTTAGTTCAGCGACCTTCTCGGTAAGGGTGCTGAACTACCTGGCACACGTCATTAGGATGCAGCGAGATCTCATTAAAGAATACGCTGCATCTCCCCCAGAGTCCATGTCGGAGGAGGACAAAGTGCTGCACTCCACCCGCATGGCCACTCTTAGATCAGTTACCAATACCTCTATGCGGCTACTCTCCCATGCTACGGAAGGCGCTAGAGCCTGAGGGCAGGTCTAGTCACTGGGCGTCAGGCCTGGCTCCGTCATTGCGATTTCTCTGAGCCCTTCAAAGCGTCATTTGACGCCTTTGATGGTTCTGCCCTCTTTGGCAAAACCGTTTGCGACACTTTGACCCAGAGCGAGAAGGACGGGAAGGCGCTGTCTGCCATCGGAATCTGCTTCTCTGCACCCCAGAGGCCCTATTCTAGGAACCAAAGGGTCAGAAGAAGATGTGGTTCCGAAGTCGCAGCAATCCCAGCCTGCTCGGACAACCAGTCCTTCCGTGGCAGAGGAGGACAGGGAGGGCCGCCCTAGAGGCAGAGGGGCTCCCAGGAACTTCGGGTCCAGAGAACCCTTCTCTGAGCGGCCCGCAGCAACCCTGAGGGTTGCCCGGCTGCTCCACTCTGGAGGCAGTCGGGGGACGTTTTTCGGGGCACCTAGCGGCATGGGAGTCCACAACCTCAGACCGCTGGGTTCTCCAGATCATATCCAGAGGATACCGCATCCCTTTTCGTCACTTACCAAAGTTGAAATCCCTCCCAGACGTTCCAACCGGTCAACGGGAGGCCGCTTTGGCAGAAATTGGCCATCTGCTAAAGAAAAGAGCCATCCAGCCCGTCCCCCCAGACCAGATCGGATCAGGGTTCTACTCCAGGTTCTTTTTAGTGCCAAAAAAGACGGGGTATCTAAGACCAATTTTAGACCTTTCTCTCTTGAACCTGGCAGTTCCCAAGGAAAAATTCCGAATAGTCACTCCGCAATCTGTTCTTCCCCTTCTGGGAGAAAATCACTGGATGTGTTCTATAGACCTCAAAGATGCGTACTACCACATCCTAATGGACAGGCGCTCCAGAAGGTTCCTCCGCTTCCGGCTGGGAGCCAGTCACTACCAGTTCCGGGTCCTTCCCTTTGGTCTCACCACAGCCCCCAGGGTGTTCACCAAAGTATTAGCAGTGGTAGCGGCCCACCTGAGGCTTCAGGGGGTGCAGGTCTTCCCCTACCTGGACGACTGGCTCCTTACCGCCCCAACAAGGCATCTAGTACTATTGGCGCGAGACTCCTTTCTCCATCTTGCTCCCAATCTGGGCATTACAATAAATACAAAGAAATCCAACCTGGCGCCCACACAGCTCTTAGATTTTATAGGAGCCAGGTTAGACACAAGGAGTTTAAAAGCCTTCCTCACTGCGGACAGAGTTCAAAATCTGCAGCTCCAGGTGCGGGCCATTCTCCACTCAAGTTCTGTTCCGGCGGAGTTGGTCCTGAGGGCTCTAGGGTCCATGGCATCTGCTATAGCACTTCTTCCTCTTGCCAGGCTCAATATGCGCATCCTCCAGTGGACTCTTAGTACAATGGTCATACCTTGCTCTCCCTATGCATCATCCCATTGCGATCAGCAAGGCTTGCAAGCGTTTCCTCCTGTGGTGGCTTCACTCCCCAGATCTCCACGGAGGCTGCCCATTTTGTGCTTCTCCCCCTCTCGCCATGGTGACCACGGACGCCTCCCACCTCGGGTGGGGGGGGGGCATTTTGCGGGCCGGACCGTCCAAGGCACGTGGAACGATTCAGAGACCTTACTGCATATCAACGTTCTAGAGATGAGAGCAGTGCTCTTAGCGTTGCTAGCACTTCAGGACTTTCTTCCCTTGGGAACAATTGCGATTCAATCGGACAACATGTCAGTTGTCTGGTACATCAACAAGCAAGGGGGAACGAGGTCTTACCCTCTTTGTCGAGAAGCCATGAGAGTTTGGGAATGTGCAATCTCCACCAACCGCTTTATAATAGCAACGCACATTCCGGGTCGGTCCAACATCCTGGCGGACAAGCTCAGTCGCACCATTCTGACCCCTTACGAGTGGTCTCTCAATTTTCAAGTAGCGGAGCATATTCGCACGGTGGGGAACTCCTTCATGCGATCTTTTGCCTCTCCCTCAAACACCAAGTGCGACAGTTTTTCGCTCTGATACCTCCTCCAGGAGGTTCTCCAAGAGCAGCTCTGGTGCATGCTTGGCCACCTGGTCTTCTGTATGCTTATCCACCCTTGCCTCTGATGCTCCAAGTTCTTCAGAAAGCCTCTCGGGTGGGTTGCAGAATGATTCTCATTGCTCCGTTTTGGCCTCGACAGATCTGGTTCCCCTTCCTAAGGTCTCACTCGGTGAATCCTCCTTGGATTCTAGATCCCATTCGGATCTGATATCTCATCCATCCTGCATATCTCCTCCGAACCTGGACAACCTGAAGCTGACCGCTTGGCTGCTCCAGTTCCACTCTTGATCAGGACTCCCGGTATTTCATCCCCTGTTAAGGCGATCCTGGTGGCAGCTCATAAACCGTCCACTAGGAAAGTCTACCGCAGCAAGTGGAAACGGTTTTCTTTGTGGGCGGAGCGGCAAGGCCTGAATCTCTTCACAGTTCCTCTCCCTTTAGTGCTTGATTTCTTAACCACTCTTTTTAACGATGGTGCCAGCAGTTCCACAGTCAAAGTACAACTGGCGGCATTTTCACATTGTCACATTGGTCATGACTCTAGTCCACTCATGTCAGCCAAGTTGTGTAAAATTTTCCTTAAAGGTACTTTCCTTCTCAGGCCCCCTGTAAAACAAGCGGTTCCTCCCTGGGACCTTTCCTTAGTTCTCCAGGCCTTGACCGCCCCTTGAACCAGCGGCTACGGTGGATCTCAAATTCTTGTCTTTCAAGGCGGCTTTTTAGTAGCCATTACATCGGCCAAGAGAGTTTCAGAGCTCCAAGCATTATCAGCTAAACCTCCTTACTTGGTCTTTCATCCGGACCGTGTTTACCTCAGGACCAACCCGTCCTTTCTTCCTAAAGTAGCTTCTGAAGCAAACATTAATCAATCCATTAACCTCCCTGTTTTCTTTCCTAAATATGAAAACAAAGGTGAATACAAGCTTCACTCCTTAGATGTTCACAGGCAACTTAGATTTTATCTAAATAGAACGGCTGGTCATAGGCAGTCCGACCAGTTGTTCATTTCCTTTGCTAAATTTAATTTGGGCAAGCCAATTTCTAAAGTCTCTCTGTCTCGCTGGATTTCACAGTGTATCTTATTGGCTTATCAAGCTTCAGGAAGGCCCGCACCGGAGGGTGTACACGCCCATTCAACCCGGTCAGTATCTACCTCGGCAGCCTTTAAGGCTAGGATTCCTCTAGATGATATTTGTGCAGCAGCCACGTGGGCTTCATCTCATACCTTTATTTCCCACTACAAGTTGGATCTTGCATCTAGGGGTAGAGCATCCTTTGGCTCCGCGGTGCTCGAATATCCTTCCATGATGGCGCCCAAGATTCAGGTAGCTGGGGACTCTGTCCCACAGGTTGCAGACAAATGAATCTCCTACTTCAGATTTAGAAGTTATGTACTCACCATAACGTTCCATCTGAGTAGGTGTATTCATTTGTCTGCAACCATCCCGCCTCTATCCCCCTGGCCTTTCAGTTTCCTGCATATTATGTGTTACCCTTTTCAGGGTGTTCTTGCAGTTGGCAAACTCGATCTGAGGTCATGAGGGTAGAGCAGGGTATTATGGGTGAGGGGAGGAGCTGAGAGCTTGGATCCATAGCTCTTAAACCATGCCGGTTCGGATCCGATATCGGATCCATAACCCACAGGTTGCAGACAAATGAATACACCTACTCAGATGGAACGTTATGGTGAGTACATAACTTCTAATTCCTCTCATTCCCTGCCTACAACAGGAGTTTCTTTGGTGGGCAGAGACATGTCACCAAAACAAGGGACTGTCATTCACTCTACCCCCTGCCACCCAAGCCCCCTAACTACAGATGCTTCAGACTATGCTTGGGGTACCCACCTGGCGGGGAGATGCATTCAGGGCAAATGGAGCCCAATCCAAATGCATCTGCATATCAACCAGAAAGAGATGCTAGCTGTCCAGAATTCTCTCATAGCCTTCAAGGACTTGCGTCTTCCAGGACAACTACTGATAAAGACGGACAACACCACAGTTATGTGGTACATAAACAAGCAGGGGGAGTACACATTCTTACCCCCTTTGCAGACTAGCCATGGCCTTGTGGACACAGCCTTGACTTACCAAATACATCTTCAAGCTGAATTCCTGCCAGGAAAACAAATGGCAGACGACCTAAGCAGAAATCTTATGGACCTGCACGAATGGAAACTGGATCCACAAATCTTCAGCATGTTAACACAGAAATGGGGGAGGCCAGACGTAGATCTATTTGCTGCTCCCCAAAATTATCAGTTGGACAAATTCTGCACAAGAACTCATCACAAAAAGCATGGAAAGTAGATGCCTTATCCTTCAGCTGGAAAAACCTGTCCATCCATGCCTTTCCCCCTCTGCCTCTACTCTCCAAGGTCTTACTAAAAGTCAGATAGGAAAAACCAAAAATGATCCTAGTTGCTCCAGACTGGCCTCGCCAGCACTGGTACCCACTTCTAAGGAATATGTCTCAACTTCCTCCTTGGTAGTTCCCTCAAATACCTCATCTACTGTCTCAGAAGAACAATCAAATTCTGCACACTCAGCTACAAACTCTGAATCTTGCAGCATGGCTGATCAGTTAATTATTCAAACAACACCTCTCCGTAAATCTGTGATGGATGTCATTTTGGAAGCCAGAAGGCCTAGTACTAGAAAATCTTATGCTGATAAATGGAAGAGATTCTGTGCTTGGAACCAAGCACAAGAAACAGACACAGCAAAGCCCAATATTCCTCAGATTTTACAATATTTGACTGAGATGCTTGACAAGGACCTATCTTTTTCTTCAATAAAAATCAATGCCTCTGCCATCTCGGCTCATTACAGCACAGAGCTTCCCCTCTTTTCTCATCCTCTGCTTAAACAGTATCTTAGAGGGTACAAAAATTCAAGGCCTCCCAGAAGATCACCAACTCCTGCATGGGACCTCAATTTTTCTGCTGGAAAAACTTACCCTGCCTCCTTTTGAACCAGCAGCTACTATGGATATAAAATTTCTATCTTGTAAAACAGCTTTTCTCTTGGCAGTCACTTCAGCAAGAAAGGTTTCAGAACTACAGGCTCTCATGGCAGTGGAGCTTTTTATTACATTTTACCCGGACAGGGTGTCCCTCGGGACTAATCCTTCTTTTATGCCTAAGGTGGTATCCAGTGTGGCTCTTAACCAGACCATTAACCTGCCAACATTTTACCCCAATCCGCAGAACAAGGGGGAACGGATTCTGCATTCATTGGACGTACACAGACAACTGATATTCTACTTAAACAGGACCAAATCTCTGGAAAGTCTGAGCAACTATTGGTAGCATTTGCTGCAAGGTCAGAGGGGAAGGCTATATCAAAGCAGACTATTTCTAAGTGGATAAGCTACTGCATTCGTTTCTGCTACTTGCACCATGGTAAACCTGTGCCCAAGGGGATCAGATCACATTCCACCAGGGCTGCCTCTACTTCAGCAACTTTTCTCAGAGGGGTTCCAACCAAAGACATTCTAGAAACTGCTACTTGGAGCTCTGTTCATACCTTCACAAAGAATTATCATTTGCCTCTCTTCTCCAAATCCAGGGCAGGCTTTGCTATTGCAGTTCTGCAGAGCCTTATAGCCGCTCCTAATGCTGTTTAGTTCCATCTTCCCATCCATAGCTTTGGGATTCTACCCAAATGTAATGACTGCAACAGTGAAACATGAAGAACATAGTACAGTTGTGTACACTAAATGTAGATGTGCGAGTGTATTCACTGTTGCAGTCCAGGTTACCCACCTGCCATCCCCCTTTCTATACCTTTTCCTTCCTTCACTATACACTAAAGCCTTTGTGGTGTATTTGCTTTTAGATAAAGGTAAAGTTTATGTTGCTAAAAATGCATTTATATATATTTCTGTATATATATATATATATATATATATATATATATATATATATATATATATATATATATTTTTTTTTTTTTTTTTTTTTTGCTCCCCATTTGGGGAGCACCTGACATCTGGGGCAAGAAAAACTGAATAAAATGGCGTTGGCTGCATGTTTTATACCCCTGATGACCTGACGTCATGGAAGAGGAGTCGGCAACTGACACATGACCCAAGACTTAAATAAATAAATAAATAAATAAAAATAATTTAAAAAAAAGCACCAAACCAGGCATGTCCAAGGGTCAGCTTCCGGTGATTTCTCCTGTCCACTTGGTGAATCTGGGCATACTGGGGCAATGCAGCAATTGCCTCATGTACACAGACAACCCTTTCCTCCTATCACCCAACACTACAACCTGTGAGAGATGCACTTACTTAGCCAAAATGGAAGCAAAGCTCTCTCCACCCAAGATTGTGCTAGACAGTCAAGTGGAGAAGGTTAACACCCACACTACACCTCAAGCAACACATAGCCCTTCTAAACCCACACCAACATATAGCAACACTAAATCCACATATGCAGAGACCCTTAACTGTAACCTGCCCAAGCAACAAGGACCTCTGAAGCTGAAACACAAACAAACATCAATCACAACCAAAGTGTCACATAGTTCACAACACCAGTGTGTCACCCAGCAACAGCCCCTAAGGCAAGACAACGTACCTAACACTTTAGTCATAGGTGACTCTATAGTCTGGCACACTGATGTCCCACTCACCCGGTTGAACAAGGAGAAAATTGCAGTCAGCTGCCTGTCAGGTGCCAGGATCCGCCACATAACGCATGCACTCAAGTCACTCCACAACAAGTACAAATATGACTCTGTCATTGTCCATGTTGGAGTGAATGACTTGAGACGTACCTCCCTGGACTACATGAAAAGAGACATGGAAGAGCTCTCGGATCATGTGGCCCAGGCAGGTATGACCCTAGCCCTGAGTAGCATCCTGCCTTCGCCCAGAATTATACCGTAATATAAGGACAAAATGATTGACTTCCAACAATTGGCTAAACTTCTGGTATCATTCAAAGGGGATCCAGTATCTGTCTGCCTGGGATGACATGATAGACAGACCACGATGCTTTGCCAGAGATGGTCTACACCTGCTGCCCCTGGGATTCAAGTTACTGGCTAAGGCTCTTGCCACCCCTATAGTTCCTTTTTTAGGCAAAGTTCAAAGGACCGCCGTAACAGGTACAAGCATGCAAAATCTGAAGGTAATGCTACTCAATGCTAGAAGTCTAAACCTCAAAATGCACTCTCTCGAGGCACTCCTAAAAATGGAGAACATCGATATCTGTGCAGTAACTGAGAACCTGGTTCAAGGCTCCAAAGTGCACCCCTGCAATACCAGGCTACAACACTTTTCGGCCACAAAACCAGGACTGAAACACTAAAGGTGGAGAAGTGTCAATATTCACCAAGGATATTCACACCACCAGGCTAGTTGCCCAACACAATGCGTCTGAAAATTCTCCAGGTGCAATTAACACTAGGTAAGACAGCAATCCATATTGTAGCTTGCTACAGAGATCCCCCACCATACCCCAAGATTCTCACTACACCTTTCTAAACATAATGGAAAATATTAAGATAGAACCAAACACCCTAATACTGGGTGATTTTAACTAGTCTGCCATTAACTGGGAAAACTACTCATGTACAAACACCTTTGCCCAACGGTTCTTGGAATTCATAAATTCCAACGCCCTGGATCAGCTAATCCATAGTCCCACCAGGGGCTCCAATATCCTAGACCTGGTCATTACCAACATGGGAAATTGATGCTCCACACCTATGGTCACCCCCTCGTTAGTCAGGTCTGACCATAAGCTAATCACCCTTAACATCCACATCCCACCCCCACCCCCCAGTAAGGAAACCTCCATAAAAAACTTCTCCAAAGCCAACTTCATGCTAAAGTCAGAAGTGACAAACTTCATGACACCTATGCAGACGGGAACTGAAAGTTCAACTGCTGAATCCTACACTAAGGCACTGTACGAGCACATCCACTCATGCATGAATTGTGCCATCCCAAATAGAACCAAGATGCTCTCATCCAAAAAAAGGAAGCCAATCTGGTGGTCCCCTGCCATAAACAAACTTTACAACAAAAGGAAAAAACTGTTGCAGAAAAGAGGAAAATCCCAGGATGCAAAAAACTCCCTTACCAGCCTCAGTAAGAAACTGAAATCCCTCATAAAATCCTCCAAAGCTAGTTATGAAAATAAAATTGCCAAAGATTCCAAAGACAACCACAAGGCATTCTAGAACTATGTCAAGAATCTAAATAGCAATGCTCAGATCTGCTCTGAGCTAAAACAGAATGGCATTAAATATACTGATCCCAAGGATATTGCCAGTATCCTGGCAGATCGATTCAGTGCCAACTTCACCCCCCCTCTCACCCCCTAAATGGCCCATCTCAATACTGGAAGATTGCCACATTCCAGTAATAACGGCCACACAGGTGAAAAAACACGCTCTCCAAAGCTAAGAATACAGCATCCATCGGACCAGATGACATCCTGGGCTGTGTACTACATGAAGTACAATATGAACTGACACCTCACCTAAGTGTCATGTTTAATCATAACCTCACCTTAGGTTTCATGCCCACTGAGAGGCGCAGAGCTACAGTTATCCCACTCCACAAAGGGGGATTCACCTTGGATCCCGAAAACTACCGTCCCATCAGTCTGACAAGCCTTGTCTGCAAGGCCATGGAGTGTATTATCATGGAACATATAAACAAGGACATTGGCAACCTTCAAACACTGGACCCCACCCAGTTTGGGGTCGTGAAGGGCCGATCTTGTCTCCTGAACCTGATTGACTTCTTCGTATCAGTCTCCAGAGCCATGGACAAGGGTAAGGTGGTCCTCACAGCCTATCTAGACCGTGCCAAGGCCTTTGACACCATCCCCCACTCTGGAATCATAGATAAACTTACTAAGCTGGGCATTAATCCCTACGTCACCCAATGGGTTGCTAACTGGCTTAGTGATAGAACACACACTGTAAACGTAGCCGACTCCAAATCCAGCTCCAGACAAGTGACAAGTGGGGTACCTCAGGGTTCAGTCCTGGGACCGCTCTTGTTTGGCATCTACTTCTCTGAAGTACTGGCCAACATTAAGGGACTCTGGCTAACAAAGTTCACAGATGACTGCAAACTGGGAGCCATTGTTGAATCCCCAAATGATGTGGATACTCCAAAAGGGCCTTACAGAAACAGATGTTTGGTGCCAGAGCCATGGGCTCAAGCTCAATGCCAAGAAATGTATCGTTATCCCCTTTGGGAAAAAACATGTATCCGTGAATTACCATATAGGTGGCAGTACACTGAACACCGAAAATGTGATAAGAGACTTAGGGACACAGGTGGACAGTGGTCTCACCTTCGATAACCACATTGGCACAACAGTCAGGAAATCCTTGTATGTGGCACATCTCATCACTAAGGGCTTTTCATCCAGAAAAAAGGAAGTCATTGTCCCACTGTACTCATCCCTCATTAGACCCATTATAGAATACAACGCCCCATTTGGTATGTACCTCTCAAGACATCTGTAACAACTGGAAAGGCCGCAGAAGTACCTCACTAAAAGAATCACAGGCCTAAAGCAGATGCTGTACGCTGACCGCCTTAAAAACACTCCAGCTATACTCTGTCGCATATCATCTACTCAGAGGCGATCTCTGCTTAACATACAAGGCCATGTCAAACCCAGAGCTGTTGGACATGCTACACTTAAAGAAATCCCAATCCCTCAGAGCCACACGCTCCGGGGATCTAAACCTTGTCATCACAATAAACAAAACTGCTGGAGGGATAGGTTCCTGACCCAGAGACTCCCTGGACTCTGGAATAGATTGCCCATACATGTCAAGCAGAGTGCCTCTTTGGCCCTCTTCAAAAGGAACCTTGTCGATTGGATGGGAGAAAGGAAATTCACCCCGGCGATCATGTCAGTCACCCTGCTAGACAGGGGTCCAGGGAAGTAAATAGTGTGGGAAGAAATAGCCAGGGAATTGTTATGGCTAGGCTTGTGTATAGGCCCTAGAGCTGATAGCCTAGTACCAACCTATGAACTTATTCAGGCCATCTGAGGGCAACCTGCCAGCAGATTACCCAAATGTGTAATGACTGCAACAGTGAATACACTCGAACATCTACATTTATGGTAAGTGTACACAACTGTACGTTCTCTTTGCTCCTTTGCCCAGCTGTGTTTTCTAGCTCCCCACATCTCTAGATAAAATTGGCAGAGAGTTGGAATCTCAAGGGAAAAAGTTTCCTCAGTCTAGTAATTTAGTCTATAGAATTCTACATTATCTAGGATTTATTTGGATGTTTATTTTGCAATGTGCTTACAGTTTAAATTACTTTTCTGGATCTTTTGCCTTCTGAATAGATGTGTTATACAAATGAGATGGTTTCCAGTGTGACTTTGTTTTTGAAACATGATTTGAGAAGTGTCTTGGAAGGTGTGGATACAGTTTCTAGAAATGTATCTGCTTCTGTTGTGTTGAGAAGGTAAGCTTAGGTACATAACCGGAATTTTTTGAGGATTTAATAAATGAGATTTTGAATGTTCCTTTTATTACAGAATTGGTGTTTGATCCTGCTGCTACCCAGAATCTCAAACAGTGGCACGATGGGGTAAATTGATGCATGTGGTATCTAGAATGTGTTATATCAACGATTTTCCCCTAACAAGGCATTCAACTTCAAAGGGCAGAACAAATAGATTTCCCATCATAATTATAGTTAGGGTTCCAAGAGGAAATGACAGGAGAGTAATGCTTCCAAACCAAATAAGTCCTTTTTTCAGAACAAGGATCAAGCCCCTTCTAAAGAATGACTGTGCTGAGACTTTGACATCCTGTCCTTTCCTCTTGTCCCCCGGCTTTCTCAACCTAGCTGCTGGCCATAGATAATCTCAGACAAATGGATGCTGAGTGTAATTTAGGGAAGATAGTGTTGGCATGGACGGAAAATATTTCTTCAGGGGATACCCCTGCACCCGTCAACACAAACACATCTGTTCACTCTGGTACTCCTTCACATTTTGCAAGCAAGGGTTATAGAACCAGTTCCTGAACCACTAAAGAAAAGGGATTTTATTCTGGAACCTATTTAGTACACAAACAGGAGCTGTTGTGTCTTTGGTAATTTGTTGGAGAGTATGGTGCCATGCACAGATAATAAGACTTATGAAGACTTGAGTAAGAATGCTCCTTTAACATTTTTTCAAGTACCTTTTTGAAAGTAACCACATTCCAACTGCTTACCCTGCAGACTGTCCTCCCCTTTTTTTCCAGACCACTGTTTTTTGGCGATTTTAGATCTTAAAGATGTTGATCAGATTTCAGTTGCTCCCAACTTCAGGCAGTACCTGAGGTTTGCTGAATGTGGCTCAAATTATCAGTTTTCTGCATTATCTTTTGGGCTATCAACTGTGCCTCAAGTATTCACAATGTGCTCGGCTCTAGTGGTTGCTTACTACAAGACCCAGAGCATCCCTATTTTCCCCATTTCAGAGGGCTTGCTGATTTGTAGAATCCATTTTTACGTGATTAGAATCATTAGACAAGATCTCGACCATTCCTACTCACCTGGGCTTCAAGATGAACCTACTGAAGTCCTGTCTCACACCCTTTCAAAGAATTGTCTTCCTGGGTTGTATGACAGACATGAAAAAAAATGGTCTTTCTACCAGAAGACGAAGTCCTGAGTTAGCTAAACTTTTTCAGGAATTTCTCTCTTTAAGAAGCCGCCTCCACAAGAGAGTTTTTCAAAATTTTAGGTCTCACTGCATTGGATGTCTCACAGTACAGGCCTGCCTTCTCCTTCCAGATGCCATTTCAGTCAGTCCATTTGGACACATCCGATTTTGCATGGAGAGCAGTGTCCAGGGGAGTTCAAGTGCAAGATGAATGGGGTCCTTTGAATGCTACAAAAGCACATAAATGTCAAAGAAATGCTAGCAGTGACTCAGGCCTTAAAAGTTTTTACCACTTGTGGTCTCCAGGTTCTGTGTTAGTGATCATACAACACCTCAGTCACATGATACTTAAACAATGGGATACAAGATCATACCTTCTTTGCCAGTTGGCACTGATGGCCTCAAAGCATTTTCTGATGCTTCAGGCCTCATGCATCCTGTCAGAGCAAAACTTAATTGCAGACAGGTTAAGCAGATGATGGCCAAACCCTCAGAGTGGAGACTCAGGACAGTCATCTTCCAGGATTTGGTCCAGATGTGAGGAGCACCTCAAGTAGATGTGTTCTCCTCCTTTCAAAATAGACCATTGGAAAAATTCTGTTCAGGGCATCCTTGCAGCCATGCTTGGAGGATAAAAGCATTCTCATTTCTTTGGGCGGGAATTTTCCTTTATGCATTTCCACCCCTTCTACTGATGCCCAAGGTACTTCTGAAGTTTCTGAAAGAATTACTCAGGTTCATTGTGGTCACCTCCTTTTGGCACAGACAAGGTTTTGGTTCTCCCGTTTAATGCATTTGGCCAAGGGCAACTACCACAAGCTTTCTCACACTCTGGATCTGCTTGTACAGTGTCCGAGACGTCCATTGCACAAAAACTTGCAGCAGATACAACTGACAACCTGGATGATTCTGTTTTGATACCTTTTAGGCACTTGTTTCATGAGGATGTACAGCAGATGCCAAAGGAGACAAGAAAACCTGCAACTAGAAAATTGTATGTTTATAAGTGGAAGAGGTTTTTTAGGTGATGCCTAACTGATAACAGAGGGCCTAGTATGGTGTCTGCCCTTCTGTTTTTGAAATATTTGTGAGCGACTCGGTGATGGCTTAGCTTTTGCATCTTGCAGCCATCTCAGCTTGTCTGCCCATGGATCCTCCTCTTTTCTTCTCTTTTTGTGGTCAAACAGTGTTTGAAAGTATCGTTGCACTGAGACACTGTTTAAAGCAAATTCCTCCTCCTTTGGTTCTCAACTTTGTTCTTGAAAAATTGACCTCATCTCCTTTTGAATCTCCCTTTCAGGCAGTTTTAAAGTTGATCCTTAGGAAAACTGTTTTGCTTATTGTTCTGATATCTGCAAGGTGAGCCTCTGAGCTTCAAGTTCTCATGGTGGACCAACCTTATTAGAATTTCCACAAAGACATGGTTGCTTTATGCACTAATCTTTTGTGGCAAAATTTGTTTCTAAATTTGCCCTGAATCAAGCCATTAATCTCCCAGTTTTCTTTTCTGGAACCTAAAAACAAGGGAAGAGAAGATTCTGCATACCGTGGATGTGCACATGCAGTTTTGGTACTAATTTGACAGAATGAACCCCTTTAGGAAAGCTGAACAGCTGCTTATTTCCTATTCTAAGAAGAGTCAGCCTGTATCTATGCAAAAAGATTGCTTGCTGGTTGTCTCTGCTATATTTTTTTTCTACTCTTGCCATGGTAAATCTATCCCTGGCAAGGTTGAGGCACATTCCACCAAAGCCTTATCTTTATTGGTGGCATCTTGGAAAGGAGTGGACTGTAGAGGCAACAACTTGGCCCTCTGTTTATACCCATGCAAAGTACAGCAGACTGGATTCTTTCTCAAGTTTCAGAGCAGGGTTTGTGAGGTCCATTTCCTAAGGGCTCATGGACCTTTATCCTTCCTCCTTCGCGGGAGGGCAAGCTTTGGGAGTCTACCCAAATGCCACTGAGGCAGTGGGAATGATGAACATAGTACAGATGTGCAAGTCCTGCTAACCTGTAACAGTAGGTGTTCGAATTTCATTTCTTGAGTGGCAGGACCCACCCACTATCCCCCTTATTTTGTATATACTTCAGTGGTATCCAGTTTTGTTGTATTATTGGTTGGCTTTGATTATTTGAGTTGGTGTTTTTTGGTTGCAAAGTGATTCCTTTCAGGCAATTTTTTCTGGTCTTTCTTGGTTCTTCTTACTTAACACTAAATCCTGAACAACTGACTTCATGTGACAGGGGTTAGGCTATCACAGGGAGTCATAGAAGGGAAGTCTAAGCTCTGGAAAGCTGCTGGTGTGGTCTTGTGCAGGCATGGAAACCATATGACATTGAGGCAGTGGGAAATTTGAAAATAAACTGTTCCAGATAAATAGGATTTATGCAAATGTACTTTCTTTGGCACATACTCCTCTTCACAATGGAAATATATTTTGTCTACCTGTCAGTGGTGATTCTAAAGTGAACAAGGAATTAAGAGAACACAAACATTTTTTTTAAATTATAATAATTGTCTTTTGGCTTTTCCTGGTTAGGGGTCACCACAGGAGAACTCCGGTCCACTAATGATTGGCAGTGTTTTTTTACCGTGCTGAGTTGCCAGCCCGATGCCCAACCTTCAAAGAAGGCACACCCATTCATGCACACACCTACCTGAATGTCTTTAATGTCACTCGACCGCGGATTTTGTTGTAATTATACAAACAGCTATTAATATCTCTCTGACCGTAGACTCTGACTATCAATATGACTTTTGTTCATCATGCTCTTCAGTTTGCTAGAAAACAGATGTTCTTCGTGTTTCACTGTTGCAGTCATCACATTTGGGTTATCTGCTTGCAGTAGCCCTCAGTCCACCTGATTAACAAAGTCTTTGGTCCTGTGTCGGTTGCTGTTCCTTCTTCCGTGACTTCAGGTCGTCAGAGGTATAAAACATGCAACCAATGCCATTACATCAGTCCTTCTTGCCGTGCAGTGTCCGAAGCAGAAACAGTTCAAAAGTGCCAGTCGGCCCACTCCTGAAATTTTCATTTTTGAGTTTCAGAACTGAAGTCTTCAACTAAAAGCTAAGTTACCCCGTTGGGGAAACTTTTTCTTACTCTAAAATGATGTCAGTAAAAGTTAATAATTGCATTACATTTGGAAAGCAAGTACCTCAAAGATTTTCATCCGTACTGTATTCCTTGCCTAGGCCCTGACCACGACGTACCTCGCTGTCAGTTTTGGGCCTTATTTAAATAACAAACTGTCTGTCGTCGGTATATTTTCACTTCTAAATATTTTGGTGCTCGGTTCAATTATCCTGATATATCTTCGGTAAGCTATCCGACTACTGATATTCCAAAAAAACGCAAAGATAAAGACGGAGACAGGCCGCCTAGGTCCAAAGCTGCCCATGACGCTTCTCCTAAGTGAGTCGCCAGTTCGCTGGTACTCAGTGAGGCACTTTCGCAGCCCCTGATATCCGCTACTTCAGATTCGCAGGCCTCTACTGAGACCCATTCGGAGTCCAGTATACCGCGAGATGCTTCAACTGTGGAACTTGCGGATGTCTCTACTTTGGAGGGGTCCGGAGCCGCTGTGCAGGCACCGACTTCTGAGGATGTATTCAGGCCTACTGACTTGCGTGTTAAACTGATGCCATCTTCTTCTTCAAGGCCTAAAACTCGAACCATGCCTAGAAAACTGACACCCAGACCACATGGTCAGGCCTCTATGCCTAAAAAACAAATGAAAAGAATGGCTGAAGACCTTATTACTTTAATCAGGGGAAGCCAGCCTTCCCCCTCTAAGAGACCTAAGACTAAGTTTGTTTATGATACGTCTGACCAGGATTCTGAATTTTCTGTTTCCTCTGATGACCAGGATTTACCCTTATCTACCTATGAGGATTCTGATGCTGAGGACTCTGTTCCCTCTGCTTCCCCCCCAGAGGATTTCTCTTTTGGTGAAACCATGCATACTCAGGGAGCATTTTCGTTGGGAAAGTCAGGATTACTCTGATTCTAAAAAGAGGCTTAGGGATTTCTTACTCCTGTCACAGCACAGGCCTTTAGCCATATCTCCTGTACTAGACATTGTTAATGATGCCTTTTCAGAATCTAGCTTGGCCCCTGACTCTTTACCTCCTGCTCCCAGAAAACCTGATAGATATTACAGGGTCCCTGACTCTCACAAGTTCCTTTTTAAAAATCATACTGTGGATCCTGAGACCATTTCACAGGGACCCAAGGGCATTAAAGCTACTATTGCCAAAAATCCTACCCCCTCTGATAGAGACTCCAGGGCGCTGGATAGATGGGGTAAGAAGGTATACACTTCTGCAACTTTGGCCATTAGGGCCTTAAACTGTCAGTTTCATATGTTAAAGTATCAGCAGCATATTATTGGATTGCTTGATTCCTGATTGTGCTGAAAATAAGGATGTACAGGATTTACTGCATTCAGCTGAACAAGTTGGAAAACGTACTTTGCAATGTGATTTTGATTCACTAGGCATCTTGCAGGGCTGCTGTAACTGGGTCTGTACCTAAAAGGCATGCTTGCCTTAAGGAGCAATCCTTGCCAGATCATGTTAGTGAAATTACTGGATGCTCCCTTAAACCAGAACTGCCTGTTTGGCAGGAAGGCAGAAGAATTTCTTAAAAAGATGGAGGAAAAAGCTAAATCTATGCAAACTGTTAAAGATGTTTTACAAGTACAACCTTCAAGCTTTAGTAGACATTGACCTTCCAAGAATTGGTCCGTTCCTGCCTTTTCCAGACCTTCTCAGTCCAAACCCAGATCCAGCAGAACTCCCAGGCTCCAGTCCCAGGGTACACACAGGACTAAGCAGTGGGGGGCCTCCACTTCCAAATCTGGGAGTAATAAAACTCCCCCCTACGGTAAACTGTCTCAATGACTTCTTTTTAAAACTTCCAAGCACTTATCAACTGACTGCCCCTTTGGGGGGAAAGATTGCTCTTCATGCAAAAAACTGGGAACTCATTACCCAGGACAAATGGGTTTTAAATATAGTGTCCCAGGGATACAGATTTCACTTCCACAAGTTACCAACACCAAGCGGGTGGCCAGATCTACCCCCAAATCAGTGGGCAGTGGCCCAGAAGCAAGTACTTTCTCTCTTAAGCATGGGGGCTATTCAGTTAGTACCAGAAGAGGAAAAGGGACAAGGTTTCTACTCAAGACTTTTCCTGGTACCCAGAAAAGACAATTCATGGCGTCCTCTCTTAGACCTGTCTACTCTAAATACCTTTTTGGTGATTCCGAAATTCAAGATGCTGACTCTTTACCAGTTGCTCCCTGTGCTAGGCAAAGATGCCTTGTTGGCAACACTAGATTTAAAAGAAGCATACCTGCACATCCCAATCAGGGAATCTTGCAGAAGATGCCTATGCTTCAATGCAGGCTACACGCACCATCAGTTCTCTGCACTGCCCTTTGGCTTATCTACTGCGCCCAGGCTATTCACAAAGTGCCTAGCTCCAGTCATTGCATTTTGCAGGCAAAGAAATATTCAAATATACCCATAGCTGGACGATTGTCTTAATTCAGGCAGAAAGCCAGGACATACTTTTGAATCATCTGACCTTTGTACAAAGGGTACTAACTTGTCTGGGGTACACCATAAACAAAAATAAATCACACCTGGTACCCTGTCAACAAATTATATTCTTGGGAACAAGCAGGGGGGTACACATTCTTACCCCATCAGTAGACTAGCCATGGCATTGTGGAACACAGCCCTGAGCTACCAAGTGCATCTGCAAGTTCAATTCCTGCCAGGAAAACTAAATACACTGGCAGATGAACTAAGCAGAAACCTCATGGACCCACAAGAGTGAAAACTGGAACCAAGGTTTTTCAACGTGTTGGCAAGCAAATGGGGTAGCCCACATATTGACCTGTTTGCCTCCCGCCAGAACTATCGATTGGACAAATTTTGCACAAGGACTCCCTCCCGCCAGAACTATCGATTGGACAAATTTTGCACAAGGACTCCCCACAAATAAGCTTGGAAAGTGGATGCTCTGTCGTTCAGCTGGAAAAACCTATCAGTTTATGCCTTTCCTCCTCTGCCTCTGCTTTCCAAAGTACTAAAAGATCAAGCAAGACAAACCAAGGACGATTTTGATTGCACCAGACTGGCCATGCCAATACTGGTACCCCCTCTTGCGCAGTGTCACTGTCGGCCCCATGGCACCTGCCTCAGACTCCTACCCTGTTGTCTCAGCAGGAGAACCAGATTCTGCACCCTCAGCTTCAAACACTGAACCTAGCAGCCTGGCTAATTACCTAATCTCTCCTTTACCAAACGAGTGATGGATGTCATTTTAGAGGCAAGGAGGCCTAGTACTAGAAAATCTTATACTGAAAAATGGAAAAGATTCTGTGCCTGGAACCAGTCTCAAGGGATGAGCACAGCAGTGCCCAATTTACCTCAGATTTTACAATACTTAACTGAGATGCTTCACAAGGGCCTGTCTTTCTCCTCCATTAAAATGCATGCCTCAGCCATTTCAGCTCATTATAACACAGAACCTCTGCTCTTCTCTCATCCACTGCTCAAGCAGTTCCTCAGAGGGGCCAAAAATTTACGACCAACCACTCCAGCCTGGGACCTTAACTTTTTATTGTAGAAACTCACTCTTCCTCCTTTCGAGCCAGCTGCTACTGCAGACTTAAAAAATTCCTTTCTTGGAAAACAGCTTTCCTTTTAGCAATCACTTCAGCAAGAAGGGTATCTGAATTACAAGCCCTTATGGCAGTGGAGCCGTTCATCATCTTTCATGCGGACAGGGTGTCCCTCAGCACCAATCCCTCCTTCATGCTCAAAGTGGTATCCAGTGTGGCCCTTAATCAGTCCATTCATTTGCCAACTTTCTTTCCTAATCCACAGAACAAAGGGGAACGGATACTGTACTCCTTAGATGTACACAGACAACTTAGATTCTACTTGGACAGGACTAAACCTCAAAGGAAATTTGAACAACTGCTGGTGGCATTTACTGCAGGGGCAGAGGGAAAGGCTCTTTCAAACTGTTTCCTGATGGATAGGCCATTACATTCATTTCTGCTACAAGCACCATGGAAAACCTATTCCACAGGGGATCAGACCCCACTCAACCAGGGCTGCATCTACTTCTACAGCCTTTCTCAGAGGCGTCCCTACCAGGGACATCCTAGAAGCTGCTACCTGGGGTTCTGTACATACTTTCACCAAGCATTACTATCTGCCAATTTTCTCTAAATCCTGAGCTGGCTTTGCCACTGCAGTCTTGCAGGGCTTTATAGCTGGTCCTAATGCTATCTAAATTCCTCCTCTCATCCTTAGCTTTGGGAATCTACCCAAATGTGATGACTGCAACAGTGAAACATGAAGAACATAGTACAGTTGTGTACACTTACCATAAATGTAGATGTTCGAGTGTATTCACTGTTGCAGTCCTGGTTACCCTCCCTCCAGCCCCCTTACTTTTTTTTTGGCTATACCTCTACTTTCCTTTACTATGCTCAAAAGCTTTTTGGTGTATTTGCTTTTTTGTTGGAGGTATAACCTTGTATATTTATAGATTTAATTGCTTCCCATTAGGGAGGCACCTGACATCTGGGGCAAGAAAAACTGATGTAATGGCGTTGGCTGCATATTTTATACCCCTGACAAGCTGACATCACGGAAGAAGGGAAAGCAACCAACGCAGGACCCAAAACTTTGTTAATCAAGCCGACTGAGGGCTACTTCAAGCAGATAACCTAAATGTGATGACTGCAACAGTGAATACACTCGAACATCTACATTTATGGTACGTGTACACAACTGTACATTTTATAGCTGTCAGTACATTGAGATATTGGCATAATTTTGACTTCTATGCATATTCCATTTACAAATAAATGTATACTATCAATGCAAAGTTTTTTTTCTAGCTCTGTATAATTTCATTTGATACCATGGAGTACCATATAAAACACCATCTGCTTCAAATTATTAATAATTTGTTAATATATGGCATATAGTGATAGTATTTCTGGAAATTAATTCACATCTAAGAAGCTATTCCTGACCTCTGCAGTGACTGGGCATGTGAAAGACTATTCCATAGTGCATCCAAGTGGGCAATAACAGCAACATTTACTTAAATATTGATATTTATACAAATGTACATATTTTATTTCTAAACAAGTATACATATTTGTAAATTAATATTAGGCAGACAACAGGTATCGGTGACAACTTTTACCGCATTATGTTAGCTTTTCATTTGAAACCATTGCGTACACTATATACTCAATCTATGTTAAGTTATTAAAAGAAATATTAGTATAATACGACATAAAATGTAACACTTTCTAGTTTACTGACCACTGTATTTGGGTCAGCAGATATTCCTCACCCGTTGTCTGAGCTGTCTTGTGAAATGCTGTTCTTGTCATGCTACAACATGAACACTGCCTGAGATATTTACATAAAATATGCAAATATGCATGAATATCATCTTTATAACTAAAAGAAGCATAAATAAAATCAGATTGGCTGGAAGCTGATACCAGGTAGCAGTGTCAACTTTTCCAACAAATATGTAAACTTTCCTTTGATACCATGAAGTACCTGGATCAAGCTACTAACAATATAACACATACGCATAACTGGCAAAAAAAACAAACTCTCATTTACTCACCACACACACACAAACACACACACACACACACACACACACACACACACACACACACACACACACACACACACACACACACACACACTCACTCACTCACTCACTCACTCACTCACTCACTCACTCACTCACTCACACTGTCACTGAAAGGCAGTTATGCATATAATAAAAAAGAAACATACCATACATAGCAAAAAATAGTACATAGGAACCTAAAGTTTACCAAAATCTCAAATATTTTTGCAAGGTTGTCATTTTACCTTGGAGAAGGAAGAATATTCTTGGGGTTAGTGTAGTAATTCATGTGCAAATCATGTGACGGAGCCCATTTTAACACAGATGTAAAAATGCAAATGTACACTTTACCTAAAATGAATTAAAAAACACCTTTATTGAATTATCACTTGTGACATAGGCAAACTCACATTTATATAAAACCATATTAACAAGTCCACATTTACAAACATTATGCATCACATATATTGTTCTACACAATGTCATCAATCCACCCTTACATAAATTGTTCAGATGTTCTTCGTGTTTCACTGTTGCAGTCATTATACTTGGGTTATCCTGCTGGCAGGCTACCCTCAGTCGGCCTGAATTCCAAAGTCTAAGTCCGGCGTCGGTTGCTGTCGCCTCTTCCCTGACGTCAGTGCGCCAGGGGTATAAAAGATGCAGCCAATGCCATTTTCTTCAGTCTTTCTTGCCGTGCGGTGCCCAAAGCAGAAGCAGGTCACAAGTGCCGGTCGGCCGACTCCTGAGATTTTCGTGTTCGAATTTCAGATCCGAAGTCTTCATTAAAAGCTAAGTACCCCCTTGGGGAAAACTTTTTTCTTGCTCCAGACCGATGTCAGAAAAAGTTAATAATTGTATTTCTTGTGGGAAGCAAATACCTCATAAGGATTTTCATTCTTACTGTATTCCTTGCCTAGACCCTGACCACGACGTTGCTTGTTGTTGGTTTTGTGCTAGATTTAACCAGCGCACTATAAAGCGCCGATACGATTTTGCATTTCACTATTTTGGCAGAAGATCTAATTACACAATGCTGTCGGATAGCCAACCGACTACCGCAATTCACAAGAAACACAAAGAAAAAGAAAAGGACAGGCATCCGAGGTCTTAAACCGTCGACGAGGCTTCTTCTAAGCCATTTGTCAGTCCGCCGACTCTCAGTGAGGCGCTTTCGCAGCCCCTGACGCCGCTACTTTGGTCCCACAGGCCGCTATAGACTCCCACGTGGAGTCGCCTAGGCTGCTGGAAGCTCAAGGTGTTGGACCTTCGGAAACTATTCCCTCAGATTGGTCCGGAGCCGCTGAGCAGGCATCGGCTTCTGAGGCTGTTTTCAGACCTACTCAATTGTACATTAAAGCGACTCCAGCTACAAAGGCAAAGACTAAAGCATCTTTAAAGACAAAGAAACAAGTACAACAGCCTCATGGTCAGGCCTCCATGCCCAAAAAACAGATGCTGAAAATGGCCTAAGACTTAATTACTTTGATCAGGGGTTCCCATCCCCCTCCTGATAAAAGGCCTAGGAAAGAGACAGAATATGAATCTTCAGATCACGTTTCCATTTCTTCTGATTCCTCTTTTGATCATGAATACTCTCTTCCTCCCTATAAAGATTCTGGTGCTGAAGAATCTATCCCTTCAGCCTCTCCTCCTGAGGATTACTCTTTTTGGGAAACCTTGCATGCCATGAGTGAACATTTCCACTGGGAGATCCAAGATTATTCTGAATCTAAGAAAAGGCTCAGAGACTTCCTTTTACTCCCACAACACAGGCCCCTAGCTATTCCGCCTGTGTTAGACATTGTAGATGATGTATTTTCAGGGTCCAGTCTGACCCCTGACTCCTTACCTCCAGCTCCTGTTAAGCCGGACAGGTACTACAGGGTGCCTGACTCTCATAAATTCCTTTTCAAAAACCCTGCTGCCGACCCAGAAACTATTTCTCAAGGTCCCAAAGGGGTCAAGGCATCCACTGCAAAAAACCCTACCCCCTCCGACAGGGATTCTAGGGCATTAGACAGATGGGGAAAGAAGATTACACCCCTGCTACTTTGGCTATAAGGGCTTTAAATTGTCAGTTTCATATGCTCAAATATCAGCAATATATTATGTCACTCCTTAAACAGAAAATGTTGATAAATTCTGAAGGTGCAGAAAACAAAGAAATGCAGGATTTATTGCATGCAGCTGAGCAAGTTGGAAAGCATACTTTGCAATGTGGTTTTGATTCTTTGGAGACCTCCTGCAGGGCCGCTGTCACGGGTTATGTCATTAGGAGGCATGCTTGGTTAAAGGAACAAAATCTACCAGATCATGTTAAAGCAAAATTATTAGATGCTCCATTACAGCATGATACTTTGTTTGGTGTTAAAGCAGAAGAGGTGTTAAAGAAAATGGAGGACAAAGCTAAATCTATGCAAACAGTCAAGGATTTCTTACAGGTACAGCCTCCAAGATTTAGCAGACACTGGCCTACAAAGAATTGGTCCTTTCCAGTGTCAGACAGACCACAAAGGGGCAGATACAGATGCCCAAGAGGCAGATCCCAGCCCCAAAGTTCATACAGGTCTACCTCCAAAAGTGGAGAAGACAAATCACAGCCTTACAGGCAACAGTCCCAATGACTTCCCCCTGCCTGTGCCAAGCACTTATCTTCTGGCAGCACCTTTAGGGGGAAAACTAGCACTTTTTTTCTCAAAATTGGCACATAATAACCCAGGATAAATGGGTCTTAAGACATTGTGTCACAGGGCTACAAGTTTCACTTTCATACATTGCCAAGGGCAAACAGTTGGCCAGACCTAACAAAAAAACAATGGGCAGAGGCACTAAAACAAGTCTCATCCCTCATGGACATGAGGGCCATTCAACAAGTACCAGAACAAGAGCAGGGACAAGGATTTTATTCAAGACTGTTCTTGGTACCCAGAAAGGACAAAGCCAGGAGACCAATACTGGACCTATCTATTCTAAACACATATCTGGATATACCAAAATTCAAAATGTTGACCTTACAGCAGCTTTTGCCCATGCTGGGCAAGAAGGCTTGGCTTGTGACTTTAGACCTAAAAGAGGCATACCTGCATGTACCAATCAGACAAACATGCAGAAGATACCTCAGATTCAAAGCTGGCTCAATGCACTACCAATTCTCTGCACTGCCCTTTGGCTTATCTACTGTGCCCAGGGTCTTCACAAAGTGCCTTGCACCAGTAATTGCATTCTGTAGACAGAGGAATACAAATATATCCTTACTTGGACGACTGCTTCATACAAGCAGAGAACAATGACATTCTGCTACAGCATCTGGCGTTTGTAAAGTGATTATTACCATGCCTAGGGTACACAGTCAATGAACAGAAACCAAAACTAGTACCCTCTCAAGCGATAATATTCCTGGGTGCAAACTTAAATACAACTGCCCAGATGGCTTATCTCATGCCTGACCAACAAAGGCAACTGACTACCTGTTTCAAACTGTTGGCAGCAAAGGCCCAGTTATCTGCAAGAAAAATTCTGCAGGCTTTGGGATTCATGGCATCCTGCATTCTACTAATTCCATATGCAAGACTGCATATGAGGAAACTTCAATGGTACCTAAAAAGTGTTTGGACTAAGCATTGCCACAGCCTGGAAACAATAATTACTCTCATCCCCTGCCTGCAACAGGAGTTTCGATGGTGGGCGAAGGCCTGTCACCAGAACAAGGGACAGCCATTCACCTTACCCCCAGCCAGGCAAACATTGAAAACGGATGCATCAGATTATGCCTGGGGGGCACACATGGCAGGAAGAAGTATTCAAGGCACATGGTCCGCCAACCAAATGCATCAATCAAAAAGAGATGCTAGATGTTCAGAGTGCCCTGACAGCCCTCAAGGACCTACTGCATCCGGGACAACTACTGATAAAGATAGACAATACCACGGTCATGTGGTATATAAACAAGCAGGGAGGCACTCATTCTTACCCCCTCTGCAGACTAGCCATGACTTTGTGAGACCCAGCATTGACTTACCAAGTACTGCTGCAGTCACAATTCCTGCCAGGAAAGATAAATACTCTGGCAAACGAACTAAGCAGAAACCTCATGGATCCCCACGAGTGGAAATTGGATCCACAAGTCTTCAACGTAATAACAAGGAAATGGGGATGCCCGGACATAGACCTATTTGCCTGTCCTTACAACTGCCAACTAAAGAGATTCTGCACAAGGACTTCTCACAGACAAGCATGGAAAGTGGATGCCTGCACAAGGACTTCTCACAGACAAGCATGGAAAGTGGATGCCCTATCTTTCAGCTGGAAAAACTTAACAGTATGTGCCTTTCCTCCACTGCCTCTCCTCCCCAAGGTACTCCTAAAGGTCAGACAAGAGAAGCCAAAAATGATACTGATTGACCCATACTGGCCCCGCCAGTACTGGTATCCAATCTTAAGGAACTTGTCTCAATGCCCAGCCTGGACCTTACCTCAAATACCTCACCTACTGTCCCAACAAAACAATCAGATCCTGCACAGCCAACTCAAGACCTTAAGTCTGGCAGCATGGCGGATAATGTAGTTATACAAAAACACACCTCTCACTAAAGCGGTGATGGGTGTCATTTTGGAGGCCAGGAGGCCTAGTACTAGAAAATCTTATGCTGGAAAATGGAAGAGATTCTGTGCCTGGAACCAGGCACAAGGAATTGATACAGCAGTACCAAATATTCCTCAGATTTTGCAATACTTAACTGAGATGCTGGACAAAGGCCTATCCTTTTCATCAATTAAAATTCATGCCTCTGCCATTTCGGTTCATTACAATACAGAGCCACCAATCTTTTCTCATCCTTTAAGGCAATACCTCAGAGGGGCCAAAAACGTAAAGCCTCCAAGGAGATCACCAATACCTGCATGGGACCTCAATTATGTTTTGGAAAAACTCACTCTGCTCCCTTTTGAGCCAGCCGCTACAGCTGATATAAAGTTTTTATCTTGGAAAACAGCTCTGCTCCTAGCAATAACCTCTGCAAGATGAGTTTCAGAACTACAGGCACTCATGGCTGTGGAACCTTTTATCATTTTTTATCCAGACAGGGTTTCTCTGAGGACAAACCCGACATTTATGCCTAAGGTAGTCTCCAGTGTGGCCCTTAACCAAACCGTTCATCTGCCTACTTTTTATCCAAACCCACAGAATAAGGGGGAGAGAATTCTGCATTCTTTGGACATACACAGTCAGCTACGCTTCTACTTGAACAGAACCAAAGCTTTCAGAAAGACAGAGCAACTACTAGTGGCATATGCTGCAGGATCACAAGGAAAGGCTATCTCAAAGCAGACTATTTCAAAGTGGACAGGCCACTGCATTCGTTTCTGCTATTCACAACATGGCAAGCCAGTGCCCAAGGGCATTAGGCCACATTCAACCAGAGCAGCAGCCACTTCAGCAGCCTTCCTCAGGGGAGTACCAATCAAAGACATTTTAGAGGCTGCTACCTGGAGTTCAGTGCACACCTTTACAAAGCACTATCATTTACTCCGCTACTCTAAATCCAGGGCAGGCTTTGCCACTGCAGTTCTGCAGGGCCTCATAGCCACTCCTAATGCTATTTAGCTCCAGCCTCCCAGCCGTAGCTTTGGGATTCAACCCAAGTTTAATGATTGCAAC
This sequence comes from Protopterus annectens, assembly GCF_019279795.1. Lineage (NCBI taxonomy): Eukaryota > Metazoa > Chordata > Ceratodontiformes > Protopteridae > Protopterus > Protopterus annectens. The sequence goes on from NC_056735.1 coordinate 656,351,497, forward strand.
ACTGAAACATGAACATAGTACAGCTGTGTACACTTACCATAAATGTAGATGTTCGAGTGTATTCACTGTTGCAGTCCAGGTTACCCACCCACCATCCCCCATCTCTTTTTGCTGGAACTTAACTGCACTTCTCTAATCTATACAACCAATGTGGTGTATTTTCTTGTAGATGAAGGTATAATATATTTTGGTGCATGCAGGTTTTATTGGCATATTTTTAGCTTTCCCTTTTGGGGGCACCTGACATTTGGGGCAAGAAAAAACTGAAGAAAATGGCGTCGGCTGCATCTTTTATACGCCTGGAGCACTGCCGTCAGGGAAGAGGCGACAGCAACCGATGCCATACCTAGACTTTGGAATTCAGACCGACAGAGGGTAGCCTGCCAGCAGGATAACCCAAGTGTAATGACTGCACCCAAGTGTAATGACTGCAACAGTGAATACACTCGAACATCTACATTTACGGTAAGTGTACACAACTGTACTTTCCTGCTTTCTCTTAAACCTTGTTCCTCCAAAACATTTTTCTGAGTGTATTGTCCCCACAGTTTCCATTTTTCTATGTAATTTATTCCTTTTCTGTAGATCCCACTTTCAGTTCTTTTATCTCTTGTTACAATATTCACTACTTCATGTATGATTAATTTAGATTTTGATTTCCATTTTCTAGTAATTGCTACCTTAATTTAAATTTTAACCATTCCTAATCTGAGAATCTTCTAAAAATAAATCAATTTCATGCTTTTTAATAAAGTCATTAACAACTGGAAAACAGATATGGCATATCCTTTTAGCAAAGAATAATAAAAGTTCTGTACCTCATGGCTGTCCCTGTTTTTGTTTTCATATTTTTGAGCTGTCCTTCATTAACATTTGTGATTTCCTGATCATCTCTAAGGACTGCAGTCAGTCAGTGATGCTGAATATTCCCCAGAAAATACGTGATACGCAACCTGTTATACTTTCTGAAGTAATGTTGAAAAATTGTCCGCCCACTATTTTTGGCTTTATCCAGAATTCTTGAGCAAAGAATTTTAGAAATATGATAGTAAATAAGCAACTCCTTTCTTGATCAGAAGAGAGAGTATCCAACATACGCATTAACACCTGTTCCCCCACCTATTTTAAATTTTAACATAAACACCTATGCTTTTCTTCATGTTTCTGTGTAAAGACCTAATGTCTCTGTAGATATCTTAAGACTCGATCAATTGGATTGCAAAACATTCAGTCATCTGTCCAGTTTACAAGAGAACACACAGAAAAATAAACGAAAGCACACGTTTGGAGAGGAAACCAGATGTTTTTGTTAAGAGAGAAAGAAATCTGGAGATAATGATTATTTTAGATATACTCCTGAGAACAAGTTAAGTGGCATACTGGAGTTTCTCCTAATTTACTCTGCTTCTTACAGTATGCTGTCAGACTGGGGCAAGGGGATCAACCAGGTACTTGTTTAAAAAGGTAAAGAACATTTTCATTTTATTGTAGTTTTTTCCATTGTGAATGGTGGTTTCATTTTTTTAATGTTTAGCTATAGATGCATAGTCTTGGAATTTACTGTGTATAATTGTGCATATTGAGCTACTCATTGGAGGGAGGATATTTATGTTTAAAGTGATAAGTGCACCCATGAACTTTAGGCAAAAGATGTAGACTTAATATTGTTTGAGTAACACTGTAGGCACAAAAGAGTTATGTTAATGTTGCTTATTGACATTTGTCATACTAAGCAATAGCTTGGACATTGGCAGGATTCAATTTTGTTGCACCCAGTAGGTGGCTTCTTTGTGCAAGTCAAATCAGATAACTGTAGCTGGCATTTCGTATAGGGAAAAGAACCCTGTCTATAATCTATGCACTATGGAGTTGGCCTAGAGGGTGGTGTGAATGAGCAGACCATTCAAGTTCACTTATCTCAGAGGAAGGGACGTAGCCTTGCCTGCTGCACTAGTGACATCTGTCAGAGACTGGGGGTTATAGCAAGAGTGCATGGGTAAGATATATACTGTGTTCTTTTTATGCAGCTGTATCCCAGTTTAGAAACAGGAAGAAGAAAATGTGCATTACTGAGTGGTATGGGCTGCTGAAGCCATGTGGAGTTTAAGATCTAGGAAGCTAAAAAAGTCCCTTACGTTGCCTGTTTGACAGCATCCTAGGGCATCATCAGAATTGACTGCCAGTTGAGAATGGCGTGAGCATCATCATTGACTGCCTTTTTTTCTGTTTTTCCACATAGGCTTAAAATGTTGTGTCAGCAGTGTCATGGAAATATAAAAGGTACATTTTAACTGGAAAGAAGGAGACCCCTCATGGCAGTGATGTGGCTGTGCTGCAGTTAATGAAATAGGAGAAAGAATGAGTCATTTGGCTGAAGATGGGGGGAATGATAGCCAGCATGCTTCAGATAAGAAAAATACACAAAATAAATTATTATCCCATTATTTTTAACAGCTGATCTGTTGTTGTCCTCCTCGCTTTGATTCACATCTGGGTTATGGATCCGATCCTTGGATCTGACTTGGCCGCTTCTACAGATGCCAGCTTCTAGTCTCAAGCTCCTCCCTTACCTTACCCATAATCCCCTGTACTAATCACAGCTCCCTCAGATCTCATTTGCCGCAGTTTGTGTCAGACATGCTCTCCAGTGCTTGAGCAGCTAGTTGCAGTTCTCTTTTCACTTAGCAAGTAAGTGTGTTCCTTTTTTGGGATAATTGTTGCCTTTTCTTCCTCCCAGCCACAAAGCTTCTCGCTGATGTTAGGGCAACCCTATCTTGCATAGTAAATAGTTTTTTGATGTGGAGTTCTTTCTCTTTAGCTGTCAAGCTTTTCTGCGGTTATTATTGTCTTTATTATAGTTAGAATAGTGTTGTACAGATCATAATAATTGTAGTGTTTATAGTGGTTATAGTTATCCTAAATATATTAGCTTATTAGGATTTGTAGTGTTCTTATTCTTCTGCTTGTTTTTTTGTTACAAATTTAGTTATGGATAAGCCTGCTGGATTTAAGAGGTTTATGGAGTGTGGTCATAAAATTCTGTACTCTGAATCACACGATAGAAGTGCCTACTCTCAAGGTGCAGTGCTCTTACAGTCGCAGTGTGCCATTTGTGAGGGGTTCAAATCATGAACGTTTGTTGATAGGCAAAGCAAGTTGATTCTGAAAGGGATTCTGCCTCCCTCTTTGCTTTCTTCTCTAGGTGGCTCTCTCCCCCCAAACATGCTAGGGCATCATCAGAATCTCCTTCAAAAATCCTAGTCTTCGGATTCCTCTGCTGCAAGACCAGGCTTGGCTGTAGTGGATCCAAATGGACTCTCTGATCCATCTGGGTCTATGCAAAAGACATTATCTGCTCCTTTGGATCTGGCTTCGCCTGAATTGTTAACTGTCTGGACTCCTTTGGATCCTACTCATTCCTCGGATCAGCATAGGGTGGATCAGAAGCTGCATTCTCCATTACCTTCAACTTCTTTTTCGGAGCCTAGTACTTCGGTTCTGAAGACTGGGAGCTGTTAACTCTGTATTGGACTTGAGGACCTTCACTTCCTCTACTCCAGTGGGTGCCTTGACCACCTCTGCCCCCAAGGTCTTCAGATCAGAGTGGGGGTCGGATCCAGGGGAGGAAGTTCACCTCTGATTTTATCAGAGCCGTCTCTCCCCCTCAGTGCTTCGGCTGCCAACAACATGGGTTCGATTCAATCTGGGAGCCATGGTTCTGAGGCCCTTATCATGTCTTCTTCAAAGGCTTCAGCCCTGATGGAGTTGAGCAGGGGTTCTCCTGGTCCCTTGGCTTTCCAAGTCATTGAAAAAGCTTTCTCTGCCCCTCATCTGATCTAGGAACTGGGCCTACCATTCCTGTCCAGGGTCAGCCCGTTTCGAAGAACATCCAGGATTTCCCACCTGAGGTGGCCCCCACCTCTTCCTGAACATCCCACAGAGGAGATGCCTCAGAAGAGGACATGTAAAAGGAGGCAACTAGACTTCCTCATGGAGGCTGTCACCAAAGATGTGGATTTCGATGAAGGGTAGAGATTTCCAAAATCACCTGTGGATGCCTCCTTTGCAGACATCTTGGAAATTCTAAAGCAAAGATATGGCTGATGGTCACGTTCCTACCTCTGAGGAGTGCATATTTCTGGAGGCCTACCGAATAGGCCCATCTACATCTTGGTTGACCCCCTCATAAATTTGGTGGCACTCCGGGCATGGAAGGAGCCAGACACTATAGAGCTTGTGCCTAACTGACTTGACAAATTTATTTCCCCGCTTGCAGATTGTTCCTTCTGGTCCAAGCATATTCCAGTTGATGGTATGGTGGTGGCAGCTGCCATTAAGAAACAGCTAGCTGAACAAAGTTTTACCATCCATATGATGAACAGGGAGTCTAGGGCGATGGACACGTTTGGCAATCGCATCTACGATTCAGCCACGTTCATGTTGAGATCTCTTAACTTCTTGGCACATCGGTGTCAGAGACCATGCCGACAGAGGAATTTAGAAAGATTTCTTCCAAAGCTGGCCAGTCTTTCTTCCTTGCTAATTCATCCATGAGGCTCATCTCCCACACAGCAGACTGTACCTCATGGGCAGCCAGCACCGGCATAACTGTACGTATACATGCCTGGATGAGGCTTGTGACTTTGCATAGCCCTTTAAGGCATCTTTTATCAGTGCCCCCTTTGATGGCTCCTCTTTATTTGGACCATCAGTTAAAGACACCTCGACCCACAGTGAGAAAGAGGGCAAGACCTTGTCTGCTGTAGGAATTAAGTTTTCCACCCCTGACCGGACCTATTCCAGGAATCAGAGAGGGGCCAAGCAAATTTGGTTCCATAAGTCTCAGGGGTCTTTCCCTGACCAACAAGGAGAGTTCCCCTTCAGAGGCAGAGGAAGGGTCTTAAATGGGAGATGCTGCCCCAGAGGCAAAGGGGGTCTGCAAAATCAGGGGTTCAGAGAACCCTTTCCTGACCAGTCCTATCAGTGCTCCTAACATGTTGTCTGTCTGTTCTGCACTCAAACACCTGGGCCCAAGTAAAAAAAATGCTTGGCTGCATACCATTATATCCAGAGACTGTTACATCCCTTTTTAACCTACACCCCCAAGAACACGAAAAACACTCCCCAACAATCCATCCAGTCAGAGAGTTGGCAGTCATAGAAATTTGAAAGTTACTGCAAAAATGAGTCATCAATGAGGTCCCAACCAAACAGATAGGATCCGGAAATCAACTCGCACTTCTTTTTAGCACCAAAGAAGACCGGGGGAACCAAGGCCAATCTTGGACGTAAGCAGACTTTATTTGTTCATAAAGAAAGCAAAGTTTCACATGGTTATGGGTACAGTCTGTCCTTCCTTTGTCAAGAAAGGATGATTGGATCTGCTCTGTGGACTTAAGGGAAGCGTACTGTCACATCGAAATAGACGGGCTCTCCAGGAGTCATCTGCGCTTCAGGCTTGGAGCCAGTCACTACCATTTCAGAGCCTTGCCCTTGGACTCACCACAGCCCCCCAGAGTGTTTACCCAAGTGCATGGCAGTGGTAACAGCTCTTCTCAGACTGAGAGGTTTTCAGATGTTCCTTTATCTAGACGAATGGTTCCTAACTGCCCCAACCAGGCATCAACTGTCTCATGCCAGAGATTACCCATTCCAGATCTCAGATCTCCTAGGCATCATAATAAATCAGAACAAGTCATAACCAATATCAGCTCAGTCCTTGGAATTTATTGGGGCTGAGCTGAATGCAGTTACCTAAACAGCGTCATTGCCCCTTCATCTGATAGTCACATTGAGAAACTAAGTCCACACCTTACTAACTCTTCCTTCTCCCTCCGCCAGGTTTGTTCTTTGAGCTTTTGGATCTGTGGCTGCTGCCATAATGTTAGTTCTTCTGGCAAGGTCTATATACATGTTCTCCAGTGGACCTTGGCTGTAAAGTGGTCTGTACTTCACCAGTCTCTAGCTGTTCCTATCAAGTTGACAAAAATTTGCAGAAACCATCTGGAATGGTGGATTCATTCCAACCTGTCAGTTGGCAGACCATTTATTCTTCCCTCATCCACAGCCACAGTGACCATGGATGCTTTCCATCTGGGGTGGGAGGGGCATTTCAAAGGGGAGATGATCCAAGGCACGTGGACTCCTTTAGAGACCAGTCACCAGACTGTATATCAGTGTCCTAGAGATGAGAGCAGTCCTTCTTTCATTGTAAGTCTTTCAGGACGTTCTCCCTCTGGGGACCATTGCAATTCACACAGACAACATGTTAGTAGTCTGGAACATCAGCAGGAGGAAACTGTTCTTGCCCCCTTTGCAGAGAGGTCATGAGTGACTGGGAATGGGCAATCTCTTTACACTGCTTTCTCATTGCAACTCACATACCAGGAAAAACCAGTGTGTTGGCAGAAAACTCAGCAGGTCCATTCTGACAACCCATTAGTGGTCCCTCAACCAAACAGTAGTGAGTCAGATTTTTGACCATTGGGGTCATACTTGCTGCAATCTCTTTGCTTCCCCTCACAACTACAAGTGCAGCAAGTTCTTCATGCTGATTCTCCCACCTGGGAGAGTCCCCGAGGGATGCTGTAGTCCACGATTGACTCTATGGTCTCCTTTATGCTTATCCTCTCCTACAGTTGATCCCAAAATACCTTCAGAAAGTCCAACAGTAGAAGAGCACTGTTATCCTCATTGCCCCTCATTGGCCTCATCTGATTTGGTTCCCCTTCCTCTGGTCTCAGCTGAAGTATTTTCCCTGGGTACTGGAGCCCAACCAGGTTCTCCTAACCTATCCTTCCCTGGGGCTCCATCAAGATCTGTCCACTCTCAAGCTAACCTCATGTTTTTTCCAATACCTGTGATTTTAAAGGAGTCTAGGCTTTCTTTGCCTGTAAAAAGTATTGTTTTAGCTTCCCAAAAAAGCCTCCACCAAAAAGGTATACAAAAGCAAGTGGAACATATTTTTTATCTGGGCTGCCAAAGAGAACATTGATCCTTACTCAGCTTCTATTCTTACCAGCCTCTCCTTTCTTGCTTCTTTGTTCAAGGAGGGATCCAGCTTTGCCACGATTAAGCTTCAACTGGCATCCATATCCAATTTCCACTCTGGCCTATCGTCAGGACCTGTAACCATTTTGAGGCTTATGTATAGCTTTCTTGAAAGGATTTTTTCTTTTCAGGCCTCCTATCAAAGACCCCACTCCCCAGTGGGATCTTCCCCTGATTCTCCAAGGTCTCTCTCAAAAACCTTTTGAACCATCTAGTAATTGTGATGTAAAGTTTTTATCTTGCAAAACAATTTTTCTAGTTGCCATCACCTTGGCTAGAAAAGTTTCTAAATTACAAGCCCTCTCTTCTAAGTCACCTTTATTTTCCACAAAGGCAGAGTTTCACTCCTTACTAATCCGTCATTTATGTCTGAAGCGGCTACTGAGTCAAACATTAATCAGACCATTCAATTACCAGATGTTCTTCATGTTTCACTGTTGCAGTCATCACATTTGGGTTATCTGCTTACAGTAGCCCTCAATCAGCCTGATTAACAAAGTCTTGGGTCCTGCATTGGTTGCTGTCCCTTCTTCTGTGACGTCAGGTCGTCAGGGATATAAAACATGCAGCTGACGTCATTACATCAGTCTTTCTTGCCGTGCGGTGCCCGAAGCAGAAGCAGTTCACAAGTGCTGGTCGGCTGAGTCCTGAAATTTTCATTTTTGAGTTTCAGAACCGAAGTCTTCAACTAAAAGCTCAGTACCCCATTGGAGAAGCTTTTTCTTGGTCTAAACCAATGTCAGTAAAAGTAAATAATTGCATTACTTGTGGAAAGCAAATACCTCATAAAGATTTTCATTCGTACTGTATTCCTTGCTTAGGCCCTGACCACGACATACCTCGCTGTCGGTTTTGTACCTTATTTGAGCCACAAATTGTCCATCGTCAGTATATTTTCGCTTCTAAATATTTTTGGGCTTGGTTCAATTATCCTGAAATGTCTTTGGTAAGCCATCCGACTACCGACATTCTGAAAAAACACAAAGATAAAGACAGAGACAGGCCACCTAGGTCCAAAGCTGCGGACGCCGCTTCTTCTAAGTTAGTCCCCAGTTCACCGGTACTCAGTGAGGCACTTTCGCAGCCCCTGATACCTGCTACTTCAGATTCGTAGGCCTCTACTGAGACCCATTTGGAGTCCAGTATGTTGCAAGATGCTTCAACTGTGGAACCTGCGGATGTCTCTACCTTGGATGGGTCCAGAGCCGCTGTGCAGACATCGGCTTCTGAGGATGTATTCAGGCCTACTGACTTGCATATTAAACCGACACCATCTTCTTCAAGGCCTAAAACTCAAACCATGCCTAGAAAACTGACGCCCAGACCGCATGGTCAGGCCTCTATGCCTAAAAAACAAATAAGAATGGCTGAAGATCTTATTACTTTTAATCAGGGGAAGTCAGCCTTCCCCCTCTAAGAGACCTAGGACTGAGTTTGCTTATGATACTTCTGACCGGGATTCTGAATTTTCTGTTTCCTCTGATGACCAGGATTTACAGTTATCTACCTATGAGGATTCTGGTGCTGAGGACTCTATTCCCTCTACTTCTCCCCAGAGGATTTCTCTTTTGGTGAAACCTTGCATACTCTCAGGGAGCATTTTTGTTGGGAAGGTCAGGATTTCTCTGATTCTAAAAAGAGGCTTAGGGATTTCTTACTACTGCCCCAGCACAGGCCTTTAGCCATACCTCCTGTACTAGACATTGTTGATGATGCCTTTTCGGAATCTAGCTTGGCCCCTGACTCTTTACCTCCTGCTCCCAGAAAACCTGATAGATATTACTGGGTTCCTGATTCTCACAAGTTCCTTTTTAAAATTCCTACTGCAGATCCTGAGACCATTTCACAGGGACCCAAGGGTATTAAAGCTACTACTGCCAGAAATCCTACCCCCTCTGATAGAGACCTCCAGGGCACTGGATAGATGGGGTAAGAAGGCATACACTTCTGCAACTTTGGCCATTAGGGCCTTAAACTGCCAGTTTCATATGTTAAAGTTTCAGCAACATATTATTGGATTGCTTAAACAGAAAATGATGTTGATTCCTGATTGTGCTGAAAATAAGAATTTTTCAGGATTTACTGCATTCAGCTGAACAAGTTGGAAAACATACTTTGCAATGTGGTTTTGATTCACTAGAGGCATCTTGCAGGGCTGCTGTAACTGGGTCTGTACTTAGAAGGCATGCTTGGCTTAAGGAGCAATCCTTGCCAGATCATGTTAAAGCGAAATTACTGGATGCTCCTTTAAACCAGGACTGCCTGTTTGGCAACAAGGCAGAAGTAGTTCTGAAAAAGATGGAGGAAAAAGCTAAATCTATGCAAACTGTTAAAGATGTTTTACAAGTACAACCACCAAGGTTTAGTAGGCATTGGCCTTCCAAGAATTGGTCTTTTCCTGCCTCTTCCAGACCTTCTCAGTCCAAACCCAGATCCAGCACAGCTCCCAGGCTTCAGTCCCAGGGTACACAGAGGACTAAGCAGTGGGGGGCCTCCACTTCCAAATCTGGGAGTAGTAAAACTCCCCCCATGACTTCCAAGCACTTCTCAACTACCTGCCCCTTTGGGGGAAAGATTTCTCTTCAGGCAAAGAACTGGGAACTCATTACCCAGGACAAATGGGTTTTCAATATAGTGTCCCAGGGATACAGATTTCATTTCCACATGTTACCAACACCAAGTGGATGGCCAGATATATCTCCAAATCAGTGGGCAGTGGCCCAAAAGCAAGTTCTTTCTCTGTTAAGCATGGGGGCTATTCAATTGGTACCAGAGGACGAAAAGGAACAAGGTTTCTACTCGAGACTTTTCCTTGTACCCAGAAAAGACAGTTCATGGCGTCCTATCTTGGATTTGTGTAAAATTCAAGAACTTCACCAGTTGCTAGGCAAAGATGCCTGGCTGGCAACACTAGATTTAAAGGAAGCATACCTGCACATCCCAATCAGGGAATCTTGCAGAAGATACCTACACTTCAAAGCAGGCTACACGCACTATCAGTTTTCTGCACTGCCCTTTGGCTTATCTACTGCGCCCAGGCTATTCACAAAGTGCCTAGCTCCAGTCATTGCATTTTGCAGGCAAAGAAATATTTAAATATACCCATACCTGGACGATTGTCTAATTCAGGCAGAAAGCCAGGAAATACTTTTGAATCATCTGGCCTTTGTACAAAGGGTGCTAACTTGTCTGGGGTACACCATAAATGAAATCACACCTGGTACCCTGCCAACAAATTCTATTCCTGGGAGCAAGCTTGAATATAACTTCCCAGATGGCTTTCCTCACGCCAGAGAAACAAATTCATTTGACAACCTACTTCAAACAAGTGGCCACAAAAACCCTGCTATCTGCAAGGCAAATACTACAAGCCTTGGGGTTCATGGCCTCCTGCATTCTTCTAATTCCATATGCAAGACTGCATATGAGGAAACTACAATGGTATCTAAAAAGCCTATGGTGTCAACATTCTCAGGATCTAGAAGCAATGATTCCTATCGTACCTTGCCTACGCCTAGAGCTTCTTTGGTGGGCAGAGCCCTGCCACCAAAACAAGGGACTACAATTCACACTACTCCCTGCTGCACAAACCCTAACAACAGACGCATCAGACTATGCATGGGGGGCTCACCTGGCAGGGAAGTGCGTTCAGGGCAAATGGAACCCAAGTCAAATGCACCTGCATATCAATCAAAAAGAAATGTTAGCTGTACAGAATACTCTGACAGCCTTCAAGGACCATATTCTTCCAGGACAATTAATGGTAAAGACGGACAGCACCACTGTTATGTGGTACATAAACAAGCAGGGAGGTGCACATTCTTACCCTCTCAGCAAACTACCCATGGCATTGTGGAACACAGCTCTGAGCTACCAAGTGCATCTACAGGCTCAATTCCTGCCAGGAAAACTAAGTACACTGGCAGATGATCTAAGCAGAAATCTCATGGACCTACACGAGTGGAAACTGGAACCAAGAATTTTTAACATGTTGACAAGCAAATGGGGGAGCCCAGAAATAGACCTGTTTGCCTCCCCCCAGAACTATCAGTTGGACAAATTTTGCACAAGGACTCCCCGCAAACAAGCTTGGAAAGTGGATGCCCTGTCCTTCAGCTGGAAAAACCTATCAGTTTATGCCTTTCCTCCTCTGCCTCTGCTCTCCGAAGTACTACTAAAGGTCAAACAAGACAAACCAAGGGTGATTTTGATTGCACCAGACTGGCCACGCCAAAACTGGTACCCCCTCTTGCGCAGTGTGTCACTGTTGGCCCCATGGCACCTGCCTCAGACCCCTACTCTATTGTCTCAGTAGAAGAACCAGATCCTGCACCCTCAGCTTCAAACACTGAACCTAGCAGCCTGGCTAATTACCTAATCTCTCCTTTACCATCCCTCAGTAAACTAGTGATGGATATCATTTTAGAGGCAAGGAGGCCTAGTACTAGAAAATCTTATGCTGAAAAATGGAAAAGATTCTGTGCCTGGAACCAATCTCAAGGGATGAGCACAGCAGTGCCCAATTTACCTCAGATTTTACAATACTTAACTGAGATGCTTCACAAGGGCCTGTCTTTCTCCTCCATCAAAATTTACACCTCAGCCATTTCAGCTCATTATAGCATAGAACCTCACCTCTTTTCTCATCCACTGCTCAAGCAGTTCCTCAGAGGGGCCAGAAATGTATGACCACCCAGGAGAGCTCCAACTCCAGCCTGGGAACTTAACGTATTGGAAAAACTCACTCTTCCTCCTTTCGAGCCAGCTGCTACTGCAGACTTAAAATTCCTTTTTTGGAAAACAGCTTTCCTTTTAGCAATCACTTCAGAAAGAAGGGTATCTGAATTACAGGCCCTCATGGCAATGGAGCCTTTCATCATCTTTCATGCGGACAGGGTGTCCCTCGGGACCGATCCCTCCTTCATGCCCAAGGTGGTATCCAGTGTGGCCCTTAATCAATCATTCATTTGCCAACCTTCTTTCCTAATCCACAGAACAAAGGGGAATGGATACTGCACTTCTTGGATGTGCACAGGCAACATAGATTCTACTTGGACAGGACTAAACCCCAAAGGAAGTCTGACCAACTGCTGGTGGTATTTGCTGCAGGGGTAGAGGGGAAGGCTATTTCAAAGCAAACCATTTCCAAATGGATAGGCCATTGCATTCATTTCTGCTACAAGCACCATGGAAAACCTATCCCACTGGGATCAGACCCCACTCAACCAGGGCTGCATCTACCTCTACAGCCTTTCTCAGAGGTGTCCCTACCAGGGACATCCTAGAAGTTGCTACCTGGAGTTCACCAAGCATTACCATCTGCCAATTTTCTCTAAATCCTGAGCTGGCTTTGCCACTGCAGTCTTGCAGGGCCTTATAGCTGGTCCTAATGCTATCTAAATTCCTCCTCCAATCATTAGCTTTGGGAATCTACCCAAATGTGATGACTGCAACAGTGAAACATGAAGAACATAGTACAGTTGTGTACACTTACTATAAATGTAGATGTTAGAGTGTATTCACTGTTGCAGTCCTGGTTACCCTCCCTCCAGCCCCCTTACTTCTTTTGGCTATACCTCTACTCTCCTTTACTATGCTCAAAAGCTTTTTGGTGTATTTGCTTTTTTGATGGAGGCATAACCTTGTATACTTATAAATTTAATTGCTTCCCATTAGAGGGGCACCTGACATCTGGGGCAAGAAAAACTGATGTAATGGTGTCGGCTGCATGTTTTATACCCCTGACGACCTGACGTCACGGAAGAAGGGACAGCAACCGACGTAGGACCCAAGACTTTGTTAATCAGGCCGATTGAGGGCTACTGCTAGCAGATATCCCAAATGTGATGACTGCAACAGTGAATACACTTGAACATCTACATTTATGGTAAGTGTACCAACTGTACTTTTTCTTTCCCAGTTTTTCCAGTAAAGAGGAGTACATGTTGCATTTATTGGATGTTCATAGACAACTATGTTTCTATCTTCACAGTACTAAACAGTTCAGGAAATTAGATCAGTTATTTGTGTTCTTTTCATCTAATTGCCTGGGACAGGCAGTAACGAAGGTAAATCTGTCCAAGACCTGGAAAGGTCCTTTTTCTGGAGATTCTGTGTAGCATTTTTAGGAACTTTTGTTGCTGGTTGAGTCTCTGGAGTTTCTCCTTTTTCTTCCTTTCCTTATTTCTAATGGTCAACAAACTTGATCTGAGGGAGCTGTGCTTAGTACAGGGGATTATGGGTAAGGGAGGAGCTCATCCTGGAAGCTATAGTCTGTAGAAGGCGGCCGAGTCAGATCTGAGGATCGAATCTGTAACCCAAAAGTGAATCAGAGTGAGAATGGACAACACAGATGTCAAGTTATGGTAAGTACAAAACTTAAAATTTTATAAACCTGTTTCACATAAAAAAGTTGTACATTTGTGACCTTTTATGGTCTGATTCATCCTTCACTGGCTAACAGTCATTTCTGTGCCAGTACAAACTTTCCCAGCTTTAAATTCTCCTATCTGCCCAACCCCTAGCTCATCACTGTCTTGTTTGACACTCGTTGCACGCATTTCACATTTATCACAAAAATCCTTAGGCTTTTTTTTCAGTGGCAGTTACTAGTGAAGCTCCTCATTTTGTAGGCTTCAGATGCTTGGCTCATTGTCTCACCCTGCACTGGTTATATTATGTTCACTTTTTGCTCAGATTTTTCCATGTTTTTCCCCAATATTTGTTTGGTTACTCCTCCATGAAAAATAAGGTGCAATTTTAATTACTGCTCATTTGCTGTTTTTTGTGTGTGTGTGTGTGTGTGTGTGTGTGTGTGTGTGTGTGTGTGTGTGTGTGTGTGTGTGTGTGTCTGTCTGTCTCTGTGTGTGTGTGTGTGCTCGTGCATGCGTGTGTGTCTGTGCGTGCGTGTGTGTTTGTATGTATGTGCCTGCCAAATAAAGGTTATAATGCTAACGTTTTAGACTTCTGCTGTAAGATTGTGCTTGTTTTTGTTTCTGTGCTGTTCCTATGAAGTTACAATGTTTCAAGAGTTGTGGGTCGTTTGGACACAACATTTCACTGCAGGATCAGGATGCTAAGTGTGTGGTGTGCCTGGGTGCTTCCTGTTTAGGTGAGAATGTTCTGTCTGCAATACATCTTATAAACATATTTTTACAGATAGTAGAAGTAAGTTAATTTTAAAATGTTTAATTCTGTATGATGAGAGCCTCAAATGTTCCACCTTTAGGCTTCCTCAGGGTAGAAATAAAACCCATAAGGATGATAATTATAAGTCATCAAAATAAAAGGAGCATTCCAGCTGAGAGGACTTTTCATCTCCTCTTCCTGGCACCTATAAATTTCCTTAGTGAGAGAAAAGGGAGCCGCCTTCTGATTCCGTGAGAGTCATTGATTTATTGCTCCCCTCATACTCGAGATCTGGCACTCAACAATCTAACAGTGTGTCTTCTTTGACAGTAGTGGACCTCTTCAGAGTTCCTCATTCCAGAAAGATCCCCCCCCAAACACACACATGCACACCTTCTGCAGGTATGTTTCTTCTTGCAGGTCTCTCATGGGGTATAGGTTTTGATAAGCCATCTAGGGCCATGCTGCAGGCTCAAATGGCCTGAGAGCTGCTCCCACTTCTCCTTTTGTTCTGGGCTGCACTAAGAAGGGTACAGTCCATAGACTTTCTTTCTTTTCACCGGCCCTTATTCTGATGCTAATTTGGCTGAGTCTTCTAAATTCCTTGCAGACTCCAGCACTAACCCTATTAATTCCTTTTCCCTTAGCTCTGCTGCCAGCTATAGTCCTTTTTTTCCTTTGCCATTGGTTATTCCTTCAGTGGTGAGGCTTTGGTGCAAGGTCTCAATGCCTAGGCAGACACCTTTTTGGTGTTGAGGTCCAACTTCTTGTTTTTCAGTTCCTTTGACTTAGAATAAAGATGTCTGCATTGGTGCCAATGCCTTCTATTTTATGAGTAGATGTCAGTGCTTTACCCTTGTCAGTGTGGATTCCCCTTGGCCCACTAGTACTGGAGCTTTCAGTTTGATGGTAGCAGTGCTGGAGTGATTGCTATCATTAGGTGTTAAACCTTGTTTCAGAGGCAACCCCTGAAGCTGGTCTTATGAGTGGTCTCCCCACACCAGGGCTCCTGTCCAGGAGTACCTATCCAGAGGAGCTCTTATTATGAAGACAGAGGACCTGAAGGTATTCAGTGGAACTATTTTCCAACATCTGGATTCAGATCTGTCTCTCATTATCCACTTTGGAATCTTCTCCATTGAAGACGCCAGACAAGAGTAAGTGTTTAAGAGGATACTTCTCAGCTACCACACTTCAGAGGATTTGACTTAAACACCCGGCCCACAAGATCTGGAATAAGTGTATTTGTGTTTCATTTTACTTAGTATACTGTGCTAGCTGTTCATTTATTCTGAGCTTAAGCAATCTTGCTTTAAAATTGTTTGTTGGCTTTCTCTAGTGAGAGGATAGGGTAGCAGGCTGTTTCAATGTGTTTGTTTAGCATAGATTTTTAAATAAGCATTGTTGCTATTGACCAGTCTGCTGTTTTGAGCTTTTTCACATTTTACTAGCTTGTTATAATTTGTGTGATTGTTTATCCCAGCATTCATTTGCTACACGGTTGAGCAGAATGCTGTTAAATGCAACCTGATTTACCTGATTTTACTTCAGTTCCAGCCTCGCAAGATCTGGGATAAGTGTATTTTTGTTTCATTTTACTTGGATGTAATGTGATAGTTGTACAGTTACATTGTGCTTAAGTATTTTTTTCTTTGGAATTGTTGCTGGCTTTCTCTGGTGAGAGGAGAAGGGAACTGGGCTGTTTGTAGATATCTTATTGTTGATCTTTAAACAAGTAATGTTGGTGGTGGTGATCAGCATGCTCTTGTGAGCTTTTCCAGGTTTTATAGATTGCTATAACTTGTGATTGTGCATCCTAACACTTATTTGCTATGAGCTGCTACGGAATGCTCCTAGCTGCGATCTGGTTTACCTGATATTACTTCAGTGCCAAGACCACAGAATCTGAGAATCTATTTTTACTTCATTTTATTAGGGTGTAATATGCCAGCTGTACACTTGCATTGTGCTTAAGTAGTCTTTACAATTGCTGCTGGTTTTCCCTGGAGAGAGGAGAGATGATCACACTGTTTCTATGTATCCATTTGCTGTAGACCTTTAAACAAGCACTGTTGCTGTTGACCAGTGTGCTCTTTAGAGCTTTTTCAGGTTTAACTAATTTGCTAGAACTTGACTGTGGTTTATGGGTACTGCGCAACATGCAATGTACCTGCATAGCACACTCCGTAGATGCATATGATTAATTGTAGTTGTGCTACTTGTCTCTGCTATATTTTACTAGTAGTCAGTTCAGTTGTGAATAAATAGCTGATGTTAACCACTCAGCAAGGTGCGTGTGGAGTAGTTAGGCACACTTAGCTGCATGTCCTGTTATTGTAGCTGCCTTTTGGTTATTGCTGTTGTCCAGCTAATGTTATTGTTTTTACCTTGCTGTTCTTACTCTGCTTGCTGCTTTTACTTACTGCAGGGTATCCTACTTACTTCAGGATGTCCTGCATATTGCAGGAAGTCCTATTTACTGTGGGTCCTTAGCCTGCTTGTTGCTTTCATTTATTGTAGGAGTTATTTGGTCCACATACATTTCTACAGTTTTGCTCTTTTTAATTTCGTGCACATTATATATAAATTGAAACCTTTTGTAGTTATGATCCCTTGTGCATGTTGACTTAACTACAGATTGTATATCAGCTAGTACTCCCATTTGCAAGATATATACCCACCTGACAGACTTGTGTCTCTCCTATTAACCACATTGCACTTGGTATTCTCGTGTTGTGGAGGGACTGATGGATGTCCACAGGCAGTGAGCTGCTACTTGATACACGTGGCAAAATCTATGGGAGGTGTAAGTGTTTACATTACATGGAGATTTACCTTCCCATCAAAAAAGACGGTCTGTGAGCACTACACATTACAACCCACACCAAATTTGCCAAACCAATGTATGCTGAAATGGTCAAGAAAGTCACTTCATAAACCTCCTAAAACTACAAACTGCAAATCACAGCAATATCCGCAAACACATCACCACCCTCACATATAGAAAAACAAATGTTATGATGTTCATCGTGTTACACTGCTGCAGTCATTACACTTGGGTTATCCTGCCGTCAGGCAGTCCCTCAGTCGGCCAGAGTTCCAAAGTCTTGGCCCGGTGTCGGTTGCTGTCGCTTCTTCCCTGACGTCAGTGCGCCAGGGGTATATAAGATGCAGCCGACACCATGTAAAAAAAAAAATGTTATGTTGTAAACTGTCCACTGCCCCTAAGACAACAAGCACATGTAAAGTTGTTGTGGCATTTGGTGATTTCAATGTTAGGTACACTAATTTCATGCTTGCAAGGCTGGATAAGGGTGATAGCTGTCTCTCCAGTATTCATTACTCACACATGGCAAGTGTGAATGTGACTGTTACCTAGTGGTAGCCCATGTTGGTGTGAATGGCTTGCAGTGCTCAGTCCTGAGGGCCATGCAGAGACATATTAGATATTGTTGTGCATATGTCAGATGCAGGAAAGGCTTTGGTCCAGAGTGATGTCCTACCTTTACCCAGAATGATGCATACATACAAAGGTAAAATAATTGGCTTCAGCAGTTGCCTAAGTAGTTGCTGTCTGGGGGGGGGGCTAGGAGGTGTCTGCCTGTGATGAGACTGTTGATTAGTTGGCTTCCTGTGTAAGTAGTGGCTTGCACTTCTTGTTCAATGTTTTCCGCTTACTGGCCAAAGCCCTTGCTTCCCCATAGTGCCTTTTTTTGCAGAGTCCATCTGCTATCCATATTAACATAACAGATAAAATTACAGCAAATTCTAATTTGGAGTATGTCAGATACTCCTCTAAGTGTCAGAAATTTCAAAAACGAATCACATAATGTTGAGGCTCCTCTGCATCTTGAACATATCCATGAATGCCCCATAACTGAAACTTGGTGTCATTGTAAAGAGTACAAGATTACCTGGGTTTAGCACTAACCATGCATTCAAGCCTGAGGGAACTTGAAGTGGCATTTCCATACTTGTTAGAAACCATATCACCTCCAGACACATTTCCTGGGACCTACAAACTAAACTCGTTGAATTTCTAGTAACCGTAAACAAATTATCAAATTATTGCTTGCTGTAGGACATCTTCCATGTTCCCAGGCAGCCATGGGAGATTCCTAAGTGCTCTCTAAATTACTAATAAGGCAGTATACTTTCATGATTGGTTAGAGACTAGTGTACCTGTACCTCAAAAGGTGGTTATGGCCAAAGATTTCCTGGACTTAATAAATTACTGTTCCACTAGAACAGATAGTAAAGCTTCCATCTAGAGGGTAGAATATCGTAGAGTTGTCCTCCCCAACATTGTCCACACGTATGCCACTCATATAGTTTTTCTTTCCCTGGTTAAATCTGGTCATAAATTAGTGGCCTTCTGTTTTAAAGTCTCAAACACTCTTGCACTGAATCATTTAGAATTCAGGGATTTCAGATGGGCAAACCTACTTCAAGCTGTAAGATGAGCTCTTGAAATGTATTTGTAATTTCTCCAGTCCCTGTGTAACCTCAGCTGCTATGTATACAGGGAAGTTCTACACCAACCTACAAAAGTGTTTGGATCAATTGGATCAAGCAATCCCTACTAGAACTATGTGCACTGGGAAATTTGAAAACAATCCACCACAGTGATCCACCAGCATAAATAAACTTTATAACAAAATAAAAAAGACTTACAAAACAACACCTTCCATCATTAAAGGTGCTGTAAAAAAAGAAAAGCAGAGATAAAAACAAGCATTAGGATCATAGGAGGTTACTAGGCTAATTGGCCTGAGGCCATTACAAGCCTAGCCAAGGTTTTCTCTCTTGTAATGGGGCTGTTAGCAGACCTAACTCAACACTTGCTGCCACTGTCTAAAAGGGATGCAGGTGAACCCCCAGAGGTGAATTTGCGATTCCTTATCCAATTATCCAGACTATGCTTGAAAAGGGTCAATGAAGGGTTCTGTTTCACTAGGATTAGTAGCTTATTCCAGAGTAGGGGAAGCCTCTGGGAGATGAACCTGTCTGTCCAGCAGGTACTGTTGATATCACTTTACATGTTGAGGTTGCTGGGGAGGGTGCAGTGAGTACCATTTGACTTGCTAATGTGTAGCATTTCCATCAGGGCAGGATCCGAGGTTGCCCTCTAGGCTAGGCAGAGATCACCACTGAGTAGTCTGTACAACACAGAGTACACAGACAGGGTTTTTAGTTTGCCAGCATAAGACAAGCGTTGGACACCTTGAATTTTCTTTGTAACGTACCTCTGAGGTCTCTCCAGTTACTGGAGGTGCCTGACGAGGTACATACCAAAGGGGGCATTATACTCTATAATTAGTCTGATAAGGGAAGAGTAAAGGGGGGTTATAACCTCTTTTTTTCCTGGAGGCAATGCCCTTATTAATAAGACTGGCAATGTAGAAGGCTTTCCTTACCACTGAGGAAACATGGTGGCCAAAGGAGAGGTTGCGGTCAGCTTGTGTGCCCAGATCTCTTACCACAGATTGGGTACTTAAGGTGTTGTTAATGTGATACGATGCACTTTTTAATGTTTAACTTGAGCCCGTGACTTTGGGATCAATTGTTGGTTTGAGTAAGACCTTTCTAGAGGGTATCATTGTCACTAGAGGATTCAATGACCATACTCAGTTTATAGTCATCTGCAAACTTTGTTAGCCACACACCCTTTGTTTTGGCCTGTACTTCTGAAAAGTAGATTTTAAACATTAAGGGCCCCAGCACCGAGCCCTGTGGCACTCCCCTAGTTACTGGTCTGAAGGTGGATGAAGAGTAACATATTTTAACTGTGTGTGTTCTATTGGTGAGCTAGTTTGCAACCCACCTGACTATGTACTGGTCATCATTCAGTTGAGTAAGTTTATCAATGATACCCAAGTGTGGAATGGTGTCAAAGGCTTTCGCTAGGTCCAGATAGGCAGTATGCACAGTTTTGCCCTCATCCAGGGCTTTGGTGACAGTGTCAAAGAAGTCCACCAAGTTCTGTAGGCACAAATCTCCCTTTGACACAGTCAAACTTGGTAGGGTCTAGTGTTTGGAGGTCTCCTGTGTCCTTGTTGATGAGGTCCATGATGATTCTCTCCATGACCTTAAATATGAGGCTGGTCAAACTTGTGGGCTGTAGTTTCCAGGGTCAGCAGAGGAACCCCCTTTGTGGAGTGGGGTGACATTGGCAGTTTTCCAGTCTGCAGAAACATACCCAGTGCTTAGACTGTGGTAAAAGAGGGTACCAAGAGATGCAGCTAACCCCGGCTTTAAGCTGTTTAGGATGCAGCCAGGGATATTGTCTGGTCCCATAGAGGCCATATTTTTAGCTTTGGAAAGGGCATTAAGGACCTATTCCTTAGATATTACAGGGGGAGGGCATGTAGGAGGGATGTCTTGTGGTATATGGGGTGGTGATGAGGGAGAGAAGTTCTCACTAAACCTGTCTGCCAGCAGGTTAGCAGTATCACCAGGTTTAGTACATGTTGCTTCATTTACAACAAGTTCTGTACAAGTCTGGGATTTTCCTTTGAGTTTGAGGACGTAGCTTAAGAATGCTGTATGGTTACCCTTGGCTAGGGTGGTCAATTTAGATTCGTAGTTGGCTTTGGATTTTTTCACTCTGTGTCTTATTTGCTTATTTAGGCTGAGGAGGGTGTCCTTTCAGTTTGGGGGCCATCTCTTACTGCTTTTGGACAGCATTTTTTTCCACTTATATAGTCTGTTTATGGTGGATGTCTACCAAGCAGGTTTGTTTTTTCGTGAGGAACTTATTTTGATACTGTCTGGTGCAGCTAAGTCAGTGCAGTTGTGAAGGCTTTTATACAAGGCTTTGGTGTGAATCTCAGCATGGTTGTCCTTGCCATCGGTAGGGGCAGGAGCTATGAAACTAGTAATATTATTTCATAAAAGATTGTAGTTGGCTTTGGAGAAATTTTTTAGTGTAGTTTCAGCTGGGGGAGGGTCAGACGGGATTGTTACTTCTAGTGTGACTGACCTGTGGTCAGATTTCACCAGAGGTGATTGTATACTTGGGGTGGTGCAGTGATCACCAATTTTTGTATGTACAAGATCCAGAATGTTTAAGCCGCTAGTGGGGGTGTCAACTAACTGCTCCAGGGCAATTTGAGTTTATAAAGTTCAAAAATCTCTGTGCATTGGTATAGGTGTAGTTTGATCAATTTATTGATGGGTAGTTAAAGTCTTCCAACTCTAGGGTGTTTGGTGCTATATTGAATGACTCCAGGATGTCCAGGTAGGGATTGTGGGTGTCCTGGTTCATGGAGGGGGGTCCTGTAACTGGCGATAATTTGGAGAGGGGTTTTACCTACAGTAAGTTGTACTTGGAGTAGTTTGAGGGACTCATTCATTCTTAATCTGGAGGTGTATTTGTCTTTAATAAAAATTGATAGGCCCATTCCTTTGGATTTCCCACTCTTGTTTGATGGTCTGAGCGAGTGGAAGGCGTTGTAACCCAGTATGGCTGGGGTGCTTTCAACAGACTTGAGCCAGGTCTCTGTGACTGCACAGACGTCAACATCCACCAAGGTGAGGGCAGCTTCCAGCAAGTGCAATTTTAGGTTTAGACTCCTAGTGTTTAGCAGCATGACCCTGATGTTGGTATTTGAGAAATAATTTACATTGGAAATTTTGTACTTGTGACATTGCCTAAAAAAGGGTACTAGGGAGGAGGCAACCATATCATCCCAGGATGACAGGAACTGGGCCCCCTTGGAATGAAACCAGAAACTCAGCCAGTTGTTGAAGTCAATTAGGTGCTTCAACAAAGTAGTAGTTTAAGGGTGTGCATACTTACGCAACCAGCTTATTGTGCGTTTTTTTATTTTTTATATTTTTCCCCTAACAGATTTGTTTTTCAATTGAATTGTACAGGTTATAGGTCATATTAAAGGTGGGAAAAGTTTTTAAATGATTGCTTGTGGTCTCATTTTTTTATATCACAAAAACCTGGCATTTTAACAGGGGTGTGTAGACTTTTTATATCCACTATAAGTGTGTTGCTCCAAAGTGCTTTTCAGGAACCATTGATGTTTTCTTGTGCAGATTTACCAGGAGAATCATAAGAATGAATGATGCCATGAATCCCAAGGCCCTTAAGTATTCCCGTGCTGTGATTGTCTGCCTTAACAGCAAGTCTGTCAGAAAGAGCACCTTGTCTTGGGTTAAGAAGGGTTTCTGTTGTACAGTCTATTAGTGTACCCAGGAAGAGAGTTCTTGTTTTGGGGCTGAAGTTGGGACTATGAGGAAATTGAGGACAACTGTAACCTCTGAAAGCAGTCTGTGGTAGCTTGTAAGGCTGACTGAAGGTCCAGGAAGTTTTTCCCCTGAATGAAACAGTCATCCAGGTAGGGGAAAATGTGCACTCCTAGTGTTCTGCACTGTGCCATAACTGAGCTAAACATTTGGTGAAAATTTTGGGTACAGTGGATAAACCAAATGATGAAGGACAGAACTGGTAGTGCAACCTGCTGCTATAAGTCAAAGGGATCGCCTCTTTTCTTTTGCTATAGGAACATGAAAATAGGCATCCTTCAGATTTATTGTAACCATGTATACTAATGGAAAGATCGTGCAGCGGTTTTTGAAGAGTCAGCATTTTGAGTATGGGAATGTTTAGGAACATGTTTAATTTTGAGAGGTCTAAAATTGGCTTTCAAGTTCCTTCCTTTCTTGGGACTAGAAAAATCCTGAAGTAGAATCCTGTTGCCACCTCACCAGCAGGGACGGATTGAATGGATCCCTGTTGCAGAAGTTCCTGCAAGATGGAGGAAAGGGATGATCTTGGTCTTTTGATGGCTTTGGTGTTCCTAAGTGGGAATGTCTTTCTCTGAATTGAAAGAAGTTAACTATTTTCTATAATCTTTAGTACCACTGGTTTGAGTTGATGATTTTCCACTGGTGTAGAAAGCGAGAAAGTCTTCCTGATAGTGGGTCAGGGTGGGGGGATAGGTGCTGGGGAGGAGAAGGGGAGAGACCTGTGCATAGTCATAGCTGTTCTCTTGTTAGGATAGAATCTTTGGACCCCCTCCTTCAGGTCTAGGGCATTGCTTACGTTGTCATCTTTTGGACTGTTTAGACATTTTTGATCAGGGAGGCCTCCCCTTATCTTACAGGTTCATAAGTATATAGTAGGCTAAAGCCCATCAGGGCCTTTATAAACCTAGCTGACCTAGGAGGCAGAGGCCAGGGCTTAGGAGGATAATTCCTACTATGTCTTGGGGCTAGAGATGAATACAATTCTTTCACATTTTTTGTTTGCTTCCCATTTTTATCCAGTTTCTCAAAAACCTTCTCTGCAGGAGACCCAAAAAGGAATTCATTATCCAGTGGGCAAGAGTTAGGTCTTTACTTGGTCAGAAAGTGGCTGGGTCCTCAGCCAAGCGTGCCTGCGGATAACAGAGCCTGTAGCAGCTGCCTTGCATGATGCATCTATTTCATTGTTACTACACTTCAGAGAATGTCTAGAAACCTGCAGTGCTGCTCTAGCTGTGTCCTGTATGTCCCTCAGCAGGGCCTTATCTGCAGTGCCCTTTGCTTTGGTAATGATTTGTTACTACAAGGACTCTTAAGTATTGTAATACATAAAGGTGGCAGTTGAGGTCCCTCATAGAGAGTGTAGCAGATGTACAAGTCTTTTTTCCATACCTGTCTTGTAGTTTATTTTCCCTGTCATAAGGTATGGAATGCCTTATCAACAGGATTAGGTGCATTCTTATTGGCTTCAGTAGACACTGTAGAAGGATCAGCTTGTGGGTTCTTGTAGAGGTGTTTGGAAGAACTGTCTTATTCTGAACACCTCCCCCAAGTCCTATCTTGCTTCCGACTGGGACGCCACCCTCCATGCCTCTCCCTCAGAAGATTTATCCTTTGGATCAAGCACTCTATAAAAATTATCTGGTTTCCCTTTTTGAAGCATCAGAGAGTCTGGGTGTAGAGAGAGAGAGAGGTCTTCGAAGACATAATTTTATACCACATGGACATGGTGATTAGGTAATGGTCTGGTAGAAGGAAGGCTTTAAAGTTGCCTGTAATGAGTTTGGGACTAAGATAATTCCTTGCTTTCCCAATGGAAAGCTTCTTTCATCTTATGTAATGCATCTCCAAAGGATAAGTCTTCTGAGGGAGAGGCAGAAGAGAGGGTGTAATCTGAGTCAGAATCAGGATAGGGGTGGGAGGGTTCAGAATAAGATAATTCTTTCTCATCCTCAAATCCTGAAGAGTCAGACTCCTTTTGAAAGGAGACATTTCTCTGTCTTTTACTGGGAGAGGCTACAGAGGTGGTCTGTAGTGCCTGGCTGGTCTCTCTAGATTTTATAATGGCAATGAATTCCTGGACAGTTTTAAGAAGGTTCCAGGTTTTTACTTGGGTTGTAATACTAGACATCTGGTACATTGGCTGAGGTAGGTTGACTGGTCTCTCTGGTTTAGGTATCCATTTAGTAACAGAGGACTCTGTCCTTAATTGGACGATTGTGACCTTACTCCAGGTTAAAGGTGTGTGTTCCTGCAGAGCACCTGTGGAAAGTGAACCATCTCCCACAGTAATTGCTGTTTGGACATCAGAGGCTGAGGCCTGCTGATGACCTGAGACCCAATTGATGTTGACATTGGAAAAAAGAAAGTTAAGTGGCCTGCTGCCATGGTGACCTCCTAAGGAGTTAAGTTAGAAGTTTCAGGCCTGGGAGTCATTGGACCTAGAGGCTACATAAGTGCCTTACCAGAGCAGTTGGTTGATATAAATGCAAATGCAGAAAAATCTTTGTCTGCTGAGTCTTTTTCTTTTGGTTTCTTGTCTTTTTGTTTCTATGAAGTAGTGGTTGAAACCAAAGAAAGTGGAGAAGTGGCAGGAACCGAGCCCGAGAACTCCATGTGTAGCACAAGGACTTTGGCCCGATGCTTAAGGATTTTTGTTGTAAACCTAGCACAGTCCTAACAAATGGCAATATTGTGCCAAGGCCCCCCAAGTAAAACAGACACAAAGCATGAAAGTCTTGATGAGGGATTTGCTTCCCACACTTCAAGCAGTTATTAACTTTTTTGAACATTAATCAGAGCAAATCTGAAAATTATTTGTTAGAAACTGTGGAAAACAATGAACCAGCCAGTGGAATGTGAGCATCTGGTAAACCTAAGAAGCACATCGAACAGCAGAGCTGGAAAGAACTGGAGATGGTACTGACTGATGCCCTCTTATGACATGACATCCAAACATCAACCATCTGTTACCTTGAGAGGATAAGACTCTGGAAATTGGGCTAGTGGTAGGCTTCTGCGTGGCAGGAAGACCCATGAGTCAGTAATGCAACAATGACTTCGAAGAACATCTGTTGTTGCCATTGCTGTTGCCCTTGCCTCTTCATAAGGGGAGGTTGTACCACAGACCCTGGTAACTATAGACCTATCAGCCTAACTAATCTAATTTGCAAAGGCATGGAATGTATAATATCTGACTTCATTAATTACAGCACTGAATTACAGCATTGAAAACTTTATTCATCTAGACCCTCAACAGTTTGGTTTTGTCAAAGGGAGGTCATGTTTAAGTAATTAAGGTAACAACTTCTGGAAGGTTTCAGAAGCAGTGGGCAGTGGCCACTCAGTCCACATAGCCAATCTGGATCTGGCCATGTCTTTTGATACCATTCCCAGTGCTAGTATTCTAAATAAACTAAGAGGCCTCAATGTAGAACCCTACATAGTAAAGTGGATAATATCTGGCTGAAAGATAAAACCCCTGTAGTCAAGGTTTCAGTTGTCACCTCAGAAAGTAAAAAGGTAACTAATGGCAAACCTCACAGCTGGTACCTCTCCTTTTTGGTGTTGACTTTTCACACCTCCAAACTACTAACCCAAGCATATGGCTAACAAGGTTTGTAGAAGACTGTAACCTGGGTGTCATTGTCTGATTCCCTTGTGGACATGGGATGTCTATAACAAGAACCTGTCCTTAAAAAACAGTAATATACTGAAAATGGACTAAAAAGCAAAAGTAGTGTATCTTTTGATAAACAGCTGTCAACTACAACTTACAGTATCCTTTTTAAACAGACACGATTGTTGGGGATTTTGGCAGCATAGGTGATGCTGGATGTGCTTGATGCATACTAGCACTTCAAAATAGACAGGCGCTGCAGGAGATGTCTGGGCTTCCGGCTGAGAACCAATCATTTCCAGTTCAGGGTACTGCCCTTTGGGATCACCACAGCTCCCTGCTTGTTTACCAAATGCATGGCAGTGTTAGGAGCCCACATGAGGCTCAAAGGATTCCAGGTGTTTCCATACTTAGATGATTGGCTGCTTACCGCCCCCATGAGGCATCAGCTCATCCAAGCCAGAGATTACTTAATCCAACTATCACACACTCTGGGCATCACTATAAACCTGAACAAATCCAACCTGGCTCGTGTGCAGAACCTGGAGTTTAAAGGGACACAGCTAAACATGAGGGATCAAATAGCTTCTCTCCCTCACACTGCATAATGATGCTGAAAAATCAAGTCCAGGAATTATCCCAACAGGACCCTCATGAGGATGGTCATAGAAGCCCTAGGATCCATGTCAGCAGCAATCCTTTTAGTTCCTCTAGCAGCATTCTTCATGCGAGTTCTTCCAGTGGACATTAGAGGTGCAATGGTCCATTCTCTATCACCCGCTATCCCTTCCCATCAGATTGACACAAGTTTGCAAGCTTCACCTCAGCTGGTGGATACAGTTGAACAATCTCCTTCAAGCAGGCCCTTCTTAAATAACCCCATGATAGCCACTGTGACCATGGACACCTCCCAGTTTCGGTGTGGA
Source organism: Protopterus annectens (assembly GCF_019279795.1). Classification (NCBI taxonomy): domain Eukaryota; kingdom Metazoa; phylum Chordata; order Ceratodontiformes; family Protopteridae; genus Protopterus; species Protopterus annectens. The sequence goes on from NC_056735.1 coordinate 656,378,479, forward strand.
GGGCATTACAATGGGAAAATGGTCCAAGGCATGTGGTCCCCTATCAAGACCAGGTTGCATATCAGTGTCCTAGAGATGAGAGTAGTTTTCCTAATGTTGCAAGTCTTTCAGGACACTCTCCTCTTGGGGACTGTTGCAGTTCACACTGACAACATGTCTGTTGTCTGGTACATCAACAAGCAAGGAGGAACCCATTCTTATTCCTTGTGCAGGGAGACCATGAGGGTGTGGGAGTGGGTGATATCTTCAGACTGCCTTCTAGTTGCAATGCATATCCTGAGGAAAACCAAGGACTTGGCGGACAGACTCAGCAGATTACTACTGGTTCCTCACGAGTGCTCCCTCAGTCAGTCAGTGGCAAACATGATCTTCACTCGCTGGGGTCAACCTTACTGTGACCTCTTTGCCTCTCCCCTCAACAATAAATGCAGCAAGTTGTTCACTCTGATCCCTTCTCCAGGAGAGATGATTGGACCCCGGGTCTCCTATATGCTTACCCTCCTCTCCCTCTTGTCCCGAAGTTTTTTCAGAAGACATGCAAGCTGAAGGGCTCTGTCATCCTCATTCACCACTTCTGGCCTCGATAGGTGTGGTTCCCCATCCTCTGCTCTCATCTGAAATATCCTCCATGGATACTGAAGCCAAGACAGGACCTCCTTTCTCACTCATCAGGGATGCAGCATCCAAACCTTCATGCCCCCAGATTGACCGCTTAGTTTCTCCACTTCCAATCCTAGCGAGACAGTTCAGGCTTACTTTCCCAGTCCGTAAAATACTTCTAGCCTCACAAAAGGCTTCCACTAAGAAAGTCTACACCAGTAAGTGGACTAGCTGTTTTTTCTAATTTTCACACTGCAAGTCAATTTTGTTCCCTGTTTACCTTTAGGTTATGCAAATCCTTTATGAAAGATTTTTTGTTGTTGAGGCCTCCTATCAATGACCCCTCCCCTCCTTGGGATCTCACTGTAGTTTTATAGGCTTTGACTCAGGGACCCTTCAAACCAGCTGCAAGTTGCAACATGGAGCTTTTGTCATGGAAGATAATCATTTTGGTGACTATAAATTCATCTAAGAGATTTTCTGAACTGCAAGCTTTATCCTCCAAACCTCCTTACTTAACTTTTTATAAGGGCAGAGTTTCTTTATGTGTCAATACTTCTTTTACGTCCAAAGTAGCCATGGAAAGCAATATCTGTCAGGCCATCCACTTACCAGTGTTCTTTCCAAATTTCTCTAATAAAGTGGAGTTCATAGGCCATCTCCAAACACTTGGCCCCACCCAGTTTGAATTTGTCAAGGGCAGATCTTGCCTTTTGAACCTGGTTGACTTCTTTGAGACAGTCACCAAGGCCCTGGATGTGGGAAAGTCAGTGCATACAGCTTACCTTGATTTGGACAAGGCCTTTGACACAATCACCCACTTGGGCATCATCAAAAAGCTAACACAACTTGGCGTAAATCCTTATCTCATCAGGTGGGTGGCCATCTGGCTCACCGACAGGACACTGTCAATAGTGGAGTTCCCCAGGAATCTGTCATGGGTCCCTCTACTGTTTGGCTTCTACTTCTCAGAGGTCCAGGCAAAGAAGAAAGGCCTGTGGCTGAACAAGTTTGTGAATAACTGTAAGTTGAGTGCTGTCATTGACTCCCCAAACGATGTTAACATATTGCAAGAGGGTTTCACAGTAACTAATGACTGGTGCCAAAGTCATGGCCTCTAGCCAAATGCAAAAAAATGTATTGTCATACCATTCGGCAAAAACAAGGCCCCTACTGATTACCACATCAACATCAACCCCCTAAGCAACACAGCCTGTGATGACAGACTTGGGCACTCAGGTGGATAACAAACTCACATTTGAACATCATGTAGTGGCATTGGTCAGAAAAGCTTTTTACTTGCTCTGTCTCATAAGTAAAGGGATTGCATCCAGAAAAAAAGGAGTTTATTACCTCTCTATACTCCTCCCTTATTAGACCAATAATTGAGTATAACGCCCCGTTTGGTATGTACCTCTCCAAACATTTGCACCAACTGGACGGGCCACTGAAATACCTCACAAACAGAATCCATCTCCTCCAACACCTGCCCTATGTGGACAGGCACAAATCACTGTCACTATTCAATATCGTACAGATTGCTCAGGGATGATATGTGTCTTGCCTGCAAGGCAATCTCAGACCCTGCCCTACCATATCTGTAAGTCTAACTCCTCACACATTACCCACTCAATAGGCATGAATCTAATATGTGACATCAACAAAACCTGCTGGAGAGAGAGGGTTTTCTCCCAGAGACTGCCCCGTCTATAGAATAGACTTCCCATACATGTCAAACAGAGTACCTCGCTGACCTTGTTCAAGCACAGCCTTGATGAGTGGATTGGAAACCACAAATTTGTCCCAGGGGGTTCCATCTGTGTCCCTCATTGACAGGGGCAACAGGTGCTGACTGAGATTTCATTTTGGGAATAATCTGTTGGCTAAGCTTGTAAGGGCCCCAGGGCCATTAGCCTAGTAACCTCCTATGATCCTATGTTCTACACCTTCTAGACATTCATAGACTACTCCGTTTCTTCCTGCACAGAACCAAACAACACAGGAAGTCTGACCAACTCTTCGTAGCCTTCTTGGCTAATAAATTAGGCCAAGCGGTATCCAAGGTTACCTTAGCAAAATGGATATCTGGCTGCATTTCATACATTTACTCTCACAATGGCTGATAATTACCTAGTTCTAGAGCACATTCCCACAGAACCATGGCTACTTCTTACGCCTTCTCTTGTGGAACCTCCATTGATGATATTTGCATAGCAGCAACATGATCTAATAGTCACACCTTTATGCCGCCCTACAAGTTGGATATCATTTCTAGGAGCAGGGCTTCCTTTGGCTTGATGGTGCTCCAGGATATCCCTCCATGAGAAGCCACCCAGGAGCTACTTATCTAGGGACTCTGACCCTGTCATGAGGAGGAATGAAGAAGACAACATCAGATTAAAAGGTTATGCTTTACATAACTTGGAGTTTGTGTTGTCTGTCTTCATTCCTCCTCACTTTCCCACCCAGCCATCTGTCTGCCTCTTTTTCTAGGTGATCATGGAACATGACGGGACGCATATGTCCCTTGTCGGAGTCTCATCTGCCATTCTTTTGCTGTATGGATGTTTGGTATATGGAATCAACAAACTCGATATGAGTGCTTGAGTAGATGTAGTGCATTATGGATTAGAGGGAGGAGCTTGAGAGTCGGATCTAAGTCTGAAGAATGTGGCCGAGCCAGATCCAAAGGTCTGATCTGAGACCCTATCATGAGGAGGAATGAAGATAGACAACACATATGCTAAGTTATGTTAAGACATAACCTTTTATTTTCTAGATCTGCCACTGTAGTTTAGGTTTCTTGAGTGGGTGGTATTAGTTTTGTGGATGTGTAGGAGATTATATGGTTATGGATCTTTTGAGGCTGTGTCAACAAGGCAGAGATCTCCTGTTAGTAGTCTATAGGAAACGGAAGATAGTGCCAGAGCTTTTTATCGGTCAGAGTAGTTCAATGAGAACATGCCCATGAGTTTCTTTTTTAGAAAATACTGCAGTTTCTTGATCTGGGTCTTGTGTTTAACCAAGTACATGCTGAAGGAGTACTTTGTTCTATTATTGGTCTTATAAGGGAGGAGGAGGAGACGGGGGCATTGATTTGTTTGGATCTGGAAGTGTTTTGCCTTGGTAATTAATGTGGCTTTATAAATCCACATCCTAAGAACAGTAGTCACATGGTAGCCAAAGGATAGTGCATTGTCAATGAAGATGATTATGTTCCAAATGACTGAGGCAATTTTTAGAGATGTGTTGTTTGTATGATTGGAGTAGAAGTGCCCAGGTTTGTCAAATAATGCACTGCTTCATTTTTTTGGCATTTAATTTGAGGCTGTGGTCCAAACACATACACATATGCATAGATTTACACTTCCCTACTTAACCCACTCATTATGACCTTCAAGGCACACTCACACAACCTCATTCACGTCCTACAGCCATGCACACATGTCCACAGATATACACACTGACAACTCCCCCTTCCAAGCCTACAGCTTCACTGGGCTTACATGGACCACAAACACTCCCATAGGAGTGAATGTGTGACCCTGTCTTTTAACAGCTTTCACTTTTTCCACCTAGGGTAAAATTTTACTTGCTCGAGCGGCATTCATTTGGCAAGGGAAAGCCTGAAGCAGTAGATATTTCCACAGGGCACACATGGCTAATTATTATCACCCATTTTCTTGGACTGCCACACTAGTATATGGATTCATCTGTGAGATTGCTGATCTCACCAAGCGTGTCATCTACCTGGGGGGGGGGGGTTCAAAGAATTATTGAGCATAAATCAGAAATGAGGCGTCATATTTTGACTAATGCCCTGACACAACATAGAAAGGACAATAATGAAAAGCATAATTTCAAGTTCAAGGTTTTAAAAGTAGTAGTTAAAAGCATAAGATTTGGTGATATAACTAATAAGTTAGATGTTGCTGAGTTTAAATGGATAGTTAGACTAAATGCTGATAAGTTGCCTGGTCTAAATACTACTGTCACTATTAAACCACTTTTAGAGTTTAGACAGAAATAATATCATTAATGTTAAAATTATTTTTTAAAAAATGTTCATTATTATTTTTTTCAACGTATATTTTATGATGTTTTCATTAAAGTTCTATAAAAGTTTATTGAATTTCTTTTATGTAAAGCTCTAAAAGTTTTTTATATTTTTAAGAAAAATGATGTTTCCTTTAGGGGGTAGTACAACTTTAATGATTTTAATTATTCTCTAATTTGGTTTATTGTGCTTTGTTATAGGTTGGCTGTGTCATGTGGTTCTTAGTTCTTACTATAAGAATTGTAAATTTTATTCATAAATGTATTATACAACACTGTGGAGGGTCTTTTTTCCCGAAAGCTTTGTTACTTTTTAATAAAAGTGAGTTTTCATCTCATTCGTGTTTGGATAGATTGGTTTTCTGCTCTGAATAGAGAAGATTTAAACCGTGGTTACAGCTGTATATCTATTAGTGAATAATTTGTTCCCCTGCTAGAACCATCACACTGGCCCCCTCAGGATTGGATCTACTCAGACTCCCTTCCTATTTTACCTCCACCCTCTCTTCAAGCACCCAGTGATTAGAGCTGAACCATAAGTCTCAGTTGAACTGCTCCACAGCGGCGTCAGTCCTCTGAGTAGTTGGATGAAATCACCTATAATCCCTGATGTACTTAAAAGAAAGGATGTGTAAAAGGAAACACCTAGATGCCCCTTTGGAATTTCCCACATCAGAAGATCGAGAGGGTTCCCTGCTATCCCCTCTGGAGGTATTCTGGAACTTACGTGCCAGAGGGGAGTGTGGCCTGTAGACCCATCTTATCAGGGTGCGATTGCTTATAGTTTGGCACCATCTACATCCTGGGTCATACTTCCAGCTGACAAGTTTATAGACCTGGCAGCTCAAAGATCATGGCAGGAACCAGACAGTTGTTTGGCAGTCCTTGAGTAACCTTGACAGGATTCTGCAGCTTCCAAATGATAGGCAGTTTTGGGCTAAATCCATGGCAGTGGAGGTTATCATGGCTGCAGCTGCAAAAGAAGAACTTTATGAAGATGCTCAGTCCATCCATCCACCCACCTAATAGAGTCAGGGGGATATATAGGCTGGGGAAGCAGGCATACACTTCTGCACATTTGCATTGAGGGCTTTGAACTACACAATTATGAATAGATTTCAGGGCGATGTGGCCCAACAAGCCCTGTTTCCTCTGAAGAATCCATTGACAGCCAAAACTAGTAAGCAACTGGAGACAACCATTTCAGCTCTAATATCTGTAACTTCTTCATGTACATCATGCACAATGTTGTGGATGAAGTTGCTAGAGAAGCCGGGTCAGGCATTACCATGAGATGTCTTGCATGGCTGTCTGTGTGACTTTGTGGACAATGTTAAGGTGTCCTTACATGAATGCTCACTATAAACTATCATCCCTATTTGGTCCATTATTGAAAGAGAGAAAGAATGCAGATGTCTGAGTAGGATGGCAAGACCTTATCTGCTGTTTGGAGTCAAGTTTGAGATCCCTCAAAGGGCTTATAGCAGGAATCAAAAAGGGCCTCATTCATTCTCGTTTCAAAAGTCAAGATGCTGGGTTCCTATCAGAACAACAAACTCTTGAAATAATGCAAACGTTATATGGTCTACACCATATGATCGACATTTCAAGAGTTTGAAGGTTGAATTTAACAGCACCGTACGGTGCAGAATGGGAGAATTTCCCTTTTCTGCACTGAAGTGCGGTCTCTGAGTTGGTATATTTAAGTAGGGGGGTGCAGGGTGACTTGCCCCCCTGTTCGCACTGTTAAGATATGTTTTTCTTTCTTTTTTTTTTTTTTTAATTATATATTCTTTATTTCAAACTTCGACCATATGTTTTCGGACAAACTTGTATTCGAAGTTTTGAAAGTTCGAATATATAACCTAGACCCTAGATGCCAACAGATGGACTCCCCTTTTAACAATGGCAGTTCACAGCAGAGCCAACCCCTTTGTTAGACATTGGCCCAGAAGGGAGTACATCTGAACCCACAGACATCGCCAATATCCTGGCAGACAGGTTCAGTGCAAACTTCTCTACCCCTCCCCCCCAAAAGAGCAAGTATCTATCCCGGCAGAGGGCTGCCTCCCAAACATCTCTGATGCTCAGGTGAAGGCTGCCCTCTCCAAAGCAAAAAACACTGCTTCCATGGGACCAGATGGCGTCCCAGGTTGTGTCCTACATGAACTCCAAGAGGAACTAATCCCTCAAATAAAACAGCTATACAATCTCAGCCTCACTACAGGATATGTGCCCACAGAATGGCGTAAAAGCAACAGTGGTCCCACTCCACAAAGGTGGAGCCTCTACGGACCCTGGAAACTATCGCCCCATAAGCCTGACTAGCTTAGTCTGCAAGGCTATGGAGAGGATCATCATGGAGCTCATAAACAAAGACATTGGGGACCTACAGACACTAGATCCTACTCAGTTCGGCTTTGTCAAGGGCAGATCCTGCCTTTTGAACCTGGTTGACTTCTTCGAAACAGTCACCAAAGCCATAGATGAAGGGAAGGTAGTCCACACAGCCTATCTGGACCTTGCAAAGGCATTTGACACAATACCCCCACTTGGGCATCATAGATAAGCTATCCAGCTTAAATATAAACCCCTATGTCACAAGATGGGTCGCAAACTGGCTCAAAGACAGAACCGACAGAGTGAGAGTTGCTGCAGCCATGTCAGACTCGAAACCGGTCACAAGTGGCATCCCACAGGGTTCTGTCCTGGGACCACTCTTGTTAGGTATATACTTTTCCAAGGTACAGGCAAACATGGGAGGACTATGGCTCCCCAAGTTCGCAGACGACTGCAAACTGGCCGCCATAATCAACTCTCCAGCTGACACAAACATCCTTCAAAAAGGACTCACAGAGACAGATAACTGGTGCCAGCGCCATGGTTTAAAGCTAAATGCCAAAAAATGTATAGTCATACCCTTTGGCAAAAACAATGTGCCCACAAATTACCACATAGGCGGAAACCCATTAAGTACAGAGAAAGTTATTAGGGATCTGGGGACCCAAGTTGATAGCACTCTCTCCTTTGAAAACCACATTGCGTAAGTGGTTAGAAAGACCTTCTACATAGCCCACCTCATCACGAAGGGTTTCACATCTAGATCAAGAGAGGTAATCATGCCCCTTTATTCATCCCTCATCAGGCCCATCATAGAATACAATGCCCCTTTTGGGATGTACCTTACCCGACACCTGCAGCAATTAGAAAGACCCCAAAAGTATCTCACCAAGAGGATCAAGGGTCTCAAACAGATGCCATATGCTGCTCGGTTAAAAAACTCCAGCTCTACTCAGTTGCATACCGCCTACTTCGAGGCGGTCTATGCCTGACATACAAAGCTATGTCAAATCCAGAATTAATGGACATGCTCCACCTCAGTAAATCTAAATCCCTTAGAGCCACACGCTCGAGGGACTTGAACCTCAGCACAGAAATAAATAGAACTTGCTGGAGGGACAGGTTCATAACCCAGAGGCTCCCTTCACTCTGGAATAGAATTCCAGTTCATGTGAGGCAGAGCACCTCACTGAATCTCTTCAAGAAGAATCTTGATAGGTGGATGGGGGATTGTAGGTTTGTCCCAGGGATTACTCCCGTGTCACTATTAGAGGCACAGTAAACTAAACCTTTAAAAAGGGCACAGTACACTCAAATCAAGGGGTGGCGTAAGCCATACAGAATCGGGTAGGCTTATAATTGCCCCAGGGCAGATAGCCTAGTATGAACCTATGAACCTATGCAAAACCAGAGGTACTGTGGTCTCTTTTTGGAAAGAAAGCAGCAGTATTCCTGACGGGTTGCCCAACTGCTCCACTCTGGAGGTAGTTGGGAGATAGTCTCTCTGTTCTCCTGTCTGAGTGTCTGGCCATCACACAGAAAAAGTGGTAAGAATTACTTTTTCCAGAGAGTACTGTATGTCATTTCCCCCTGACACCAGCCCATTAGTGGATATCCGACCCTGTCATGTAAAGCAGGTCACAGGAGAGGTTCCCATGTCTCAACTGGCATATCTAAAACAGATCCCATTTGCTGGAAGCCTATGACCCTGACACTGAAGACACCCTGTATTCTGCTTCTCCACCAGGTGATTTTTCCCTTTGAAAGTGCATCTGAGAAGATGAAAGATGTTTTTCACTGGGAAACTAGAGAGTATTTTGAAGCCCAGCAAAGATATAGAACTTGTATAGAATTGTCTGAACCTTGGCTTCTAGCTGTTCTCCAGTGCTAGATGTCCTGGAAAATGTGTTGAGTAATGCATCATTTTAACCTGACTCCCTTCTCCCTGCTTCTTGGACGTCCGAATGATTCTGCAGGATCAAGGATTTTCATGAGCACCTTTAAAGGTACCCTTTGGTGTATTCAGATGTGGTGCCCCTGCAGTCCAGCAAAGAAGTGACCTTAGCTCCAACCAGCAGCCATATTCCCAACAAGGAGGAGAGCAGACTGCTTTTTAGATGTGGGAGAAAAAGTATATAAGATGCAACTGTGATGCTTTGGATGCATCATTGCAAGGCACCACCTGGAGCATATGTTATACATACTCTCTTCTTTGGACTTCCTACTCAGGAAGTTTGCAAAAAGCTAGAGAAAAAGGAAAAGAATATCTAGTCTGTAGGACAAGTGTTTCAGGCCCAAATTACTATATATAGCAGAAATTTAATAGCAAAAACTTGGCTATCTTACCCTAAACATGCCATTGCTTGGCTTAGCAAAAGAAAAAGGGAAAATTTAAGAAAGCATGGCAAGTTAGATCCAGAGGCCAGCCCAGAAGCTCTCCGGGCTGAGACACCCAGTGAGATCAGCTGTGACTCAGCAAGGCTGTGTCCCCTCCCTAAGCCCATTCCCCTCTCCCTTGCCCTCACTAAGCTCAATCCAGCCAGTTTCCTTCTCCACACCAACTTTGTGCCCCCCCCCAGAATAAAGTTGTTGGACTCCTGTCTTTTTTAAGAAATTGAGAAAGAATTACCAAAGACCAGTAAGTGTTAAATGTCTGGATCCAAAGAGATTACAAATTGCAGTTCCAAGACATTCCAGCATTTAGAATCATTCCACCAGTTGCCAAGAACCTGCAGGTTTCAAGAAATTAAGCAGTCCTGGACTATACAAAGGGTTCTTCTAGGGGAGAAAAGACAATAGTTCCAACTGAGAATCTTCTCAGCAGCAAGTAAAGAAGTTACATATAGACGCATTTAGACCTGTCATATCTAAACAAATTCCTTAATGTTCCACAATTCCTTCTTCATGCGTACCCTACAAAGTCTGTCACCACTTCTTTCTTCCAACACAATTACGGTCGCACTAGATATGAAGGATCCTTTGGCTTGTCTACTGTGTACAGATTGTTTGTAGAATGTTTGGCTCCAGTGATTTCCTTTTGCAGGACAAAGGGTGTCCAAATTTATCCCTCCTTGGATGACAGCGTTATCCTGGCAGAATTCAAACAAGGCATTGTTAAGGATTTAGACCTTACCCAGCATTGCTTCAGGAAATTAGGGCTCACAGTCATCAAGGAAAAGGCTTTCCTGAAACCCTCAAAGAAGCTAACTTTCTTGAAAGCATGCATGGACACTTCGTTAAGTAGAGTCTTCTTCCCACAGGGCAAGGTGGCCGTTTTCACACAATACTTCAGGAACATTATGCAGTAGACAGAAATCACTGTTAGGGAGTTTTTCAGGATGCTAAGCTTCGTGGTGTCTTGTATCATAATGGTGCCCTTAGTTTTCCTGTACATAAGGAACCTCCATTCATACCTAAGAAACAGATGGTGTCAGCAAACTTACCCTTAAAGACCTAAATCCCTCTTCTTCCTTGCATCGGAAGGGAGAGTTCATGGTAAGTCTAACATTATTCTCAGAATCATGAAATGCCTTTCAGAGCACATCTACATACAATGAGTTTGACAACCGATTCCTCAGACCTAGCTCATGGGCCCATGTAGGAGTCTTTCAAACCCAGTGAACCTCGGATGAAAAAAAATGAGGAAAAAGCCTTTGAACTCAAAGTAAATTATAACAGTTGTTCATACTCTGAATGTTTTCATTCCTACCTTAAATCCGGGAAGCTCTTCAAGTTAAGATCAACAATGTCATAGTTTTGGTACATAAACAGAAGAGTTAATTTGTACATCTGCAGACTGGCCCATGCATACCTGAGAAAATAGGTGGGTATGACTCTTATTGTAACTTGTATCTCCTCTCAGCAGTGTGTTAATAGACAGGCTGATAGCATACAGGACCCCAATGAATGGGTGCTTAGCAGGGGGTGTCTTTCTGGATCTCACGAGGTTGTGTGATGTACTGGAAGTCAGCCTGAGCAAGCAGCTGTACTATGAAACATCTACATCATCATCTGTGCACATCTTCTCCAAACATGACAACATAGGTTCACTTCTGCTATCCTCCCAGGCTCATATCCAGTTAACCTTCATCTTCTCCCGTGTGACATTGTGCTTTGAGAATCTTCTCAAATACAAGGACTGCAGCTCAGAGTACTAAAATGACTTATTGTGTTAGGAACTTGCTATAATGAGATATTTGAGTAGATTCAGTGTAGCAGTCCAGGTACCCAACTCGTTCATCCTTTCTGACTTTTTTCCCCTCTGGAAGGGGGTTGCTTCCTAACTCATACTTTCCCTCTCCCTTCCCTGTCGGGGCCACATATTCGGCTACCTGGAGAGAGGAGGATTGGGGTCCATAGAGATGAAACTGGAACAGCTGGGGCTATTCCATATGATTCACTGAGCTCTGCCACCAAGAGCTTTTCCTTGAATATTGTTGGGGCAAGAAATATCTGAAGATGGCATTGCCTGATATGCTGTTTATACTATTGATTTTCTTATGCCTTGGTGAGAGGACGTTGTTCAAACCGTGGGCAAGCTAAAGATGTGGAATCTGGGCTCAACATGGGTTAACCTGCACACATAATATCCCTAATGTGTGTGGACTACAAAAGTGAACCTATTCAAACGTCTGCATTTATGGTATGTTCCCTTACACAACTGTACTTTACATTTGGTGTGACTTAGATTTGAGGTAGCAGTTTTCATTTGAAACATCTATAGAGTGCATCATTATCCCACTGTAGGTAGAGGGTTGGGATGAGTAGGTGTTGGCAGTTAACTCAGAAAAATGTCTTGATTAAATTACCTCATTTGTTTGGTGCAGATGTAGTGCATTGCTTTCTGGGTGTTCTCACCTTTCCAGACCATACAGGCTGATTGTTTTAGAATTAGCCATTATATTTGTAGGGTTTAACATGGGGGAGGGGGTGAACCAAAGATACATTACAGGGTACTCTGTTTGCCTGATGAGCAGTCTTAATTGATTTTAGTAAGATTCATAGCGATATACAGGAATTTCACAGATGGGTAGGAATAGATAACTTTATTGTTGATAGTTTTACTGTCTCCATGTAAAGTTTATTCAGATTAAATGTTGTACAACCACTGTGCAGGAGGAAATAGAAATACAGACCACGTCATGAGTCTTGGATGTATTGCATTGTATTAGAGCCTGTCTACTTGTGACACTAGGAAGTTATGATTTATGCATGGTATTTGCTTTGTTAACTTTGGTAAGCAGGTTCATCTGTGCCACTACAGGCACAACCCTGCATGAAGAGATCATATTTTGTTGGTATCTTAATTTCCCTTTTGATGGATAACTCCGCTGTCACTTTTCAATTTATTGCTCAAGGAACATATGTACTGTTGAATGTAGTAGTATAAATCAGCAATGCTTATCCTATATTACTTGAAGCTGTTAATGTTTTGTAATTCTTACTTGAACTTTACTAGTTCTTGACCCCCTTTATCTGTCTCTCATTGATTGTGAAAGATATGTTCATGTTTTTAATTTTGTACTTTAACACACTTTCCCCTCTGTCTTAAAATTCCTATGAAGTGGTGCCTTTGAAGCAAAGGTTGTAATGCATAATGTTGATGGAGTAATTGAATGAATAAATGAAATAAAACAAGTTAATAAGCATGCCAATAACTGAATTAAAACATAATTTTCATAGACAAACTGGTAATTTTGTTTACAGGTGTGTAGTATTGACAGATCCTTCGAAGGACTCGTCTCGGTCTCAGGAATCCTGGAGTGCCTTCCTAACAAAATTAAGAACATTGCTACTTATGTCGTTCACTAAGAACCTAGGCAGATTTGAAGATGATATGAGAACATTAAGAGAGAAAAGAACGGAACCAAACTGGAGTTTCTGTGACTACTTCATGGTTCAGGTATGGCAAGAAAGTTCAGACAGCAGGGAAAAGATTGTAGTTTTTCCTAAGACACTAGCGTAAATATGTATTACCTCTTCAGTGAAGAAGTACTGTTAAACTGAAATATTTTTCCCCATTTTCCTTCTTTGGTCTACCCAAGTAAGTGTGAACTTTCCCTCTGGTTGTATGGATGGATATTCACTTATCTCAGGCAGCAGGCAAGAAAGTTTATTAGTATGTACTTGATGTTCTTCATCTCACATTGCTGCAGTCCTTACACTTGGGTAGTCCGCTGTCCTCGGTCGGCCCGAATATCAAAGTATAAGGCTGACGTCGGTCAAGGCGCATTTGACTGACATCAGGACGTCAGGGTACAAATGCGCATGACCGACGTCATATCCTTAGTCTTTTTTGCCGCATGGTCCGATGCAGAAGCAGCGTTGCAAGTGCCGGTTGGCGTTCTGAAATTGTTCGATTTCGGAGTTTCAGACCGAGTCAAAGTTGGCTAAGTACCCGTTGGAATATTTTAGTTCTTTCTTGCCTCAGTGGTTTACCGGATGTCAGAAAAAGTGAATAATTGTATTTCTTGTGGGAAACAGATACCGCATAGAGACTATCATACTTTGTGTATTCCTTGTTTAGGGCCTGAGCACGACGTTGTTGGGTGTCGCTCTTGTGCTAGATTCAATAAGCGCACTATAAAGAAAAGATTAGATTGTGCCAGGTTAGTCTTCGGGAAGCGGTGCAATTATAAAATGCCGTCAGATGCTCCGACGCCCGCTTCTTCGAAGAAGCGCAAGGACAAAGCAGTTAAGCCTAGGCTAGAAGAACCGTCCGTACCGGACGCCAGTTCTTTAGAGGTGACGGTGGAGCCGGTGGTTCAACCGGAGGTTTCTTTGGGATCCCAGGGAGAGACTTTGTTATTGCAGGATGTGGCCTCTCAGGAGGCAGGTCAGGCTGATGGGGCTTCTCAGGTTACTATACTCCCCTCCCTGCCTAGGGTGGTTAGGCCCTCTCCTTCTGTTTCCAAGGCTTCTCCTAGAGGCAGGCCAGGTTTAGCTTCAGTTGGTGTCACCCCTAGTTCTTCAGGAACTGTGCCCAAGAAGCATATGCTTAAAATGGCAGAAGATTTGATTACTTTGATTAGGGTTCTTTGCCCCTCCTGTTAAGAGACCTAGGGTGGAGCCTGAGCTAGGGAGTTTTGAGCAGGCTTTGGATGTTTCAGAGTCTTCAGCTGAAGACTTGCAGGAGTACTCTCCTTATTCTGATTCTGATGTGGATGATTCTACTCCTTCTGCTTCTCCTCCTGAGGATTTTTCTTTTTCAGAAACTCTTCATTCCATGAGGGAGCATTTTAAGTGGGAAGGTCAGGACTTCTCTGATTCCAGGAAAAGGCTTAGGGAATTTTTGTTTTTACCCCAGCATAGGCCTTTGGCTATACCTCCTGTTTTGGATGTAGTGGAAGATGTTTTTACAGAGGCTTCTCTAAATCCTGATTCTTTGCCTCCTGCTCCTGTCAAACCAGATAGGTATTACAGGGTGCCTGAAGCTCATAAGTATCTTTTTAAGAGTCCTAGGGCAGACCCAGAAACTGTTAGCCAGGGGCCTAAAGGTGTTAAGTTGGATAGATGGGGAAAGAAAGTTTATACTTCTTCCACTCTAGCTATGAGGGCTTTGAATTGCCAGTTTCACATGTTGAAATACCAAAACTATCTCCTTTCACAGTTGAAGTCTAAGGTTGATGCTCTGGCGGAAGGTATTGATTGTAAAGAGTTGCGAGATTTAGTACAAGTTTCTGAACAGGTGGGTAAGCATTCTTTGCAATGTGGTTTTGATGCTGTACAGGCCTCGTCTAGGGTGGCTGCCACTGGGTCAGTTCTTTGCAGGCACGCCTGGCTGAGGGATCAAAATTTATCTGACCATGTTAAAACAAGGATTTTAGATGCTCCTTTACAATCTGATGTGTTGTTTGGTTCTCCTGTTGAGGCAGTTTTAAAGAAAATGGAAGACAAGGCTAAGTCTATGCAGACTGTTAAAGATTTTTTGCAGGTTCAGCCTCCAAAGTTTAGTAGAAATTGGCCTACTAAGGGGTGGACGTATCCTTCTTATGATTCCCAGTCTAGGGGTAGATCTAGGCGTGGTAGGGGCAGAGCTCAGGGCTCTTTCAGGCCTAGGACAGGGAGTTCTCCTGCACAGTCTTCAGGTGAGGGCAGGGGTCAGTCCTTTGTAAACAGACCCAATGACCTACCTTTTCAGCTGCCAGAGCCTTCTCGTCTGGCAGCACCTTTGGGAGGAAGGTTGGCACTTTTCAAAGAAAATTGGAGTTTAATTACCCAAGACAGATGGGTATTGGATATCATACACCACGGTTACAGGTTTTATTTCCATACCTTGCCTCCTTTCAAAGGCATGCCAGACGTTCCTCCTCAACAAAGAATAGAGGCTCACAAGCAAATTTCTCTGTTACTCCAAATAGGGGCCATACAGCCGGTCCCTATGCCAGAAGTGGGCCTAGGATTTTATTCTCGCCTGTTCCTAGTACCAAAGAAGGGGAACACGTGGAGACCAATTTTGGATTTATCTATCCTCAACACTTATCTGGACATTCCCAAGTTCAAAATGTTGACGTTACAGCAGCTTTTACCTCTGCTGGGCAAGGATCATTGGATGGTAACTTTAGATCTCAAGGAGGCTTACCTTCATGTTCCTATCAGACTAAGTTGCAGGAAGTATCTGCGTTTTCGAGCTGGGACTTCTCACTATCAGTTCTCTGCATTGCCCTTTGGCTTATCTACTGCGCCCAGAGTGTTCACGAAGGTTCTGGCTCCAGTGATAGCTTTCTTCAGGCTAAAAGGAATACAGATCTATCCTTATTTGGATGATTGCCTGATTCTGGCTCAAGGAAGGGACGAGCTTCTTCATCATTTGGAATATGTGATAGCAGTGCTAAGATGCCTGGGGTATTCTGTGAACGAAATAAAGTCCAGTCTAGTACCCTCTCAGGACATGTGCTTTCTGGGTGTAAGACTGAATACAGCATCCCAGATGGCCTTTTTAACCCCGGACAAACAAATGAATCTTTCCCTTTACTTCCATCAACTATCTCATCAGTCCGGGCTGACTGCAAGGACAGTCCTTCAAGCCTTAGGGTTCATGGCATCTTGTATTCTGGTGCTTCCCAATGCCAAACTGCATATGAGGAAGCTACAATGGTATCTCAAAATGTATGGACACAGCACTGCCAGGATCTGGACACTGTCATTCAAATAATACCTTGCATTCAAAAGGAATTTTTGTGGTGGGCTCAGGAATGTCACCTAAACAAGGGACTCTCTGTGACCCGGCCAGAGGCGAGTCAGATTTTAACGACAGATGCCTCAGACAAAGCTTGGGGAGCTCATCTGAATGGAAAGTGGATACAGGACAAGTGGCCTGCCAGACTACAACATCTACATATCAACTTGAAGGAGATGTTAGCAGTCCAGTTTGCATTAATAGCTTTCAAGGATTTACTTCTTCCAGGGCAGGTGTTGATTCTAACAGACAACACAACTGTCATGTGGTACATCAACAAGCAAGGGGGAACACATTCTTATCCTCTATGCAGGCAAGCAATGATTTTGTGGGAGACTGCTCTCAGTTTACAGCTCAATCTTCAGGCAAGGTTTCTGCCGGAGCACAGAACTCCTTAGCAGATGTGTTGAGCAGGCAATTATGGATCCCCACGAGTGGAA
Organism: Protopterus annectens; assembly: GCF_019279795.1. Taxonomy (NCBI): domain Eukaryota; kingdom Metazoa; phylum Chordata; order Ceratodontiformes; family Protopteridae; genus Protopterus; species Protopterus annectens. The sequence goes on from NC_056735.1 coordinate 656,395,093, forward strand.
ATTGGATCCTCATGTATTTCAGAAATTGACAGTGTCATGGGGAACTCCAGACATAGATCTGTTCGCTTCTCCACTAAACCACCAGCTGCCAAAGTTTTGCACGAAAAGGTTTCATCCCACAGCTTGGAAAGTGGATGCTCTTTCCTTCAATTGGAGCAATCTTCATGTGTATGCCTTTCCGCCTCTGCCTCTCCTCCCAAAGGTACTACTAAAGGTCAGACAAGACAAGCCAAGGATGATTTTGATAGCTCCAGATTGGCCTCGACAGCATTGGTACCCATTACTGAGAAGCCTGGTACGGAAGCCTCCATGGCCTTTGCCTTGATTCCACACCTGTTGTCTCAGGAGGACAGTCATTTGCTCAATGTCAAGCTTCACTCTCTGCACCTAACAGCCTGGCATATTCTGTTTTGAACCATAATGGGACTCCACTTCCACAGCAAGTTTTGAATGTTATTTTGGAAGCTAGAAGGCCTAGTACAAGGAAAGTGTGCAGATAAATGGAAGAGATTTTTATTTTGGAGTGCAGCAAAGGATTTTGATGTTTCTGAGCCTAATTTAAGTGTGGCTCTTCAATATCTTACTGAGTTACTGGACAAAGGTTTGTCCTTCTCTTCTATTAAGGTTCATGCTGCAGCAATTTCGTCTCACTATGATTGTGACCCACCATTGTTTTCTCATCCTTTGTTCAAGCAATTTCTTAGAGGGGCAAAGAATATAAGACCCCCACGAAGAGCTCCTACTCCTGCTTGGGATCTCAATTTTGTGTTGGAGAAACTCACTCTACAACCTTTTGAGCCTGCAGCTACTACTGAGTTGAAATATTTATCATGGAAGACTGCCTTTTTGTTGGCCATTACCTCTGCAAGAAGGGTTTCTGAATTGCAGGCCCTTATGGCAGTTGAGCCTTTCTTAATTTTCCATAAGGATAGGGTATCTTTACGTACTAATCCTTCCTTTATGCCTAAGGTGGTTTCTAGTGTGGCTTTAAACCAAACTATTCATTTGCTCACTTTTTATGCAAATCCCCAAAATAAAGGGGAAAAGATTTTGCACACTTTAGATGTACACAGGCAGTTGTGATATTATTTGGCCAGAACTAAAGGGTTTAGGCAGTCTCAGCAGTTATTTGTTTCTTTTGCTTTGAGTTCTCAGGGCAAACCTGTGTCAAAACAAACTATTTCTAAGTGGATTGGGTTTTGCATTGCTTTCTGTTATTCCCATCATGGCAAGGAGATTCCAGCTGGGATTAGGCCTCATTCCACTAGGGCTACTGCCACTTCGACAGCTTTTCTGAGGGGGGTGGCAACCAAGGATATTTTGGAGGCAGCTACTTGGAGTTCAGTGCATACTTTCTCTAGGCATTATCACCTACCACTTTACTCTAAATCCAGGGCTGGTTTTGCCACTGCTGTTTTGCAGGGCATTTTGGCAGCTCCTGCTTCCTTATAGTTTGGCCATCCTCCCTTACCTCTGCTTTGGGATTCTACCCAAGTGTAAGGACTGCAGCAATGTGAGATGAAGAACATAGTACAGTTTTGTACCTACCATAAATGTAGATGTTCGAAGATCCACATTGCTGCAGTCCAATTTACCCTCCCTCCTTCCCCTCTGTAGTTAGAGGTGGTTGTGTGGATTGGGTTGTAAATATTGTGTATATTGTATATATTGTCCATATAATTAGTGCAAGGGTGGTTGTTTGTTTGTTTGCTGTCTTTTGGTTGTGACCTTTATTTTTAGGGTCTTCTGACATCTGGGGCAAGAAAAGACTGAGGATATGACGTCGGTCATGCGCATTTGTACCCTGACGTCCTGATGTCAGTCAAATGCGCCTTGACCGACGTCAGCCTTATACTTTGATATTCGGGCCGACCGAGGACAGCGGACTACCCAAGTGTAAGGACTGCAGCAATGTGGATCTTCGAACATCTACATTTATGGTAGGTACAAAACTGTACTTTTTGTGCCCTTCACTTTCTTGTTTAGCATATTATATCTTTAGCATGTCTGACATCCACCTGGTGCTGTGAATGGTAGGTAGTTTTTTTATAGGAGGAGGCAATTGTTAACATATATGATGGAGTTTCTTGAGGGTGTATATTATATTCTGTAGTGGGAAGCGTCTTCCTTGAGAAACTGAGCTGTTCAAAAATGACAGTGACAATGTTCAATAGTTTCTAGCATACATACATCTTCACTGGAGTGTTAAAATATTTTGAAACCATGCAGAAGGTTTGTGAGCCACATATTCTTCAGTGGCCTGTGTATTCAGATTCAAACTTATATTACGGTCTGTACACAATAAAGCTATGACTTGCCAGCCCTAGTTACAGTAACAACTTTCTTTGTTGAGGCTACTGCTGTAGAAGATAGTGAACACTGAACCGATACACATTAGTTAATGTCAATACAGCAGTATATTTTTCTTCCCACTTCTCTTGACAGCATGATAATAGCAGCCTTCATTTTTTTCATTACTTTTGAAATAATCTTTGATGCAACACTGGCACCCTCTTTGAGTTGAGTTGTGTGATTACCAGTAATGTCACATTATGGTGTCACACCTGTTAAATAAGTGCATCTAGTCCCTGAGTAGTCTTATCTTCTGCCCACACCGTTTGGATTTTGATCCTGATATAGCTCTGTGAAAACAGTATGTGTATTTTTGAACTAAGCCTCCTCGAAGTTGCCAAATTATGTGCCAGCACCCATAGTAGCAATGTCTATAATGACCTTTGGAGAACCCCAAAATCAAGCACTTCCTCAGAAGCTAGCATTTCAAAACTCTCATCCTGAAATGTCAGCAGGAGAAACTCTGAACCAGTCATGCCACCAAGGGTAGTGATGTTGTTCAGACTTACTTGCACAGGGATTGGTTGGAGGATCCTCCATACAGTCTTTAAGCCACAGGATAAATTCTTGGAAGACTGTCCTTAACTTATCCTTCCCAGTGGTGAATCTATTAGTAAAATGTCCTTGTAGATCATATGGATCCTGAATTCTTTACCTGCAAATAAAGGCCTAGATCATTCCATTTTCTCACCATGCATAACAGTGAGGGGTGCAGAGGCAATGAGTCCCTAGTTCCCGCCTTAAAGGATAAATTCTGAGGTAGTAGCATTACCCTTACCCCAGATGATTAGCTAGAATCAAAATGTGACCAGCCAAATCTTGGTGGAGTGGTCTTTTAAGTCACCTGACCATGGGATACTTGGTGTAACATCTGAGTACACCTCTTCAAGATACTGGTACCTAAAGCATTATCTACAGTAGCTACATGTGAATAATATGGGCTTATTTCCTGTGTTACTGTGATGCCTGAAAACAAAGCTAGAAATGCTAGCAGCATATTAACTTCTGTCTGTCTTATTTTCTGTATTTCCAGTAGTAAATATTGAGTCATGCCAGAGGTGAATCAGAATATTTTTTTTTATCATTTAAGAAATGGTGTTATTACAGTTTGTAGGAAATCTGTTTTGTGCAGGGCAGTGTAAGAAATGTTGATTGTGAATCCAGAAATCAATTTTATTTCTGAGTGCAAGCATAATGTCTGAAATCTCTGATAAAAGTACATTGTGCCACTTTTCTGCATTTGTAGTGAAAGAAGCACTTGGTATATACTAGATTTAAGTGTTGTAGTGATAACAGAGGTTTAAAAATCTGGGCATACTGGGGCAATGCAGCAACTGCCTCATGTACGCAGACAACCCTCTCCTACTACCACCGAACACTACAACATGTGAGAGATGCACTTACATAGCCAAACTGTAAGCAAAGATCTCCAGCCAAGATTGTGCTAGACAGTCAGGAGGATAAGGTTAACACTTGCACTATACCTCAAGCAACACATAACCCTTTAAAACTCACACCATCAACACACACACATAGCAACACTAAACCCACATATGCAGAGGCCCTTAACATTAACCTGCCCAAGCAACAAGGACCTCCAAAGCTGAAATGCAAACAAAACACCAGTCACAACCAAAGTGACACATAGCACACAACACCAGTGTACCACCCAACAACAGCCCCTCAGGATAGACAACGTACCAAACACTTTAGTCATAGGTGACTCTATAGTCAGGCACACTGATGTCCCACTCACCAGGCTGAACAAGGAGAAAATGACAGTCAGCTGCTTGTCTGGTACCAGGATCTGCCACATAACGCATGCAGTCAAGTCACTCCACAACAAGTACAAATAGACTCTGTCATTGTCCATGTTGGAGTGAATGACTTGAGATGTGCCTCCCTGGACTACATGAAAAGAGACATGGAAGAGCTCTCGGATCATGTGGCCCAGGCAGGTTATGACCCTAGCCCTGAGTAGCATCCTGCCTTCACCCAGAATGATACCACAGTATAAGGACAAAATGATTGACTTCAACAATTGGCTAAGCTTCTGGTGTCATTCAAAGGGGATCCAGTATCTGTCTGCTTGGAACGACATGATCGACAAACCATGATGCTTTGCCAGAGATGGTCTGCACCTTTTGCCCCTGGGATCCAGGTTACTGGCTAAAGCTCTTGCCACCCCTATAGTCCCTTTTTTAGGCAAGGTTCAAAGGACAAAACCACCGTCATAACAGATGCAAGCATGCAAAATCTGAAGGTAATGCTACTCAATGCTAGAAGTCTAAACCTCAAAATGCACTCTCTCTCGAGGCACTCCTAAAAATGGAGAACATAGATATCTGTGCAGTAACTGAGACCTGGTTCAAGGCTCCAGAGAGCACCCCTGCAGTACCAGGCTACAACTCTTATCACACCTTTCAGCCACCAAACCAAGAACGAAACACTAAAGGTGGAGGAGTGTCCATATTTTAATCATGGATATTCACACCTCCAGGCTAGTTGCCCAACACAATGCATCTGAAATTCTCCAGATGCAACTAACACTAGGTAAGACTGCAATCCAAGTTGTAGCTTGCTACAGATCCCCACCATGCCCCTAGATTCTCACTACACCTTTCTAAGCATACTGGAAAGTATTAAGATACAACCAAACACCCTAATACTGGGTGATTTCAACTACCCTGCCATTAACTGGAAAAACTACTTGGGTACCAACACCTTTTCCCAGTGGTTCTTGGAATTCATAAATTCCAGCACCCTATATCAACTAATCCATTGTCCCACCAAGGGCTCCAATATCCTAGACCTGGTCATTACAAACATGGGAGATAGATGTTCCACACCAGTGGTCACCCCCTCATTGGTCAGGTCTGACCATAAGATAATCACCCTTGACATCCACATTCCATCCCCACCCCCCAGTAAGGAAACCTCTGTAAAAAACTTCTCCAAAGCCAACTTCATGCTACTCAAGTCAGAAGTGACAAACTTCATGACACCCATCTGAATCCTCCACTAAGGCACTATACGAGCACATCCACTCTTGCATGAATTGTGCCATCCCAAATAGAACAAAGACGCTCTCCTCCAAAAAAGTAAGCCAATCTGATGGTCCCCTGCCATAAACAAACGATACAACAGAAGGAAGAAACTGTTGCAGAAAAGAGGAAAATCTCTGGATGCAAAAAACTCCTTTACCAGCCTCAGTAAGAAGCTGAGATCCCAAAGACAACCACAAGGCATTCTATAGTTATGTTAAGAATCTAAATGGCAATGCTCAGATCTGCTCTGAGCTACAAAACAATGGCATTATATATACTGATCCCAAAGATATTGCCAATATCCTGGCAGATCAATTTAGTGCCAACATCACCCCCTTCTCACCCCCTAAAGGGGGCCCATCTCAATACCAAAAGATTGCCAAATTCCGGTAATCAAGGCCACACAGGTAGAAACCGCACTCTTCAAAGCTAAAAATTACAGCATCCATGGGACCAGATGACATCCCGGGCTGTGTACTACATGAACTACAAAATGAACTGACACCTCACCTAAGTGTCATATTTAATCATAGCCTCACCTCAGGCTTCATGCCCACTGAGTGGCACACAGCTACTGCTATCCCACTCCACAAGGGGGGATCCACCTTGGATTCCAGGAATTACCATCCCATCAGTCTGACAAGCTTGATCTGCAAGGACATGGAATGCATTATCATGGAACTTATAAAGAAAGACATTGGCAGCCTTCAAACACTGGACCCCACCCAGTTTGGGTTCGTGAAGAGCCAATCTTGTTTTCTGAACATGATTGACTTTTTTGAATCAGTCTCCAGAGCTGTGGACGAGGGTAAGGTGGTCCACACAGCGTATCTGGACCTCACCAAGGCCTTCAACACCATCCTCCACTCTGGAATCATAGATAAACTTACTAAGCTGGGCATAAATCCCTACGTCACTCGATGAGTTGCCAACTAGCTTACTGACAGAGCCCAGACTGTAAAAGTAGCCGACTCCAAATCCAGCTCTAGACAAGTGAGTACCTCAGTGTTCAGTCCTGGGACCACTCTTGTTTGGCATGTACTTCTCTGAAGTACAGGCCAACACTGAGGGACTCTGGCTAACAAAGTTCGCAGATGACTGCAAACTGGAAGCCATTACTGAATCCCCAAATGATGTGGATATTCTACAAAAGGGCCTTACAAAAACAGATGCTTGGTGCCAGAGCTGTGGGCTCAAGCTTAATGCCAAGAAATGTATAGTTATCCCCTTTGGAAAAAAACATGTACCCATGAATTACCACATAGATGGCAGTACACTAAACACTGAAAGTGTGATAAGAGACTTAGGGACACAGGTGGACAGTGGTCTCACCTTCGATAACCACATTGCCACAACAGTCAGGAAATCCTTCTATGTGGCACACCTCATCACTAAGGGCTTTAAATCCAGAAAAAAGGAGGTCATTGTCCCACTGTACTCATCCCTCATTAGACCCACTATAGAGTACAACGCCCCGTTTAGTATGTATCTTACAAGACATCTGCAACAGCTGGAAAGGCCGCAGAAATACCTCACTAAAAGAATCGCAGGCCTAAAGCAGATGCCCTATGCTGACTGTCTAAAAAAAACTCCAGCTACACTCTTTGGCATATCGTCTACTCATAGGCGATCTCTGCTTGACATACAAGGCCATGTCAAACCCTGAGCTGTTGGACATGCTCCATTTAAAGAAATCCCAATCCCTCAGAGCCACAAACTCCAGGGATCTAAACCTTGTCATTACAATGAACAAAACATGCTGAAGGGATAGGTTCCTGACCCAGAGACTCCCCATACTCTGGAATAGACTGCTCATACTTGTCAAGCAGAGCACCTCCTTGGACCTCTTCAAAAGGAACCTTTGACGATTGGATGGGAGATAGGATATTCACCCCGGGGATCATGTCAGTCGCCCTGCTAGACAGGGGTCCGGGAAAGTAAATATTGTGGGAAGAAATATCCAGGGAATTGTTATGGCTAGGCTTGTATAGGCCCTAGGGCCGATAGCCTAGTACCAACCTATGAACCGAGAAGAAGTTTGTCTTAAACTTGTCATTTGTTTTTCATAAGGCCACATAGTCCCATCAAAGCCATAAATGCTTATGTTGCACTATTAAAGAATTGAGCCAAACACTGAGTTTGGTGAGTCACAGGAATTGTTAGTACATCATATGTGCTTTGCCCTTTAATTTCTCCAAGTTTTTTGGGTTTCTAATACCATTTCTAAGTCAAAGTATGTTAAAGTTAATGAAATTAGTATTATTTCAAATTTTGATGTTAGCCAGAAGTGCTCTTCGCAGTGCCTGTAATGTGCCCAATAATGACTCCTGCAATTCATATGGAGTTACATTTATCTGTTATGTATTTAAGTAGGATTGTAAATTCTTTTTATAACATCCATAGCACCTACTACTGTTGGAACTGTCTGGGTATCGTTCTTCCACATTGCCCTCATTTCTGCTTGCAAATCCTGTATTTTATGACTTTGTGTCTCTCTATACGTAAGCACTGTAATCACTGGGTTTAGCAATTTTAATGATCAGTGTTACGTTTGTCTTCTTTTCATGGACTGCTATATCTGGTTTTCTCTCATCTGTTTTTTGAACTGTTGGTAATGGGTGATCCCGTGTGATATAAACTTCATCGTTTTCTATAATGCTTTGTCTCGTGTTTCCAGTGTTTTTCAGCTACTTCAGTATTATAATGTTTGCACAATCCCCAATGTAGCATTCTTGCCACGTTATTATGCCTTTCAGTATACAGTTCATCTTCCATTAGTATATCACAACCAGCAAAAAGATGTGCAACTGTTTTCATTTCTGTTTTACAAAACTTACTTATTTGTCTGTTTCTTCCACATGTTCAGTGGACTTTGGGCCACCAATATTAACCTTTTGTCTTTTGGTTTCAATTCATCTCTCCTTAACCATTTCTGTGTTCGATCCTGATCAACATGAGGTTGTTCCAAGAGTTTTCTATGCTTGCAACTATATTTATGCATTTTCCACATTTTGCCTTCTCATCAGATCCTTCACTTTTAAGACATTCCGTTGCTGTCTGATTTTTATCCACTTCTGGTTGGATTTCCATTCCTGCTTGACACAGATATGCTTCTGCTAAACTTAGTAGGGACGTCATCTTAGACTTATTCTCATATTTTAAAACTCTCACTATATATGGGTCTTGTGAGGTCAGCAGATATGTATCCAGTACTGCGATTGCAGATGTATACACATAATCAGTTTTGGGGAGGACCATACCTCCTTCAGAATGGGGACTATATAATCTTGGTGTACACTGATTTTTATAAATCATTTGATAAGCATGAAGCATCCTTATTGTTTTCCTGTCCAACCAATCCAATACGATTTGGGACCAGTCAGTCACTCCAAAACTGTAAGTTAGGACAAGAAGAACAAATTGGTTTATAGCTTGGACTTTGTTCCTATATGTCAATGCTGTTTTTAGTATTAATTTTAGTCTTGTAAAATAATCCTTACTAAGTTTTATTCTCATTTGTGCATATATTATTGTTGATCCTTCATCATTTCCCAAATATTTATACACTCCCTGTTGCTCAAGTTCTTTTATATCACAGTCCTGTCCCAAACTGATGGTGCTGCAGCTTACCTGCTTTAAAGGTTGCTTTTGCACATTTATCAAGACCAAATGACATTCTTATATCATCTGAAAAAGTTTTGACCACTTGCAGTTGCACTTTCAGTTCCTCATCTGATGTGATACATAGTTTTAAATCATCCACAAAATGAAGGTAAGTCTTTACACTTGGTTGTTTTCTGGAAGCCAAATTGTAGCCATGACCTAATCTGATAAGTAGACAGCTTAATGGGTTAAGGGCAAGACAAAAGAGTAGCGGTGACAGAGTCACCCTGGAATATCCCACTTTGAATTTTTATCTCTGGAATAATAATTTGTCTTTTATCATTGCTCAACTGCAAAATGGTTTGCCACTGTTTTATGGTCTCTGTAATGTTATTGATCAGTGTCGGGTGTAGTTTATTCATTTTAAGCACTGTTTTATCCATGGATGTGGGATTTGTAAGCACTCTTTTACCCATGAATGTGGGATGCTGTCAAATGCATTTTGTAGCTTGTCCATACCATACTTAAATTCTTCCCCTTTTTACAGTTTTCAGTTATGACTGTTTTACAACAAATGATCCGTTGTTCCATATGACTTTCTTTTGTTACCCTTTTGTTCTATTGCCATTATTGAGTTTTCTTCTAAATGACTATAAATTCCATTGGCATCAGTTCCAGTATATAGTTTATACATCGTTGGAAGACAAGTTATTGGTCTTTAATTTTTAGAATAGCTTGCAGGTTCACTGTTAAGTAGAAGTATTGTTTTTCCTGTTATCAACTAGATGTTGTCAATCAAAAGTTATGCCGTGAGTGTTTTATTACAGGAGGCAGCTGACGGTCGAGTATTTAACAAGAGTCAGAGTGTTAGGACCCAATCTAAGTACTTGATGTTTCTGGGGATTTTGAGTTTTTTTCTTTGCCTTGAACTCCGTTTTTCAGGTTTGAAAACGTTAGTTGATGCCGCATCTTTGTTTAGATGCCTCGAAGGCTTTATTAAGTTTTGTGTTAGTTTGTTCAGAGCAAGAGCATTAAGAAGCGTTGAATGTGTGAGGGTTTTCGATTTATACTACGCATCTTATAAGCTGGGGTTCCACTGTGCCAGGAGCTTTTTGGAGAAGATTCGACAGTCCCCAGGCGTGACTTACCCGCCTGGAAGCTGGGCGAAAGCAGGAAGCAGTGTTTTTCTTGTGGATTCTCAGGTTTTACAAGATGTTTAAGGATATTCTCCTAGGCAGTAGAGGAGGTTGAGAAGGGCTTTTGAGGGCTGAGTTCTTTTACTGTTGTAAAAGGTGATTTAGAAGCTCGCTTTCTGTGAGGAAAGGCTTGGTGAGCAGGTGGCTTCTCAGGGGCTAATGACAGTAGAGCTAGTGCTTCGCCATCTTTTCCTAAGAAGGCAGAGCTTACTTAGGCAGCTTCTTTTCCTCTTCAGATGGAGTTTCTATGCCCTTCCTTGATAGAGGCCTGGTGGCTTCTGAGTTGATTATTATGATTAGAGGTGGGAGATGATTAGAGCTTCGTGGCCCTTTGCTGAGGATTTTATAGCTGGAACCAGTGTGGATCATGTGTATCCTTCCAGAGGATTATCCTGAGGATCCTAAAGACTCTGCATTTTGCTGATGTTGAGGGCATTCTCCTTCAGCTTCTGAGATTGGTCTCTAGCTGCACCTCCTGTTCTGGTTTCAAGTTTTCTGATCATGTTAAATGGGAGCTATACACTTCTGACTACCCCAAGATTGGATTCAGTTTTTCTTTTTAGGATGAGGATCCATTTTAGTGATACTGGCCTTTCGCTATCAGCGATGAGGTATAGAGGTGAAGCTTCCTCTAATTCCAGAGGAAGCTCTGAAATTGAGTTTAAACCTGTCTCTCAGGGGCCTAACCTATAAAGAAGCAGGGCTTTGTTAAAAATGGTGTGCAGGGATTTAAAGAGTCAAAGGGCAGCAAGATAGATGGGAATGTTGTTAAAAATACTTCTTCCAAGGAGGGCCAAAAGATGGGTTCCTCCCAGGGCAGAAGTTTTAAAATATCTCAGATGTTTAAAGATGAATTGGAAATCTAACACAGAAAGGCTGAAAATATCAATTGTCTGTAAAGAGTTGTAAAAAATCAAAGGTGTCTGCTTTTCCAAGTAAATGCATTGAGCAAGGTAGGTGCAGATGCTGTGCAGGCCTCCTTCATCAGTGGGGGCCACATCCTCTGCAGAAGGTTTTGATGTTGGCTGTTGCAAGAATTAGGTTTAGTTGTGCAGTCTAGGTGAGGGAGGCTGCCTGGTTGAGTGAGTCTGATGTAGAAGGCCTGGGATTTGACAAGACAGTCTTATGTCCTTTGAGGGACAAAGCTTTGGGTGGAGCAAGCTTAGGGAAATGAAAGGAAATCACTAAGGAGGAAGTTTATGGTAGAGATTTTTACTAGTGATTTTTTAAGCTGCAAGTGATTCCCATTGGCCAGTTGAAGGTCTTTTAGGATCCAGCTTATCCAAGGCTACTTAGGGAGTCTAGTGGAGGGACTAGGATTCCCAGCTCAAAGGCTGGTTTAGGCTTAGTCCTAGGAAGTAAAGTAACTCCCTGACCGTTTGTCTAGGGACCCCAGGTCAGTCGCCCTGCAGGGCCTTTTAATTGCCTTTGCATCCTTTTCAGCTGACTTCTGGTCTGGGCTAAGGGCCCATTTCCTCGCAGGCTGGATTTCAGAGGAAATAGGTTGCAGGTTTTTATTTCCATCTGGCAGCTCCTTTTCAGGGCAGCCCAGTTATTTCTTACATGTTCCATTTCAAGGCTCTGGCACCATCCTCTGTTGCAAAGATGGCATCTTTTATTCAGACATTCTACAAAAGCATGAGGACTGGGTTTTATTCTCGCCTTTTCCTGATCCTCTCTGCCAGGAACAAGTGGAAGCCACAATTGAATTTATCTATATCTTCAAATAGGGAAGGACATTCCCAAGTTCATCTTGTTGGCCAACATCTTTTACACCTCTGGGACATTCCTAGAACTGGATGGTTGACGATCTAAAGAAGGGCTTTCTTTTTTGTGCCTATAAAGCACTGATGACTTTAGTAGAAGCTTTTTCGTCCTGGAAAGCTTCAGCTTCATGTTCCAGGAATTATCCCACTGGCTGGCTTCCAGATCTCGTAGGTCCTTCTTGCTGATTCTAGCTATAATTATAGCTTGGCTTCTTATAAAAGGAATTCAAATCTAATCCTTACTTCAGTGCTCTACTGAGAATAGCTGAAGAAACCAGGAAGAGCAGATACCTGATTTCTGCTCAAGAAAAAGGAAGCCAAAGATTCAAATTTGTATTCTGTGAGCGAAATACTCTGATGCTAGTACCAGAAAGGACTTACTTCTACTTCTAGGTCTAAACCCTCTCCACAACAATAAGATTAAGAAGATTACTTTCAACAAACAGAGGGCAAGTCCAGTCAGTTACCCTCGATCTCACTTCAGTCTTTAGGGTGAGAGACAGGACAGTCCTCTCATCCTTAGGGTCTGCCAAGACTTATATGGTCTCAAGCAAGCCTTAGGGTCATGCTTCCTAGGAAATGCACTGATCAAAAAAAAAATGTATGGACACAGCTTTTTCTTGGTGGCATTAATTTTCCAAAAATGTTCTCAAACAGCACCAAAGGAATTTTCACAGGTAGGCTCAAATAATCCATGGAACAAGGGACGAATTTTGTGGTGGCTCCAGAATGCCTATCTAAACCTAATCTAAAGGGCTTAGCCCATAATGCCCAGGGCATCCAGATAACTCATGGATACTTGAGGCCATCAAGACCAGACTACAGGATACTAACGAAGGCAAAAGAAAACAATGAAAGCAAGTTTGCGCTATTAGGATATTGGTATCAAGTTACTTCTGCAGGGCCAGTCAGTGACATATCACTTTAACACAAAGAACATGATGCAGAACAGACAAGACAACACAACATTCTTACACCAACAGTGCAGGCAGCACACATTTTATTGGGAGGGCCTACAAGCAGCATGTTTGACAAACACAGAACTTTTCTGCCAGGCAACTAACTCACAGGCAAAGAAGGTTTAAAGCCGACAGAAGAACTCAGCAGGGACAGCAGTGGCAACTGGATCTTGTGCCGTGCGGAAAAATCCACATGGATTCCCAAAAATAGACAGTGTCATGGGAAACAACTCCAGACTAAGATTCCAGCTTTTCACTTTTTGCACAAATCAGACATGCTTCCACTAAGAGAGACCAGCTGCTCAGCTTGAAACAAAGAAATCTTCATTTTGCAGCTCCACCTCTGCTCTGCCTCTTTCAGTCTTTCTAAATCTCAGAAAAATCTTGGGATCATATTAGCTCTTCACCAATAGCTCCAGCCAAATAGGTGCAGATTGTCAAGTCAGGCAGGATCAAGGGCCTCCATGGCCTTTGGCCTGATTCCTGGCCTGTTGTTTCTCCTGGGCTCTCACCTCCTCAATGTTTGCTTCTTGTCTCTTCCTCTACCTGCATGGCTCAATCTGTTTGTTCAGACAGCAGGTCTCCTATTCTGTGTCAAGTTGTTTTTGTGAGGAAACCGATCAAGTGGAGTACAAAGGATTAAAATGTGCAAAAGGAAGCTTGAAGATTTTATTTTGGAAAATGAAATTTTATTTAATTTGGAAGCAGCAATTTTTTGAGTTTGGCTCTTTGGAGAAGATTTTGTGGATTTTTTAGCTGTACTTCTTATTCTTTTCTTAAATATCTTACTGAGTTATTGGACAAAGGTTTGTCTTTCTCTTCCATTAAGTATTTTTGCTTTGTTTTGTTCAAGCAATTTCTTAGAGGGCATATATTTTTTTGGGAGGGCAATATAAGATTACCTCCGTAGCTTTTCTCCCCTAGGACTTCCTTGAACTTCTTTTGGGCCTACCACTTGCCTTGGGCTGACTTTGAACACCTTTTGAGACTTACTTGTAACTGCTACTAGCCATGTTTGCTTGGAAGACTGCTTTGTTTCTGCAGGCCTTCTGCAAGAAGTTTTGCTTTTCTAAAGGCTATTTGGATAGTCTGTTTTTAATCCTTTTTACTTCATTTAGGCTCCATTTCTGGTTTTTCAGGTGGCCCTTTATTACCAAACTATTTTTTTGCCTACTTTTTATGCAGATCCCTTAAATAAAAAAAGAGGGAAAAGATTTTGCAATTTTAACACTTTTAGATATACTAGCGGGACTATATTTTTAGCAGTCTCTTAAGGATTTGGCAGTTTCTTGTTTTGTTTGTTTCTTTTTTTTTGTTTTGTGCTTAGTCAAGCCTCAATCAAAACAAACTATTTTTGGGTTGCATTTTGTGCATTTTTGCATGGCCATCAGATTCATGGAGGAATTAGCTGCAATTCCCTCCCAGACACTGCCACTTCTGCAACTTTTCTAAGGAATTGCTAGGGGGGGAGCCACTTGGAGCTACTTGGAGTTCAGTGCATCAGTGCAGTGCATACTTTCTCATTATCACCTTCCCTTCCTCTAAGTTCTTTAGGGGCTTTTTTGCCACAGCAGTTTTGTCAGGGCTAGGCTGTTCACAGTTCCCTGCTTCCTATGATTTGCGCTTTGGGATTCCTGCTTTGGGGTTAGCTACTCACATTTTGGAAGGAAAATGATAGTGGAGAAAGAACATAGTGAAGTTTTGTACCTTTCGTATGTTCACATATTAGGATCCACATTGCTCCTCGTCCTCCTCCCCTCCCCCTTGTGTTTAAGTGGGTAGGTGTAGGGTGGGTGAGGTTCTGGGTATATTTTTATATATATTGTATATTTTGTGTATTTTGGAGAGTTTTGTTTTTTTTTTTTGGTTTTTGGTTTTTCAGGGCCTTCTTCTGGGGCAGAAAAAGGCAAAGATATGCGGTCGGGGCGATTGCGTAGTGCATTAGTACCCTGGCGTCACTCTAATGCGCCTTCGACCGTGACGGCAGTCAATACTTCTTAGTATTCGGGCCGACTGGAACGGACTACCCCAATAGTTAGGACTGCAGCAATGTGGATCCTCGAACATCTACATTTATGGTAGGTACAAAACTGTACTGTTGGTGTCTGTTCCGGGTGCGCATATAAATAGTCCTTACTCATGGCTAGATCTTCATGTAAAGATGTTAATACTTTTAGCTAGAAGTTAAGTACTGCATCTAGGCATGGAGCTTTACTTAACTTTGTTTCAATTTCTTTCTGGCTGTTACTTCATCCCATTTCAAATCCTGTACATTTGAGCTTCATATTCTTTATTTTACTTCTACCGTCCATTTAGCGGCTTTATGTTGCACAGGATCTTCACAGTTATTTCTCCAAATGTATGTGTTCTTTTTGGTGGTGGTGGTTCATTTCCTTTTGCCTTGTTTCCCAATTCTCTGTCAAACGTTTTTGGGTCATCGATAAATTGCCTATTTTGTACTTTTTCCTTTATATTTATCTGCATATTTTCTAAGTTTTTCTGCGTATGCTGATAGTTTTTGTTATTTGCTTTAGTGCACTATTGATACTGATCTGTTCTGATACTGTGTATTGCTTTTGTCACGTCTATCTTTCTGAGTATTTTTGATGGTTTGTTCCATCTATACACTTTTAACAGTGACACTTCTTGTCTTAATTGCTTTATAGTTGTCTCTATTCAATAGTTCCATGATGGCATTTGATTTCTCCCCTTCATTTCACTTACTGCCTTGTATTTTTGTGGTACAGCTTTATCTGTTATTAATTTAGCTGTACAGTAATGAAGCCTATTTACTTCTGTTATATTGCATGAATCTCTATGAACAGCCCTAAATCTGAAGTTGTTTTCATTTGATGTTCAACCTATGAGAATACGGATCTGGTACCGATCCGACTCTGCTGCATTTTCCAGCATCGGATCCAAGCTGCAAACTCTTCCCCTACCCATAATGCCCTTGCCCCCCCCCCCCGTATCTTGGTTGCCTTGTGTCTAGATAGCAGCGTGATCCGTCAGCTCCAAGTTTCCATAGTTGTGAGTGAAAGTTTTTGACTTCTTTCATCACTCTATCTTTCCTTGTATCTCTCTTCTTAATTCCTTTCCCCTTTTTGTGCTCAGGCATCGGTTTTCTTAATAAATAAATAAACCCTTTTCTCTCTCTTTCCATTTTCCCAGTCTGTGTGTCTGTCTCTGTGTTTGGGTTTAGAAAATGTGCTGTGTGTGGCCATAAGTTACATCTTCTGATGGCCAAATTCTGTGTTATATGTCTCTGAGTCCCTCACCTGGACAGCTCTTGTTCGATCTGTGTGGGTTTCTACCCCCGCATATTGATCAACAGGAGGAACAAACTTATTCTCTGACGCCTCCTTCCTTCCGTCTTCTTCTGAGGCCTCTACTTTATCTTCCTCCACCCTGGGCCCTGGGACTCACCCACCTGCCAAGAAGGCCGGGGACAGAGAGAAGCACCGCCTTAAGGAGTGCGATAGGCCTAGAAAGCAGTCCCCCGACTGTGCTTCTTTGGCTGAGCCCCTGGTCCAAGTCCCAGTCAGATCCCAGCCCGGGTTCCCCTCAGCTCCAATCACCTCGCCAGAGGTCTGTCAGACCCGATCCCTCTTCTCGGCCTCTCCCCAGTGCCACTTCAGGCCCAGTTCGGTGGCATCCTCCATCCAGTCCACCAGTAGTCTTTCTGAAGCTGAGGTGGACAGGATGATGTGGAGGTTCTTCTGGACCCAGATCCAGATGGGAGTCTTGCCTGCTCCACCCCCCTCCGGGGCTGGGAGGATGCAGTCCACCTTCCTTCCCATTGCTCCTTCTGTGATCCGACCCCTGGGTTTGGACTCCCCTGTTCTGAGGTTTCCGGGCATCAAGGGTTGGTACCGGCGGTTCCAGGTTTTCAGAGATGGCCCTTCCACTCACAGTCTCAGCGCCTGGAGGCTCGGCTCTGGCTCCCCCGTTGATGCAGAGGATGACCTATCCAGTGATGTTCATTGTGTTTCACTGTTGTAGTCATTACACTTGGGTTATCCTGCTGTCAGGCGACTCGCAGTTGGCCCGAGTTCCAAAGTCTTGGTCCAGCGTCAGTTGCTGTCTCCTCTTCCCTGACGTCAGTGCGCCAGAGGTATAAAAGTTGCAACCGACGCCATTTTCTTCAGTCTTTCTTGCCGCGCGGTGCCTGAAGCAAAAGTAGTTCGCAAGTGCCGGTCGGCCGACTCCTGAGATTTTCAAAATTGAGTTTCAGAATCGAAGTCTTCAATAAAGCTAAGTACCCCATTGGGGAAACTTTTTCTTGCTCCAGACCGATGTCAGTAAAAGTTAATAATTGTATTTCTTGTGGGAAGCAAATACCTCATAAGGACTTTCATTCTTACTGTATTCCTTGCCTAGGCCCTGACCACGACGTTACTAGTTGTCGGTTTTATGCTAGATTCAATAAACGCACTATTAAACGTCGGTTTGATTTTGCTTTACATTATTTTGGCCGAAGGTTTAATTCCATAATGTCGTCGGAACAACCGACGACTGGAATTTATAAAAAAACGGAAAGACAAAGAAAAGGGCAGGTATCCGAGGTCCAAAACCAATGATGAAGCCTCTTCTAGGCCAGTCGCCGGTTCAGCGGTTCTCAGTGAGGCGCTTTCGCAGTTCCTGACACCCGCTACCTCAGAGCCACAGGCCATAACCAACAGCCACGTGGAGACACCGAGGCATGTGGAAACTCAAGGTATTGGGCCTACGGAAACTATACCCACAGATGGGTCCAGAGCCGCTGAGTAGGCATCGGCTTCTGAGGGTGTTTTCAGACCTTCACAGCTTACAATTAAGCCCACTACAGCAGCAAAGGCAAAGTCAAAAACACCATTAAAGACAAGGAAACAAGTACAGAACAGTCATCCATGCCAAAGAAACAGATGCTTAAAATGGCCGAAGACCTAATTACTTTAATCAGGGGTTCCCATCCCCCTCTGGACAAAAGGCCTAGGCAAGACACTGACTATGATTCCTCTGACCAGGTTTCCATTTCCTCTGATTCCTCTTCTGATCAGGGATATTCTCTCCCTCCCTATGAGGACTCTGATGCAAAAGAGTCCATACCTTCAGCCTCTCCGCCTGAGGATTATTCTTTTGGGGAAACCCCGCACACCATGAGGGAGCATTTCCATTGGGAGAGCCAGGATTATTCAGAATCCAAGAAAAGTCTCAGAGATTTCCGTTTATTGCCTCAGCACAGGCCCCTGGCTATCCACCCTGTGCTTGATATTGTTGATGATGTTTTTTCTGAATCCAGTCTGTCTCCTGATTCTTTACCCACTGCACCAGTCAAGCCAGACAGGTACTACAGGGTCCCTGACTCTCATAAATTTCTTTACAAAAACCCCGCTGCAGACCCAGAAACAATTTCTCAGGGTCCTAAAGGGGTTAAAACTTCCACTGCTAAAAATCCTGTCCCCTCGGATAGGGATTCCAGAGCTCTGGACAGATGGGGGGAAAAAAGTTTACACTTCTGCTACTTTAGCTGTAAGAGCTTTAAACTTCCAGTTTCACATGCTTAAATACCAACAGTACCTCATGTCATTGTTAAAACAGAAAATGGTTTCAAATGCAGAAAGTCCTGACAGTAAGGAAATGCAGGATTTATTGCATGCAGTTGAACAAGTGGGAAAGCATACTCTGCAGTGTGGTTTTGATTCATTAGAGGCTTCTTGTAGAGCCACAGTTACAGGCTCTGTTATTCGAAGGCATGCTTGGTTGAAAGAATAAAGTTTACCTGACCATGTTAAAGTAAAATTATTGGATGCTCCATTACAGCATGATACTTTGTTTGGTGTTAAGGCAGAAGAGGTGTTAATGGAGGATAAAGCAAAGTCAATGCAGACCGTGAAAGATTTCTTACAGGTTAAACAACCTAGATTTAGCAGGAACTGGCCTTCAAAGAATTGGTCCTTTCCAGTGTCAGACAGGCCACAAAGAGGCAGATACAGACGCCCAAGAGGCAGATCTCAGCCCCAAGGCTCCTACAGACCTAAACAATGGGGTCATCCAGCCCCCAACGGGGGGGAAGACAAATCACAACCTTATAGGAAACAGTCCCAATGACTTCCCTCTACAAATGCCAAGCACTTACCTTTTGACAGCACCCCTAGGGGGAAAGCTAGCACTTTTCTCAAAAAATTGGCACATGATCACCCAGGACCAATGGGTGCTGAATATTGTTTCTCAGGGTTACAGGTTCCACTTCCACACGCTTCCAAAACCAAAAGGTATGCCAAACCTGCCACAAAACCAATGGGCAGAGGCACAAAAACAGAGTGCTGCTCTTATGGACATGGGAGCTATTCAAAAAGTTCCACAGCAAGAAGAGGGACAAGGATTTTACTCAAGACTTTTCTTAGTACCCAGAAAGGACAAAGCCTGGAGACCAATACTGGACCTGTCAATCCTAAATACTTTCCTGGATGTTCCAAAATTCAAAATGTTAACACTACAGCAACTTCTGCCCATGCTGGGCAAGAAGGCTTGGCTAGTTACTTTGGACCTCAAGGAGGCATACCTGCATGTCCCAGTCAGACAGTCTTGCAGAAGATACCTCAGGTTCATAGCAGGCTCAATGCATTACCAATTCTCTGCACTGCCCTTTGGCTTATCTACTGTGCCCAGGGTCTTCACAAAATGCCTGGCACCATTAATTGCATTTTGCAGACAAAAAGGAATTCAAATATATACCTACTTGGACGACTTCCTTATTCAAGCAGAGAGCAAGGACATTCTTCTAAAGTATCTGGCGTTTGTAAAAAGATTGCTAATTTGCCTAGGGTACACAGTAAACGAAAAGAAATCAATCAATCAGATAATATTCCTGGGTGCAAGCTTAAATACAACTGCCCAGATGGCTTATCTCACGTCAGACAAACAAAGGCAACTGACTCATTACTTTCAAATGATGGCAACAAAAACCCAGCTCCCTGCAAGAAAAATTCTGCAGGCCCTGGGCTTCATGGCATCCTGCATTCTACTAATTCCATATGCAAAACTGCATATGAGGAAACTACAATGGTATCTAAAAAGTGTTTGGACTCAGCATTGTCACAGCCTGGAGACAACCATAACTTTAATTCCCTGCCTACAACAGGAGTTTTGATGGTGGTCCCAGGCTTGTCACCACAACAAGGTACAGCCTTTCACCTTACCCACAGCCAGGCAGACAATAACAATGGATGCATCGGATTATGCCTGGGGGGGGCACATATGGCAGCAAAATGTATTCAGGGCACGTGGCCCAAGGAACAAATGCATCTTCACATCAATCAAAAAGAGATGCTAGCTGTACAGAATGCCGTGACTGCTTTCAAGGACCTAATACATCCAGGATAACTATTAATAAAGACGGACAATACCACAGTTATGTGGTACATAAACAAGCAAGGGGGCACACATTCCTACCCCCTATGCAGACAAGCCATGACTTTGTGGAACACAGCACTGACCTATCAAGTACATCTGCAGGCACAATTCCTGCCAGGAACAAAAAATACACTGGCAGACAAACTAAGCAGAAATCTCATGGATCCTCACGAATGGACGCTAAATCCACAAGTGTTCAGCATGATAACAAGGAAATGGGGACGCCCAGACATAGATCTTTTTGCCTCCCCTCACAATTACCAAATACAGAAATTTTGCACAAGAACTTATCACTCTCAAGCATAGAAAGTGGATGCTCTATCATTCAGCTGGAAAGGCCTAACAGTGTATGCCTTCCTTCTGATGCCTCTTCTTACCAAGGTGCTACTAAAAGTCAGACAAGAAAGACCAAAAATGATCCTGATTGCCCTAGACTGACCACGCCAGCACTGGTACCCAATCCTAAAGAGTTTGTCTCAAGGCCCAACTTGGCTTCTACCTCAAATTCCTCATCTTCTGACACAACAAAACAATCGGATTCTGCACAGTCAACTCAGAACCTTAAACCTGGCAGCATGGCAAATAATGTAGCCAGTCAGACTGCATCTCTCGCTAAAGCTGTTATGGATGTCATTTTAGAAGCCAGGAGGCCCAGCACTAGGAAATCTTATGCAGAAAAATGGAAGAGATTATGTTCTTGGAACCAGGCACAATGGCTCGACCCACTTGCCCCTAATATACCTCAGATTTTACAATACCTAACTGAGATGCTGGACAAAGGCTTATCTTTCTCATCTATTAAAATCCATGCCTCTGCCATTTCAGCTCATTACAATGCAGAACCTCCTATTTTGTCACATCCTCTACTACGACAGTACCTCAGTGGGGCAAAAAATATAAGACCCCCAAGGAGAGCATCAGTACCTACTTGGGACCTCAATTTTGTTTTAGAAAAACTCACACTGCCTCCTTTTGAATCAGCAAGCACAGCTGATCAAAAATTCTTGTCATGGAAAACTGCTCTGCTCCTAGCAATAACTTCAGCAAGAGAGTCTCAGAAATACAGGCATTAATGGCTGTGGAACCTTTCCTCATTTTTCATCAGGACAGGGATTCTCTTAGGACAAACCCAACATTCATGCCAAAAGTGGTCTCCAGTGTGGCCTTAAACCAAACCATTAATTTACCTTCTTTTTACCCAAATCCCCAGAATAAAGGGGAGAGACTTCTGCACGCTTTGGATATACACAGGCAGCTACGATTCTACTTGGACAAAACACAAGCTTTCAGAAAAACTGAGCAACTGTTTGTAGCATATGCTGCAGGATCACAAGGAAAGCCTATTACAAAGCAGACAATCCTGAAATGGATAGGACACTGCATCCGCTTCTGTTATGCACAACATGGCAAATCAGTGCCTAAGGGCATTAAACCTCATTCTACCAGAGCAGCAGCCACTTCAGCAGCTTTCCTCAGAGGAGTACCAACCAAAGACATTTTAGAAGCTGCAACCTGGAGCTCAGTGCACACTTTCACCAAGCACTACCACTTACCTCTCTACTCTAAATCCAGAGCAGGCTTTGCCACTGCAGTTCTGCAGGGCTTGTTAGCCTCTCCAAATCCAATTTAGACCCAGCCACCCAACCTCAGCTTTGGGATTCTACCCAAGTATAATGACTGCAACTGTGAAACACGAACATAGTACAGTTGTGTACCTACCATAAATGTAGATGTTTGAGTGCATTCACTGTTGCAGTCAAGGTTACCCACCCACCATCCCCCTTTTTTTATTGCTGGGACTTTTCTGTACTTCTCATCTCTATACTACCTATGTGGTGTATTTGCTTGTAGATGAAGGAAATCTTTATAGTAATATATGCATGTTTTTGGCATAATTTTATCTTTCCAGCCTTCCTATCTGGGGGCACCTGACATCTGGGGCAAGAACAACTGAAGAAAATAGCGTCGGTTGCAACTTTTATACCCCTGGTGCACTGACGTCAGGGAAGAGGCGACAGCAACCGACGCTGGACCAAGACTTTGGAACTCGGGCCGACTGCGGGTCGCCTGCCAGCAGGATAACCCAAGTGTAATGAATGCAACAGTGAATACACTCGAACATCTACATTTATGGTAGGTACACAACTGTACTTTTCTCCCCTCAGCTTTGGAGATTCATTCACCCTCTGCTTTTGATGTGGTGGAGAGAGCTTGACGTCATCTTCCTCGGAGTCTATCCTGCCTTCCTCTGTTACTGGTCTTGAGTCTGCCATCCTGCCCCCTCAGGGATAGCCTGTCGCCAATCCACCCCAGGAACTTCCCCCTTGGGAATTGCCTGAAGTTTCTGAGCCCACCCCAGAAAACCCTCCTGAGGAGCTCCCTCGGAAACATATGTGCAAAAGGAGGCACTTGGACTCCCCTCCAGAGTCCCTCACAGAAGACACCGACTTGGAGGAAGGGGAAGGTTCCCCCGGTTACCTCCCAAGGATGTCTCCTTCAGAGACATCCTGGAACTCCTACACCAGCATGGGGGGTGGTCTGTCCCAAAACCCAACCACAGATGAGTCGGTGTTCCTGGAGGCATTTGGCAGAGGACCCTCTACCTCTTGGGTGTCCCCTCCGGCTGTTCCTCTCATGGGCTTCATTTCATACAGGGCATGAAAGGAGCTGGACACGGAGCCTATTTCCAAGCACCCTGACAAGATTCTCAGTGCCCCATCGGACAGGCAACACTGTCTAAGGGATCCTGGTAGATGCCATGGTGGTTGTGGCAGCCACCAAGAAAGAGCTAGCTCGGGAGAGTTCTATGGTCCATCTGCCGGACCAAGAATTGCGGGCCATGGACTGTTTTGGGAAGTAGGCTTATACTTCAGCCATGTTTGCCTTGTGTGAGCTGAATTACATGACGCATGTCATCAGACTGCAACAGGACCTGGTTAAAGAGGTCGCTGAGTCTGCCCCGGGGTCCATGTTGATAGTGGAGAAGGTACTTTGATTTCCAACACTTCCATGAGGCTTCTGTCTCATGCTGTTGAAGGTGCCTCTAGGGCAGCCGACAGAGGCGATGCCATCAGGCGTCATGCTTGGCTCCGGCTTTATGCATTCTCGGAGCCCTTCAGGGCATCATTTGCGAATGCCCCCTTTGACGGCTCTACTCTCTTTGGTAAGATCATTCGTGACACCCTAGTCCAGAGTGAGAAAGACGGGAAGACCATGTCTGTTGTCAGAATTCGCTTCTCAACCATGCAGCAATCCTTTTCCCGGGATCAGCGTGAGGTGAAGAAGATGTGGTTCTGAAAGTTGCAGGATCTTTCCCATGATGCTCAAGACTCGCCTTGCTGCAAGGCAGAGGGGGATACGATAGATGTTCTCATGGCAGAGGGGGTCCAAGGAACCAAGGGTCTCCAGATTCTTTCCCGAAGAGACCCTTACAGCAGCTCGTCTCTGGAGGCAGTCCGGGGACATCTCTCTCTGCACCCAACAGCCTGGGAGTCTGACTGATGATTATTGGGTGTTGCAGATTATATCCAGGGGATACTCAGTCTCCTTTCTTCAAACCTCAGTCCCTCCCAAACACCTCCTGCGTGTCCTACCAGGTTCTTTTTGGTGCCAAAGAAAATGGGGAACTTAACACCCATCCAGGATCTTTCAATCCTAAACCTGTTAGTTGCCAAGACAAAATTCCGGATGGTCACTCTCCAATCTATTCTGCCCTTTCTTCATATAAATGACTGGATATGCTCGGTGGACCTCCAGGATGCATATTATCACATCAAGATGGACAGGCGCTGTCAGAGGTTCTTCTGTTTCTGGCTGAGAGCCAATCATTATCAGTTCAGAACACTCCCCTTTGGTCTCACTACAGCCCCCAAGGTTCATAGGATGGTAATAGGCTATCAGCCCTAGGGCCTGTACAAGCCTAGCCATAACAATTCCCTGGCTGGCTGTTGTTTTTTATTGTTTAGCAAAGTGATGGCAGTGGTGGCTGCTCACCTGCGGCTACAGGTCTTCACCTACCTGGATGATTGGCTCCTTTCCACTCCCTCCATGCATCAGCTCTGTTAAGCCAGGCATGATCTTCTCAAGACCGCCCGACAGCTAGGCATAACCATAAGTCTCAGCAAGTCCAAACTGGATCCAGTGCAAGTTCTCGACTTCATTGGAGCTCATTTAGATACCACTCAATGCAGGGTGTTTCTAACTCTGGACAAACTTTAATCCCTCCGGCATCAAGTTTCGTACATGGTTCAGACCCAGTATCCTTCTGCAGAGTCAGTTCTTCGGGCATTGGGGTCCATGTCGGCCATGATCACCTTGATCCCTACAGCTCATCTTCATATGAGAGTCCTCCAGTGGACTCTGGTGGTACAGTGGTCTTTACTAGACCTGCCCTTATCTCATCTGGTAAGGTTATCTCAGGCTTGCAGGGATTTGCTTGTCTGGTGGCTTCAATCTGAGGATCTTCTTCTGGGTCATCTATTCATCCTTCCCACCTCGATGATCATGGTGACCACGGATGCCTCCCTTCTGGGGTGAGGGGGCATTGCATGAGAAGGACAGGCCAATGTCTTCCCCGGAGACCCATTTGCATTTCAACACCTTGGAGATGAGGGCATTGCTGTTGGTGTTGTAAGCTCTTTATGGCCACCTTCCCCAAGGGTAGATTGCCATCCAGACAAATAACATGTCTTTAGTCTGGTACAACAACAAGCAGGGAGAACCAGGTCTTAACCCCTTTGTCGCAAAGCCATGAGATTGTGGGAGTGGACAATCTCCTCCGGCCATTTTCAGGTGGCAACGTACATTCCGGGGAGGTCTAACATTATGGCAGACAGGTTCAGCACATCTATTCTGATGCCTTATGAGTGGTCTTTGAAAACTTCAGTAGCGAAACAGATCTTTCTAAAGTGGGGTCAGCCTTGCTGTGATCTCTTCACCTCTCCTTCCAGTGCAAAGTGCAGCGAGTATTTTGCTCTGAACCCCCCTCTGGGGGAATCCCACAGAAATGCTCTAGTTCATGCTTAGCCTTCCAGTCTACTGTATGCTTATCCTCCACTCCCTCTTAATTCCAAAATTCATTTAGAAATATTGAAAGCTGCAGAGCTTAGTGATTCTCATTGCCTCCTTCTGGCCTTGCCAAGTTTATTCCCCTCCCTGTGGTGTCATTCAGTGTGTCCTTCTTGGACACTAGATCCAGTTGTGGATCTGATCACTCATCCCTCAGGGATCCAGCACCCAGATTTAGTCAGTCTGAAGCTCACGGCTTGGCTGCTCCAGTTCCAGTGATAGTTAGAACTCCTGGGCTGTCTTCTCCCGTTAAGATGATTTTGGTAATGGCTCTCAAGTCTTCCACCAGGAAGGTTTATTCCAGTAAGTGGAAATGTTTCTCTACATGAGATTCTCAGCATGAGCTGGACCCCTTTACTGCTCCAGTTCCTGCCATTTTGGAGTTTTTGGTGGATATCTTTAATCATGGTGCTAATTTTTCTATGGTAAAGGTACATTTAGCAGCAATCTCCAGTTTTCACATAGGAGAGAATGTACCTTTTTACTCAGGCCTCCAGTCAAGGACCCAATGCCCCCCGGGATCTTACCCTAGTTCTACAAGCTTTGGTTTCTCCCCCTTTTGTACCAGCAACTGCAGTGGACTTCCAATTCCTGTCTTGGAAGACTGCCTTTCTGGCCATCAATACTTTGGCCAAGAGAGTATCAGAGTTCCGGGCCCTGTCTGTCAAGCCCCCTTATATGGACAAGGTTTCCTTAAGAATGAACCCTTCATTCCTTTCGAAAGTGGCTTCAGAGTCTAACATTAAACAGATCAATCTCCCGGTTTTCTTTCTGAACTTCCAGAATAAGGGAGAGTTTGAATTGCATTTGCTTGATGTGCATAGGCTGTTTGTGTAGAACAAAATCCTTTCACAAGTCTGATCAGCTTTCTGTTTCCTTTTCTAAGCCTTTCTTAGGGAACCCGTTTTGAAATTAACTGTTGCTCATTGGATCTCAGTGCATTGCGTTGGCCTATCGAGGCAAGGGATTGTCTTCACCAGGTTATGTCAGGGCGCATTCTACTAGGTCTGTAGCTATTTCCACAGCCTTTTGGTCTAGGGTTTCCTTAGATGACATTTGCTCTGCAGCTAGTTAAGTGTCATCTCATATATTTATTTCTTATTAGGCACGGCATCTTTTGGCTCAGCCATGCTCTGGAACATCCTTCCATGAGGACCTCCCAGGACTGTTTGGTAGCTGTGGACCCTGTCCCACAAGTTGAAGATCAAATGAAAACAACTTCAGATAAAAGTTATGTTCTCACCATAATGTTCCATCTGAGTTGTTGCTTTTCATTTGTCTTCAGCCGTCCCTCCCTCCTTCCCCTGCCTATTGTGGGCTGTGTAGTGGACTGGATGGCAGACACATTGCCACTCCTTTGGTGGGCCTACATTTTCCTTATTGTGTTAAGGGGTATTAATGCCACAGGGTTAGGCATGTGGTTAGGTGGGGGTGCCACTGTCTGCAGCAAACTCGATCTGAGGGGAGGAGGGAGACCGGGGCATTATGAGTAGTGGAGGAGCTTGGATTCAGTGCTGGAAAATGCATCCGAGTTGGATCTGTACCGGATCCATATTCCCACAGCTTGAAGACCAATGAAAAGCAACAACTCAAATGGAACATTATGGTGAGTTTGTTTGTTTGTGTCTTTCGGCTTTTCCCGGTTAGAGGTCGCCACAACGGAACTCTGGTCCGCTAATGATTGGTAGTTGATTTTTACGTGCCAAGTTACCAGCCCTGATGCACAACCTTCAACGAAGGTGCGCCCATTCACGCATGTCTCCATGCAGAAGACACTCTAGTTGAGAATCGAACCGGACAGCGTCTTACTGTGAGGCGACAATGCTACCACAGCACCACCACCGCAGAAATGGAAGGTTATGGTGAGTACCTAACTTTTTTTTAATGTTCATTTGTTTTGGGTTTTATTGACTTTCGGTAGTCTGTTTCTTTCATTGCTCTTAATATGTCTGTCCATCTCTGTTAAGTCAAGTAACTCTTCTCTTAGACAATTTTCTTCTAAACTGAGGGTACATTCTTAGTTCTGTATTTGCTGCGACCATTGTATAGAATGTTCCAGAGCTTCTTCTTGTGCGACATTCTGTTCAGTTTCATCCTTTGTCATCCATTGTTCTTTCATATGGGAACCCACTGGCCTATTACTCCACAACACTGACTGCATCAAAGTTGCCACAGTTTCCTGTTCCTTTCTTTGATATGCAGCTCCAACTGAACTTTTGTATTGGTTTCCTGTGGAAGGCTTCAAAGTATCTTCATATGGGAACTGATCAGATGTTTCCTGCTCCACTGGTTTCCCCTTAATTTAGAGATCCATTGCTCTTTCCTGCTGTGATGTTATCAGAGTTAGATTTTCTACACTAAATCCTTCACTTCACAGGTAGTCAGTAACCTCAGTTTTTTATTTCTTTAACTTCTCCATTACTAATCCTCTTTTCTACTTTTCCTCTTTGTTTTCTTGTTGTAAAATGCTCCATATCCAGATTCCTTTGCCTGCATTTCTCCTTAAATATCTTTGGAGCTGCTGTTTTTGTATTGATTAGATGTTCTTTGTGTTTTACTGTTGCAGTCATTACATTTGGGTTATCTGCTAGCAGGTAGCCCTCAGTCGGCCTGATTAACAAAGTCTTGGGTTCTGCGTCGGTTGCTGTCCCTTCTTCCATGACGTCAGGTCATCAGGGGTATAAAACATGCAGCTGATGCCATTACGTCAGTCTTTCTTGCCGTGCGGGGCCCAAAGCAGAAACAGTTTGCAAGTGCCGGTTGGCCGACTCCTGAAATTTTCATTTTAGAGTTTCAGAACCGAAGTCTTCAACTAAAGCTAAGTACCCCATTGGGGAAACTTTTTCTTGCTCCTTACCGATGTCAATAAAAGTTAATAATTGCATTACTTGTGGAAAGCAAATACCTCATAAAGATTTTCATTCGTACTGTATTCCTTGCCTAGGCCCTAACCACGATATAACTTGCTGTCGGTTCTGTGCTTTATTTAGTCAGCGCACTATCCGTCAGCTGTATATTTTCGCCTCTAAATATTTCAGTTCTCAGTTTAATTATCCAGAAATGTCGTCGGTTAGCCATCCGACTACCGGGATTCCGAAAAAATGCAAAGATAAAGACAGAGACAGTCTGCCGAGGTCCAAAAATGCAGACGACGCTTCTCCTAAGCCAGTCGCCAGTATGC
Source organism: Protopterus annectens (assembly GCF_019279795.1). Lineage (NCBI taxonomy): Eukaryota > Metazoa > Chordata > Ceratodontiformes > Protopteridae > Protopterus > Protopterus annectens. Next base: position 656,423,659 of record NC_056735.1, read on the forward strand.
CGGTACTCGGTAAGGTGCTTTTGCAACCACTGATACCCACTACTTCTGATTCGCAGGCCTCTACTGAGACCCATTCGGAGTCCAGTATGCCGCGAGATGCTTCAACTGTGGAACCCACGGATGTCTCTACCTTGGATGGGTCTGTAGCTGCTGTGCAGACATTGGCTTCTGAGGGTGTATTCAGGCTTACGGACTTGCATATTAAACAGATGCCTTCTTCTTTACTTAGGCCTAAATCTCAATCCATGCCTAAAAAACAGACACCCAGGCCACATGCTCAGGCCTCTATGCTTAAAAAACACATGATAATAATGGCTGAAGATCTAATAACTCTAATCAGGGGTAGCCAACCCCCACCCCCTTCTAAGAGACCTAGGACTGAAGTTGATTATGAATCTTCTGATCAGGATTCTGTTTTTTTTTATTCTTCTGATGATCTGGATTTGCCCTTACCTACTTATGAAGATTCTGATGCAGAGGACTACATTCCCTCTGCCTCCCCTCCTGAGGATTTTTCTTTTGGGAAAACCTTACATACTTTAAGGGAGCATTTCCACTGGGAAAGCCAGGATTTTTCTGTTTCAAAAAAGAGGCTTAGGAATTTCCTTCTACCTCAGCAGAGGCCTTTAGCTATTCCTCATGTACTAGACATTGTTGATGATGCTTTTTCGGAATCTAGTTTAGCCCCTGATTCCCTGCCTCCTGCTCCCAGAAAACCTGACAGATACTACAGAGTCCCTGAGTCTCACAAGTTCCTTTTTAAAAATCCTATTGCATATCCAGAGACTATTTCACAGGGGCCCAAGGGCATTAAGGCTTCTACTGCTAAAACTCCTACCCCTTCTTATAGAGACTCGAGGGCACTGGATAGATGGGGTAAGAAGGTTTACACTTCCTCAACCTTGGCCATTAGGGCTTTAAACTGCCAGTTTCATATGTTAAAGTATCAGCAACATGCTATTGGACTGTTTAAACAGAAAATGATGTTGATTCCTGACTGTGAAAAATAAAGAATTACAGGATTTAATGCATTCTGCTGAGCAAGTTGGAAAACATACTTTGCAGTGTGGTTTTGATTCATTACAGGCCTCTTGCAGGGCTGCTGTTAATAGGTCTGTGCTCAGAAGGCATGCTTGGCTTAAGAAGTAATCTTTGCCTGATCATGTTAAAGCTAAATTGTTGGATGCTCCCTTAAATCAGATGTTTGGCAACAAGGCTGAGGAAGTTCTTAAAAAGATGGAAGATAAAGCTAAATCTATGCAAACTGTTAACGATTTTTTACAAGTTCAGATTTAGTAGGCAATGGCCCTCTAAGAATTGGTCCTTTCCAGCCCCTTCCAGGTCTTTTCAAACCAAACACAGACACAGCAAAAACCCCAGGTTTCAGTCCCAGGGGACACACAGAACTAAGCAGTGGGGGGACTTCCAAATCTGGGAATAATAAGACTCCCCCTATGGTAAACTGTCTCAATGACTTCCTTTTAAAATTTCCAAGCACTTACCAACTGACTGCCCCTTTGGGGGGAAAGATTGCTCTTCATGCAAAGAATTGGGAACTCATTACCCTGGACAAATGGGTTTTAAATGTAGTGTCCCAGGGATACATTTCACTTTGACACGTTACCAACACCAAGCAGATGACTGGACCTACTCCCAAATCAGTGGGCAGAGGCCCAAAAACAAGTACTTTCTCTATGCATGGGGGCTATTCAGCTGGTACCAGAAGAGGAAAAGGGACAAGGTTTCTACTCGAGACTTTTCCTAGTACCCAGAAAAGACAATTCATGGCATCCTATCCTGGACCTGTCTACTCTAAACACCTTTTTGGAGATTCCAGAATTCAAGATGCTTGACTCTTCACCAATTTCTTCCTATGCTAGGCAAAGATGCCTGGTTGGCAACACTAGATTTAAAAGAAGCATACCTGCACATCCCAATCAGGGAATCTTGCAGAAGATACCTACTCTTCATAGCAGGCTGCACACGCTATCAGTTCTCCTCTGCTCTTTGGCTTATCTACTGCGCCCAGGGTATTCACAATGTGCCTAGCTTCCGTTATCACATTTTGCAGGCAAAGAAATATTCAAATATGCCCATACCTGGACGATTGTCTAATTCAGGCAGAAAGCCAGGACATACTTTTGCATCATCTAGCCTTTGTACAAAGGGTTCTAACTTGTCTGGGGTACACCATAAACAAAAAGAAATCACACCTGGTACCCTGTCAACAAATTATATTCCTGAGAGCAAGCTTGAATACAACTTCCCAGATGGATTACCTCACACCAGAGAAACAAATTCATTTGACAACCTACTTCAAACAAGTGGCCACAAAAACCCTGCTATCTGCAAGACAAATACTGCAAGCCTTGGGGTTCATGTCCCCCTGCATTCTTCTATTTCCATATGCAAAACTGCATATAAGGAAACTACAGTGGTATCTAAAAAGCCTATGGTGTCAACATTCTCAAGACCTCGAAACAATGATCCCTATCATACCTTGCGTATGCCTAGAGTTCCTTTTGTGGGCAGAGGCCTGCCACCAAAACAATGGACTACCTTTCACACCATCCCCTGCCGCCCAAACCCTAACAACAGATGCATCAGAATATGCATGGGGGGCTCAACTGGCAGGGGAAGTGCATTCAGGGCAAATGGAACCCAAGACAAATGCACCTACATATCAATCAAAAAGAAATGTTAGCTGTACAGAATGCTCTGGCAGTCTTCAAGGACCACATTCTTCCAGGACAACTAATGGTAAAGATGGACAACACCACTGTTACGTGGTACATAAACAAGCAGGGGGGTACACATTCTTACTCCCTCTGCAGATTAGCCATGGCATTGTGAAACACATCCTTGAGCTACCAAGTTCACCTACAAGCTCAATTCCCGGCAGGAAAAATAAGTACACTGGCAGGCATACTAAGCAGAAATCTCATGGACCCACATGAGTGGAAACTGGAACCAAGGATTTTCAACATGTTGACAAGCAAATGGGGGAGCCCAGATATAAACCTGTTTGCCTCTCCCCAGAACTACCAGTTGGACAAATTTTGCACAAGGACTCCCCACAAACAAGCCTGGAAAGTGGATGCTCTGTCCTTCAGCGGGAAAAAACAATCAGTCTATGCCTTCCCCCCTCTGCCTCTGCTCTCCAAAGTACTACTAAAAATCAAACAGGACAAACCAAGGATGATGTTGATTGCTCCAGTGTACCCCCTCCGGCGCATTGTGTCATGGTTATCTCCATGGCATCGGCCTCAGACTCCTTCCCTGCTGTCTCAGCAGGAGAACCAGATTCTGCTCCCTCAGCTTCTAACACCGAACCTTGCAGCCTGGCTAATTACTTAATCTCTCCTTTACCATCCCTCAAAAAACCTGTGTTGGATATAATTTTAGAGGCAAGAAGGCCTAGTACTAGAAAATCTTATGCTGAAAAATGGAAAAGATTCTGTGCCTAGAACCAGTCTCGAGGGATGAGCACAGCAGCGCCCAGTTTACCTCAGATTTTACAATACTTAAGTGAGATGCTTCACAAGGGCCTGTCTTTTTCCTCCATTAAAATCCACGCCTCAGCCATTTCAGCTTATTATAACACAGAACCTCCCCCCTACTCTCATCCACTGCTCAGGCAGTTCCTCAGAGGGGCCAAAAATTTGAGAGCACCCAGGAGAGCTCCAACCCCAGCCTGGGACCTTAACTTTGTCTTGGAGAAACTCACTCTACCTCCTTTCGAGCCAGCTGCTACTGCAGACTTAAAAATTTCTTTCTTGGAAAACAGCTTTCCTTTTAGCAATCACTTCAGCTAGAGAGGTATCTGAATTACAGGCTGTTGTGGCAGTGGAGCTTTTCGTCATCTTTCATGCGGACAGGGTGTCCTTCAGAACCAGTCCATCTTTCATGCTCAAGGTGGTATCCAGTGTGGCTCTTATTCAGTCCATTCATTTGTCAACCTTCTTTCCCAGTCCACAGAGTAAAGGGGAAGGGATACTGCATTCCTTAGTTGTGCACTGACAACTTAGATTCTACTTGGACAGGACATAAACCTCAAAGGAAATCTGAACAACTGGTGGCATTTACTGCAGGGGCAGAGGGGAAGGCTATTTCAAAGCAAACCATTTCTAAATGGATAAGCCATTGCATTCATTTCTGCTATAAGCACCATGGAAAACCTATCCCCCAGGGGATCAGACCTCACTCCACCAGGGCTGCATCTACCTCTACATCCTTTCTCAGAGGCGTCCCAACCAGGGACATCCTAGAAGCTGCTACCTGGAGTTCTGTACATACTTTCACCAAGCATTATCATTTGCCAATTTTCTCTAAATCCAGAGCTGGCTTTGCCACTGCAGTCTTGCAGGGCCTTATAGCTGGCCCTAATGCTGTCTAAATTCCTCTTCCCAACCACAGCTTTGGGAATCTACCCAAATGTAATGACTGCAACAGTGAAACACGAAAAACATAGTACAGTTGTGTACATTTGCCATAAATGTAGATGTTCAAGTGTATTCACTGTTGCAGTTCTGGTTACCCTCCCTCCAGTCCCCTTACTTCTTTTGGCTATACCTCTGTTTTCCTTTACTATGCTTAAAAGCCTTTTTGGTGTATTTGCTTTTTTGTTGGAGGTATATCTTAGTACTTTTATATTTAATTGCTTCCCATTAGGGGGGCACCTGACATCTGGGGCAAGAAAAACTGACGTAATGGCATCGGCTGCATGTTTTATACCCCTGACGACCTGACGTCATGGAAGAAGGGACAGCAACCGACGCAGGACCCAAGACTTTGTTAATCAGGCTGACTGAGGGATATCTGCAAGCAGATAACCCAAATGTAATGACTGCAACAGTGAATACACTCGAACATCTACATTTATGATAAGTGTACACAACTGTACTTTTTGCTTTCTCCTTTACATAAATATTGCACCATATTAAGTCTCTTTTTCTTTCCCATGTCCATATTTCAGCTATCTCTTGCTCCTCCTGCTTCTCCTTACTTGGGGGACTCGTTGGTCCATCATGCTGTGATATAACCTGTGTATTAGACTTTCTACACTAAATCCTTCACTTCGCAGGTATTCCAAAACTTCAACTTCTATTTTTAACTTCTGCTTTACTATTCTTTAGTTCTACTTTCTCGCTTTTTGTTTTTTTTTTTTTTATTGCGAAATTTTCCATATCTGGATGTCTTTGCCTGTATTTCTCTTCGAATAACTTTGGGACTGCTTTTTTGTATCAATTAATTTGCCTTTCTCCTTTACATAAATATTGCACCTTATCAGATCTCTCTTTTTACTGCGGTGGTGGTGCTGCGGTAGCGTTGTCACCTCATAGTTAGACATTGCCCGTTCGATTCTCAGTTAGAGCGTCTTCTGTGTGGCGACATGCGTGAATGGGCGTTCCTTCGTTGAAGGTTGTGCGTTAGGCCCGGCAAGCTAGCACGTAAAACTCTACTGACAATCATTAGCGGACCGGAGTTCCGCTGTGGCGACCCCTAATCGGGAAAAGCCGAAAGACGCAAACAAATCAGATCTCTCTTTTTCATGTCCATATTTTGTTTTTGTTTTTGTATACCTTTCACAAATATCTAGATTTTGTTCTTCATATTTATTTTCACACTTCCTCAGTCGCTTTTAATTAACAGAAATTTTTATTTGATGCATCTGATAGCTTTTCTTGTACAAGTAGTTTTCATTCCTCTAATTTCTATCTTAATCTTTTTGTATATCTTCTGTCTGTCATTAATGGGTTTCTTGCATAATAGTAACAAAACATCTCTTTCATATCCTTAATAGTACACTCAGTCATTTTTATGGCTCTTTTTCAGCCTATCACTTTTTGTGATTTTTGTGGGCTACTAGTTCCTTCTGCAACAGGTGGCCATCCTCCCCCTGAGCCTGGCCTAGCCCAATTGTAGGAATGTTTCAGTGTCTTGAGGATTCTACACTGCCATATTTTCCAGTCCTGGCACCAGTGCGCCTACCAGGCTTGGGCACTTTTTTATCCTGGGTCTTATGCACCCAACTATCTTATATTTTAACCTACTTCTTCATGGAAACTGTGACCAGCATGTCCTTCATATGGTGTGCATGAGTTGAAGCTGTACACATGATAAATGAAAGTTGCTGTGCCAGTTGTGTATAAGCTGCGACTTAAGACCCATTTTGGTAAATTGTATAAAATGTGGTAAATAGCTTTGCAGCTGTGAAAAGAATGTACATGATTTTACAAAACCAAGCAAATTATTTATTTGCGGCCACACTATATGTTGAAAGAGTGCATGCTGTACAAGAATCTGACACTAAATTTGAAACAAATAAGTGAGTCAAAGATCTGGGAAGAGAAGTTCAAAATAAATATAGTAGAGTCTCTCTTACCTGGCCTCTTCTTTAACTGGCCATCAAATTTCTGCTGTAGCCTTAGCAAAAGACAACTGAGAACAACAACACTTCCACCTCTTCTGGGATAAAGAATGATAGACATTTGAGTTTTAGACTTCATATTCATTAGAAAAATTCTCACATACTAACACAAATCCTGGTATTCTGTCTGATTTATAACCTATAAATGCTGTTTTGTATGCATTTTCTGATTATCCACACATTCATTTATCCAGCTTAAGGGTCAGGTCCAGCGAGACCAGATAAGAGGACATTTACTGTAATACAGGAATACTTATACTGTGTGTAGTGTAATGCCTGCTCAAGCATTCAGAGTGCTCACTTTGAAAGAGTAAATTAAGGCCTTCCAAATGCAAATTGCTTGCTTTTTTTTCTCATCTTGTGTTGCTGTTGGGGCTGAAGTTATTAACTTGTAAACATATTTATTTTTAGTTATTCATTTGTTAATCTGGAAGGTAGACTGGTCAGCCGACCCTTTTCAACCCCAGCCTGGTCTCAGAAAGGAGCAGTTTTGTAAGGTTCAAGTTCATATTGCAGTAGCTACAGTAACATGGAAATAAGGGCCGTCACAATTTGAAATACCTTAATGACAAACTCAGTTATTTACAAGAGAATATATGGTTTGCACAGTATTTATAGTTCCAGCTGTTGCTTATCAGATGATTCCTGCTAGTGCAGTTTTCAGAAGTCAGCATTTGAAATTTACTAACTATTATTTCTCAAGCATTTAACATGCATTTTTATGGTTCTCTTGTTTGCAGAAGTAATTTATCGCTGTGTATTTTGAGGGACTATGGTATAGTCCTTACCACTAATTTACTATGTAATGGTGAATAATGCTATAATTTTATCATTTTGTATAGCAGATGTAGCATTTTGTGGGTTATGCGATGCTGTATGTAATGTAAATACTGCAGAAATGTTTCTATGTAGTTTGCCTTTAAAGCTTTGCGGTTGTCATTGTGTAATGTACATAAACAGTGTTCTTTCTTTAAGAAAGACAATATGTGTTAGCTTGAGAGAGAAAAGAACCTTCATGTTCGCTAGAGCATCAAGAAGATTTGCTAGCAGGCTTTCCAAGATGGAAAATGCTTGAGAGACAGAAAAAAGCACAGGAGTTGACTAGAAGAATCGATAGTACCTTGGACTTCAAATAGAGTCTGTTATTTGTCGATGGAGATGAATAAGAAGACCAGCAACACTGAAATTACTGAATAAGTGTAAGTTTGTAAAGCATCAGTTTCACTTAGTAAAATACAGCTTTACAAGAAAAAGCTGAGAAATATTAGATTTTTATTGACTTTGTTATGCTTGTTGAGGGACCGACAGGTGTATGCCCCACTTCATGTTGTTAATGTCTGAAAAACATTAAAAAGAGGAAAAAGTAACTCTTAAGTAAAACATTTTTTTGTTCTTAAAATAGTATTTGTATCAAGTATTTAATGATATAAATGTCACGTTATATAGTGAAGTGCTTTCAATGATTGTTGTATGTAATAAAGATACTAAAGTAAACAGGTATTCTTTTTTCTCTCTTTTAGTTTTAAGAAATGTAGGCATTAACAGTGTAACAAGAGGAAAAGTTAGACAAAAGCACATTTTAGTCAGTAGGTTGTAGTCTTTGACCCTTGGGGTGGGGATGGAGTTGAAAAGTGCTCTGGTTATAGTGTATGTAGAATTTTAAATGTTTTCTTTTACTTTTGCATAGGTGAATGTCTAGATTAATGCCCGCAGTGTAGTAAATAGTTTTCCTTAACCAAGAAAATGTTGTGCCTTTTACAAAATCTGGAGCCGAGAGCAGCTCTACATTTTGTTCTCATGTTTCTGTGGAAACTAGCTGACCAGATGTGAAGGCAATACACGGAGAGGTCTGGAATTGTTTACTAAGAAAAATGTAAAATTAAAAAGTATGAAGGCAAGCAGTTCAGTAAAAAAAAAAGTAAAGAATTAAATTATTGAAAGTGAATAAGATAGCAGTTTTTCTGGTAACTAAATATTTTAATGCATTTACTAGAACAGTATATAATTTAGATTTATTTAAGGATAGCCTGTACACTTTTTCTTACAGCTAAAAGTTAATGTTTTCTGCAAACATACAAACTGTTTTTCACATCTGGGAGGGGACTAAAGATGAGCCAAAAACAGACAGCAATTATTCCAAGTAGGAGCACAGGCTGTAACATTTGTCTTGGCATTGATGCTTTTTAATTTTAAGTTAATGACTGTGCATGCAGGTTTAGATGCGAGATCATTTTCCTTATCAGGGTTAAACCTTATTATTTAAAGACATGCATAAAGTTTTGTGTGTTTTAAGTTAATAGTGTTCTGAGTGTGTATTTGAACTTTTGATTGAGGGTTTTTATTAAAACAAGAAGTCCTGTAAAATGTCAAATAAGTTCAAATGAAGATGACAAGAAACAAGTGTATAAAAGATCAATTTGCCAAACAATAGTAGTTGCACGTAACACAAAATGCCATATATAATGAGGGAATAATATCCAGTAGTGTAGTGGTTAGAGTTGTCGCCTCACACCAAGAGGTTCTCCAGTTCAGTTCTTGGCTGGGGTGCCTTCTTTGCGGAGTCTGCATGTCCTCCCTGCTTACATGTGGATTTACTCTGGGTGATCTGGTTTACTCCCACATTCCAAAGACATGCATCTGGAGCATTTCTCCCTGGGCCTGTGCTGAAAATGGGCTCTGTCCCAGTCAGACTTTCCCGGTAAACAAATGTTAAACAAACAAATAAATATTACTTTTGGAATGTGAATGACCTCACATGTACAGAGAAAAAGGTTAGAGTATTGAATTATATTAAGAAATGTAGAGTTCAAAGAGCAGCGCTGAAGGAGACACATTTAGAAAGATGTAAGTATGTGAATATGATAAAGAAAGTGTTTCAGGATGGATGTTCAGCAGAATATCCTCAACAAAGGAAAAAGGGAGTACTTGTACTGATTGTAGGAGGAGCTCCAATAGTGATAGAAGAGGAAAAAAAGATGGTAGATTTGTGGTAGTAAGGGACTACTGGCAAGGGAGGAGGACTACAATGGCATGTATTTATAGTCCACCTAAAACTGCTGTTATATAGCTTAAGAAATGTTTGGGAGAAATAATTGGCTTTCAGCAGGGAGTATTACTTGTATATGTGGACAGGAACTTGATTTGCAACAATGAGGATGTATTTGGGTGACCTAGAAGAGAAAATTTAAGAAAGTAGATTTATGAAAAAAATATGAAAATATTTGGTATGGAAGATGTGAATTCAGTAGTAGGATTTCTGAGAGAATTTACATATTATTCACCAAGTTACAGTAATTGGGCTAGGCCAGGCAGAAATTGTATTTCATAGAAACGTGTGCATTTAATTGAAGGCTTCAACACAACTTGTAAAAGGACCGAGGTATTGGAAGCAAATAATATAGAGGAAAAGGTAATAGAGTGGGAAAAGGCCAAGAAGATATTTGGACTGCAGGCTAGTGACCGTCTTCCCAATCAGGGACTGACATCAGAGTATAGGCAAAGAGAAAGGGGTAGAGGGATTCTAAGTGAAAGACCTGCTCTTGTAGAGTTTGTTGAATCTAGAACAGAAGCTGTTAACAAAGGGGGTAATTGGTAGGGCATGTAAAATATTCCACTATAACTATTGGAATTAATCATGGGAGGTAAGAAAAGATTGAAAGAGAGATTGGATAAGCAGTTCACAAGGAAACTATTGGAGGATGTATGCATGGCTCCCAAATATGCAAAAAAGTCTAGAAGATTTAGGATTTTTACTTGGAAGTGTTTGCATAGGTATTTTTATATCCCAAGCAAACTCCAAACATTTTTTTCCTCTGGTAAACCGCAAATGTTGGATGTGTGATGGGGAAGAAAGACGTAACTGGGAACTTGTATTTTGGGAGTATAATAATTTGGTAGACTTTTAAAAAATCCCTACAGAGTACTCTGCCAGACATATTGGGTGAGCAAATGGATGTAATTAAGGAAATTATTATTTTTGTTTTTTTAGCTGGGATACGGAATCTAAATTGCTTAGACATAGTAAGGCCTTGTTAAGTTTAATTCTGGTGGCTGCCAAAAAAGCAATCGTTAGGAGATGGAAATCAAAGCCTAAACCAACTGTATTTACAGTAGTGAATATCGTAACATAAACAAACTAGAAGTGGGATCTTTAAAAAGGGTAGGAGCAAATTACATCCAAAAAATGGAAATTGTGGGAACAATACATGCAGAATAATGTTTTGGAGCATCCTCCAAAACAGTTTTCAGCATGTATTGTTCCCACGATTTCCATTTTGAGGAGTTAGCTTTGCCAGAGGTTCATGGGGGAGGTATATTTTTGTGTACCAGAAGACTGCAGTTTGTGTGCAGACTGTCACTGTGCATCAGTCAAAGATAGGTACTCATTCTTGTTGAGGGATTTCTAGGAAGGAATCATGTCCCCAACTGCCTAGAATTGGAAACTGTAGAAGAACTGTATAATTGCAAGAATAGAACATAATGCTCTGTGTGGGAAATGGGTTCATTTGGAGTCTGCAACAGCTTTATCTTGGCTGGACCACTGACTCTTGTATATTTAGACTTCTTGTGCAAACAGTGCAGAAAACTATTTGTAAACATAATTTTCTCCTGGTGAGAACATACACAAGTTTTTTTCAAAGTTTTCTAAATTTAACTAGAGCAGCTTGTGGATGGAATAATCGCTATTTTTTCAGTTAAATCAGGCTCCACTGTCTTAAAAATACCACATGCGATGTTAACAGTGAGCAGATGCAGTGGTATGTTCCCAGTTGCTGTACCCTTAACTCACAGTGCAAGAAACTGTTTTGTTAATAATCTTCAACAAAGAGAAGTGTGTTAAAAGCTGTATCAGAGAGAGAGAGAAATGACTATTGCCATTGTATTTAAAAGTGAAATTCACTGCAGTACAACTAACGCTAGCAGTCTTGTAAAGAAGCTTTAAATTTCTTAGAGCTGTTTTTCCTTTTCCCCAAGAAATTAAGCCTGAACACCTATTTTACATTCCAAACTGTTACTGAATGAATTGCATTAACACTGAAGTGAGCTTGGATGAGTCTGTATCTGTTAGACTGAAGTTTCATCTGCCATATGCAGAACTGTGCATGTTTGCGTCTATATTATCTTGTCAAAAGATGACAGTATTGAACGGCATAAACATCGAAAATGCCGTACATCGAAACTGTTCTTAGCCCCCCACACCCTCCGCTAATTATATATACCAACTCTGAGATCGCACTACAGTGAGGAAAGAGAAATTTTTCTTATCCCCACTGTACCATGATCCCGCAATAACACTTTCGATGTACGGCATTTATGACATTATTGCCGTTCGATATTTTCAACATGCGATAAGGTGAAGTAGACCCGTGCATGTTCTGTTGAAGTGTTTGCTGAAGCAAAGTAACTAATGGAAAACTTGATTAAAACCCTGGTTAAGAGAGATAACTAAGAGGGCAGTGTTTAGTTACTTTACAGGAGTATGTTAAACTTATTGCTGGTACATTATAGAGTCCCAGAACTACATCACCCTTAAAGAAGATGTCTAAGGAGGTAATCATCTGAAGTGTTGGGACCTACTGCACAGAGAGTGAATGACCCAAAGAATGGACTTAAATAAACCAAGTCCAAGCTGCCATTTCTTGGAATATTCTCTTTTCTCTGAGGTACAGTAATTTCTGAGTTGGCATATGTAAGATATTTGGGTGCAGGAAGGGCTTGCCTCCCTGCAAAAAGAGTGATTTTTGAGATTTGCTCTTCTGTATTTTTGGTCTTTTTATTTCGGCTTGTCAGCACTCAGCATTTCAATTGCCGATATTTCAACAGGGAGTCATCTAAGGAAGGTGATATAGAGTCATATTTTTGTACTTTTGAATGCTGTGCTACACAAGAAAACTAGAAAAAAAATGAATTGGCACACAAGAAAACTCTCTTCGCAGCTGACTGGAGATTCTTTGAAGGCATATGTGGAAATGATGGGCTATGGTAGACTGGAAACATGTTTAAAGGTAGCATTATTCATGAAGTGCAAGCAAGTAAATTTCACAGTTGGTCTTTTGATACCAATAAGGTGTTAAGAACTCACCCAACGTTATATAGACCCATTTCACTTTTAAACCATGATTATAAAGTGTTTGTCTCTACTAAGTAAAAGAATGGCAAAGGTGTTGCCAAAATTGTTAGATATGGATCAGTGTGGCTTTGTGGAAGAGAGGCAAACATTTGATAACATTAGTGGAAAAATGATGATTCAGAGAGAAGCATAATGTAAGAAAATAGCCCTGTTGTCTTAATGCAGAAAAAGCATTTGATCAAGTGTTCTTTTTCTTTCGTCTGTTCCCTTTAGGAGTCGCCACAGCAGAGCATCTGTTTCCATTTCTTCCTGTCCCCTACATCTTGCTGTGTCACATCAATCACCTGCATGTCCTCTCTCACCACATCCTTAAAGCTGATCTTAGGCCTTCCTCTTTTTCTCTTATCTGGCAGCTCCATCCTTAGCATCCTTCTCCCAAAATACCCAGCATCGATCCTCAGCGCATGTCCAAACAAAAGCAATCTCGCCTCTCTGTCTTTGTCTCTAGACTGTCCAACCTGAGCTGACCCTCGAATATACTCATTCTAATCCTGTCCATCCTCATCGCACCCAATGCAAATCTTAACATTTTTAACTCTGCCACCTCCAGCTTTGACTCCTGTCTTTTCGTCAGTGCACCATTTCCAACCCATAAAACATAGCTGGTCTCACTACCATCTTGTAGACCTTCCCTTTCACTCTTACCAGTACCCATCTGTCACAAATCACTTCTGACTTCTCGATCCACTCCACCCTGCCTGCACTGTCTTCTTCACCTCTCTTCCACACACACCATTACTCTGAACTGTTGATCCCAAGTGTTTAAACTCATCCACTTTTGCCAACTGTACTCCCTGCATTTTCACCATTCCTCTGTCCTCCCCCTCATTCACACACATATATTCTGTACAGACACACACACACACACACACACACACACACACACACACACATACGTGCGTTTGTGTGTGTGTGTGTGTGTGTGTGTGTGTGTGTGTGTGTAAATTATACATATATATTTGACCAAGTAAGCTAGGATTTAATGACTAGGGCATTGGAAACTGTTGCATCCCCCTGATACAGTAATAAGGTTATTTAGAATGCTGTATGAAGGATTGAAGGCAAGAATTAAAGTGGGATGGTTCCTCTCAGATTAGCAGGCTTTTTTTTTTTTTTTTTTTTTTAACAGAGGAACATGGCAGGGGTGTCCTCTTTCCCCTTTATTTGCTTTATATTTAGAGCCATTAGCAAAGAAAATAAGGGACTCAAATACAAGGATATAATTGGTATGGTAATTAAGAAAAGTTTGCTTTGTTTGCAGATGATGCTATTTTGTACCTGATAACTCCAGAACAGGACATCTCAGTGTTGTGGAATATTTTGAGGCAGTTTCAGTTTATTTGGGATATAAAATAATGAAGATAAAACAAAGGCTATACCTGTAAATTCTGTACCCACCCACAAATTGGTTCAGCAATACCCATGTTTATGGGGACATAAGTTGAGGTATTTAGGATTACGAATTAAAAAAGGCTTCTGTAATGGCAGCTATGGATATGTGGAGAGAGACTAAAAAGATAATACAAAAATTGAGAAACTGGAAATTCTTATCAATATGGCTAGTAAGATACAAGTAGTGAAAGTGTCCTTAGTCCCTTTGGTCTTGTATATGGGTCTTGAATACTTTTATCAACCCAAGGAGAAGTTGTGGACAGTAATTACTGAATTTAAGGAATTTATCTGGGAGGGAAAGAGGGCAAGAGTTAAGTGGGATAAGTTGATCCTTCCATTAGAACAAGGTGGTTTAGGTTTACCTGATTTGAAGGGATATTTTAGAGCTACACAGTCAAGGCTCAAATATATAACACAAGCAAAGTGGAAAGGCATGATGATGAAGCAAGGGGGAAGTGGAAGAAATAGAGTGAGTGAGGTTTTGGATGCAGATCCTTAAGGAGAGTAATAACAGAATATCATAGTCATAAAGTAGCAGAAAGTATTTTAAGAACTAAGCCAATACAGGAAGTGAGAGAGGAGGTTTTGCCAATAAGGATGACTGCAAGTTGGGGTACAGAAAATAGGCAAGAGGGGCTGGAATTTACTGGAGAAACCTGGCAAAGGAGCCAAGATATTGGGAGCTAATAACTTGAGCAGGAAAGGTAATAGAGGGGGATGAGGCCAAGAAGACATTTAGATTGCAGGCTAGAGACTTGGTGTCAGAGTACGGACAAAGAGAAAAGTATAGAGGGATTTTAAGTGAAAGAACTGTTCTTTTAGAGTTTTTATTTGAATTGAGAACAGAAGTAGGTGTTAAAAAGGTATAATTAGTACAGCATAAAAAATAATGCATAGTAACTGTAATAATCAATCAGAGGAGGTTAGGAAAATTTGTAAGAGACTGGAAAAGCAATTTACAGAAACAATGGGAAGACATCTACATGACTTCCAAGTATGCATCCAGTTTCAGAAGGTTTAGGACCTTTGCTTGAAAGACACTGCAAAATATCAGGTAGCAAATGAGAGCTAGCTTACAATCTGTTAAGGGGGAGCTACCATATGATTATGGCTAAATGATAACTTACATTAACAGAATCCTGTGTTAAGAACATACCAGATAGTTGTGGTTGTCAGTGTTAAGAGAGAGAGAGAACAGTTTAAGGCACTGAGCTAAGCACAAAGCAGTTACCAGCTCAAAAGAGTACGAACAATGCAGGTACAGACCAGAAAAAAAAGTCACTTAAGTGAAATTTCAAGTGAAGCAGAGATGGGCTTGAAGCAGAGTTGTGTCTCATGGCAGAGCTACCTACAAAAACAGACAGTAAAAGGAAGGGAGATGATGCACAGTAAAACCTTACTGCCTAAACGCGTTACAAATCAGGGACCAGAGCTGAGTAGAGGAGGAACTAAAGAGAAAGTAATTTCTTGGTAAATGGGTGCAATCCAGATACATATAGTTAAGATTTTAAAAATGCACAACCTGAGCAGAGTTCTGCATTTTCTGTAAAACCAAAGCAATTATTCCCAAAAAGTGAAGAATTCGAAGCAGCAGGGTATGTACTGAAAAGGAGAATTAAGCCAGTAAGATTGAATTTACTAGTGCAGTAAAAGGGGCAGAATCATAATCTGGTCATAGTTCTAAACTAGTTTGTTAGTTTAAAGCAGAAAACTAATAAAAAGGGAACCGAAGGCAACCTATATGTATAAGGTGAAAAAGTAAAATTGAAGACAAATTTTATGTTATTTACAGAGAAGATTTGCATATTTTGGAACCTGTACCAGTGTATACTGGTCAAGAAGCAAACTTTCTACTTTAAAACAAAATATGAGGAGAATGATTTAATTTAGCAGCTCTAGATGTGAGACATACCAACTTCAGAAAATGTCATTGGGAAGAGAATACCTTAGTGACACCAAGGAAGAATATAAAAATGATAGTGGGGTATGACAAAAACAGGTCGAACCTACTTCTTACACTTTGAAGTAAATTATCTCAAGTAGAGTGAACAGAAATTGTCAAAAGCAGCAAAGCCTTACAGGATGTCAGTTGTGAAACATGCACATAGCTGTGTACTTGGATGTCACTTGGGAGTTGGTAAAGCTAATGTTCGTTGAATGTTGGTCAGTAATTGTAAAAAAAAAATTGTACATCTTGTTGATAAGACTGTCAGAACGCATCATCATGTAACTTATAAACAAAGACATTGGCAACCTTCAAACACTGGACCCCACCCAGTTTGGGTTTGTGAAGGGCCGATCTTGTCTCCTGAATCTGATTGACTTCTTCGAATCAGTCTCCAGAGCTGTGGACAAGGGGTAAGGCAGTCCACACAGCCTATCTGGACCTCGCCAAGGCCTTTGACACCATCCCCCACTCTGGAATCATAGATAAACTTACTAAGCTGGGCATAAATCCCTACGTCACTCGATGGGTTGCTAATTGGCTTACTGACAGAACCCAGACAGTAAAAGTAGCCGACTCCAAATCCAGCTCCAGACAAGTGGAGTACCTCAGGGTTCAGTCCTGGGACCACTCTTGTTTGGCATCTACTTCTCTGAAGTACAGGCCAACACTAAGGGACTCTGGCTAACAAAGTTTGCAGATGACTGCAAACTGGGAGCCATTATTGAATCCCCAAATGATGTGGATATTCTACAAAAGGGCCTTACAGAAGCAGATTCCTGGTGCCAGAGCCATGGGCTCAAGCTTATTGCCAAGAAATTTATAGTTATCCCCTTTGGAAAAAAACATGTACCCATGAATTACCACATAGGTGGCAGGACACTAAACATCGAAAGTGTGATGAGAGAATTAGGGACACAGGTGGACAGTGGTCTCACTTTCAATAACCACATCACCACAACAGTCAGGAAATCCTTCTGTGTGGCACACCTCATCACTAAGGGCTTTTCATCCAGGAAAAAAGGAGGTTATTGTCCCACTGTACTCATTCCTCATTAGACCCTTTATAGAGTATAATGCCCCGTTTGGTATGTACCTCACAAGACATCTGCAACAGCTGGAATGGCCACAGAAATACCTCACTAAAAGAATCACAGGCCTAAAGCAGATGCCATATACTGACAGTCTAAAAAAACTCCAGCTATACTCTGTGGCATATCGTCTACTCAGAGGCGATCTCTGCTTAACATACAAGGCCATGTCAAACCCAGAGCTGTTGGACATGCTCCACTTAAAGAAATCCCAATCCCTCAGAGCCACACGCTCCAGAGATCTAAACATTGTCATCACAATGAACAAAACATGCTGGAGGGATAGGTTCCTGACCCAGAGACCCCGCATACTCTGGAATAGACTGCCCGTACATATCAAGCAGAGCGCCTCATTGGCCCTCTTCAAAAGGAACCTTGATGATTGGATGGGAGATAGGAAATTCACCCCAGGGATCATGTCAGTCGCCCTGCTAGACAGGGGCCTGGAGAAGTAGATATTGTGGGAAGAAATATCCAGGGAATTGTTATGGCTAGGCTTGCATAGGCCCTAGGGCCGATAGCCTAGTACCAACCTATGAACCTAAGAAAACAACTTCATAACTTGGATTCAGAGTTCTTTGATTCCAGTAACTATTGTAGATGTACCATTTGAATATCTTGCAATGGACATTGCTGGGCTACTGGTAAGATGTCGTAGTGGGTTCTGGGGTTCTGGTCATTGTAAACAGCTAAGTCTGATATCAGAGAACTGGTCATATTATTCTCTAGAGCGATTATTGCTAAAGAAATACTTCATGACCAAGGCACACCTGTTAACAGCAGTTGTGCAAGTGTTTTCTGATTAAACATCCCTATACTGAATACTGATAGTTTAGTAAAGATATTCAGTAAAGCAGTCAAGTGCATGTTAAGAAAAGTAATTGAAGCATATAGTAAAGTATAGCAGAATTTGGATTGGTTGTTATCCTATTTGCTGTTTGCAGTAAGAGAGGTGTCACAGGCATCAACAGGATTTGCACATTTTGGGCTGATGTACAGTGGACATCCAAGAGGTCTAACCCAGAATAGAGGGATAAAGCCTTGACTACACTCCAAGCAGCAAGAGTTTGGTTAGTTGAAGAGGCTTTCGACAGCAAAGGTAGAGACTGTAGTCATCCCTGTTCTTGGGCAAGGGGGACCATGCCATGTATCTCTCTTGTGGAACCCTGGTGAAGACTAGTACTACAAGAAGGGCAGAGGTGTCGTTACCACTCCATGGGCCTGTAGCAGTCCCAACCTCAAATGACACCTTATAGCTCACCCACCTTATATAACATGTCATCATGATGGGAGGGGAGGAGGACTAGAGAAAGATACCTCACTAAGATACAATATGACAGCCCTTGCTGGTGTATTCCTCTTTGCAATGCCAGCAGGTGCATACCCATTAGATTCTGAATGTAGACTGGTTTTGGGGTTTTATGTAGTGGAGACTTCCTTAATATGGATTGCACCAGGGGAGCTTGCCGTGGTGTGGAACTGCAGAGGATGGGATTGGAGAAAAATAGGGCTGAAGGAACTTGAATTCAGCAGTGGAGTGGGATGGAAGAAAAAAGGCATCCAAGAGACCTACTTGAAATTGCTAAAGAGACTTTGGAAGAACAAAAACACTATAAAAATGTTATAGAGCTCTACACTAATTTTAATATAAGTTTGTTATATAGGGATAAAGCACTGGCTATGCTACAGATGACCCAAGTACCAGGGCGAATGTGACTGGATATCTGTTGCTGGCTAACCCATCCCCAGTAGGGGGTCTGGCTTACTACAAGGGTGAGAAGACTGTGATACCCAGTGGAGTTTCAACCAGCCAAGTCAGCATTGTCCTGATGCTTAACATCAGTAAGGTTGAGTGGAATTCGACATGCGTAATCACACACCTCTCTCTCTCTCTCTCTCGAGAGAGAGAGAGAGGCAGTAATAGTAAGATGTTCTTCGTGTTTCACTGTTGCAGTCTTCACATTTGGGTTATCCCTGCCAGGGTAGCCCTCGGCCAGCACGAATACCAGAGGCTTAGTATTTCTGCGTCGGTTGCTGTCACTTCAGGACTGATGTCAGGTCGTCAGTAGTAAGGCAGCTGACGCCATTACATCAGTCTTTCTTGCAGAGGAGCCCGAAGCAGAAGCAGTTCGCACGAGTGTCGGTTGGCCGCTACCTGAGTTTCATCTTCCGAATTGAAGCTGAAGTCTTCTAAAGCTAAGTACCCATTGGGGATCCTTTTTTCTTGCTCTAACAGATGTCAGAAAAAGTTAACAATTGTCTCGCCTGTGGAAAGCAAATACCACACTGAGACATTCATTCTTACTGCGTCACTTGCTTAAGCCCAGACCACGACGTCCCTCGCTGTCGCTTTTGTGCTTTGTTCAATGCCGGAAATATACATCGTCAGGTCTTTATTGTAGCTAGATATTTTCACTCTCAGTCCTCGAATTCCAATATGGCTTCGGTAAGCCATCCGACAGTAGATCTTCCAAGAAAACGTAAGGATAAAGACAGAGACAGACCGCACAGGACCAAACCTACCGACGACACTTCCGTTAAGCTAGTCATCAGTTCTCCGGTCCTCAGTGAGGTGCTTTTGCAGCCCCTGATGCCCACCTCTGTGGATTCGCAGGCCGCTACTGAGACCCTTTCTGAGTCCAGTATTCTGCAAAACTCTTCTTCGAATAGGGATCCTGCTGTTTTGTCTACCTTGGATGGGTCCAGAGCTGCTGAGCAGGCACCAGCTTCAGAGGAAGTACTTTGCACTACCGATTCCCAACAAAACTGACAACTTCTTTCGCATCTACCATTCTTTCGAAAACTACTGAGTTTCTAAGGCCCAGGGTACGAACCACCCCCAAGAAACCAATGACCCAATGTCCGACATCTGCTTTCTTGCCTCAGTCTCAAATGCTTAAAATGGCAGAAGACCTTATAATGCTGACCAGGTGTGAAGGCAAGCTACCCCTTCCAAAAGAAAAAGAGATCTGTCCCCAGCAGTTTTATCTGAACAGGAGTCTTGATGATGCTGATGCATCTGACTATGAAGACATGCAACCCCTCTCTGCTTATGAGGATTCTGATGCAGAGAAATCCATTCCTTCAGCCTCTCCACCTGAGGACTTTTACTTTGGGGAAACCCTTCATACTTTAAGGGAGCATTTCCAATGGGAATGTCAGGACTACCCTCAGTCAAAAAAGAGACTCAGAGAATTCTTAGATCTTCCACAGCACAGACCCTTGGCCATTCCTCTTGTCCTGCATATTGTGGATGATGTTTTCTTGGAATCTAGTTTGACTCCTGACACCCTCCCTCCTGCTCCCAGAAAACCTGATGGGTATTACAGAGTCCCTGACTCGCACAAAATTATTTTCAAAAATCCTACTGCTGATCCTGAGGTTATTTCTCTAGGGCCTAAATGAGTTAAAGCTACTTCAGCTAAGAATCCCACCCCCTCAGATAGGGATTCCCGAGCACTAGACAGATGGGGTATAAAAGTATACACCTCTGCTACTCTTGCTATCAGAGCACTAAATTGCCAGTTCCATATGCTAAAATTTCAGCAACATACCATGTAACTCCTCTAACAGAAAATGTCATCCTTTCCTGCTTTTGCTGAAAACCGAGAGTTACAAGAGTTAATGCACTCTGCAAGTCAAGTAACTAAACACACCTTATATTGTGGTTTTGACACCCTAGAAGCTTCTTGCAGGGCAGCAGTCACCGGTTCAGTCCTTAGAAGGCATGCTTGGCTTAAGGAACAGCCCTTGCCAATGTCAAATCTAAATTATTGGATGCACCCTTGCACAAAGACAATTTATTTGGCACCAAGGCAGCGGAGGTCTTAAAAAAGATGGAAGAAAAAGCTAAATCTATGCAGTTAAGTATTTTCTACAGGTCCAGCCACCCTGGTTCAGTAGGCATTGCCCCTCTAAGCACTGGTCTTTTCCTGCCCCCTCCAGGTCAGTTCAGTCCAGACCCTGGGGGAGCAGACCCCCAGAAATTAGCCACTGGAATGCAGAGATCAAAGCAGTGGAGTTCCTCCACTTCAAAACCAGGGAGTGCAAAGCCACCCCCTCATGGTAAGAACTCACAATGACTCTCCACTTCTACCCCCTCCCTCTGCCCACATGCACTTGCCCCTAGGAGGAAAACTCTCCTTCCACGCAAGCACCTGGGCCGCCATTACCAACGACCGCTGGGTCCTCAACATAGTGTCCCAAGGATACATATTTTCTTTCCACTCTCTCCCAACCCCAAAAAGGGTTCCCAGATCTTCCGCCAAACCAGTGGGCAGAGGCAAAAAAAGCAAGTCCTTCCCCTGCTGTCTCTGAGGGCAATAGAGCACGTTCCTGCAGAACAGACAGGCCAAGGTTTTACTCTAGACTTTTCGTGGTACCCAGAAAAGAGGGCACCTGGCACCCCATCCTTGATCTATCCATTCTAAACACCTTCCTGGTGATACCAAAATTCAAAATGTTAACCCTCCAGCAACTACTACCTATGCTGTCCAAGAATGCTTGGCTAGCCACCCTAGACCTAAAAGAGGCCTACCTCCACATCCTAATCAGGGAATCATGCAGGAAATATCTATGTTTCAGGGCAGGATCTCTGCACTTTCAGTTCTCTGTGCTTCCCTTTGGCTTATCTACTGCTCCTAGAGTTTTCACCAAATGTCTGGCTCACGCCATTGCTTTTTGCAGACAGAAAAATATACAAATTTACTCATACTTGGACAACTGCCTGATTCAAGCAGATGGTTAGGAAAAGCTGCTCAAGTACCTGGCCTTTGTAAAGTCCCTACTGACCTCCCTAGGGTACACTATCAATGAAAAGAAATCCAAACTAGTGCCCACCCAAAGGATTATATTACTGGGAGCAAGCATGGACACAGCATCCCAGATGGCATTCCTTACACCAGAAAAGCAAACTTACTTGACAGCCTAATTCTCTCAACTAGCCACCAGAACCCAGTTATCCGCAAGGAAAATCCTGCAAGCTCTGGGGTTCATGGCGTCTTGCATTCTACACATTCCATATACCAGACTGCATATGAGGAAACTTCAGTGGTACCTAAAAAGCCTTTGGTGTCAACACTTTCAAGACCTGGAAACTCTTATACCAGTGATACCTTACCTAAGGACAGGTTTTCTTTGGTGGACAGCAGCATGCTCCCACAACAAGGGACTACCTTTCTCACCCCACCCCCCCTCGCCGCCCAGACCCTCACCACACATGCATCAGACTATGCCAGGGGTGCACACCTGGATGGCAAATGCATACAGGGCCAAAGGAGCCCACAGCAAACACATCTGCACATCATCCAAAAAGAGATGCTAGCTGTCCAGCATGCATTGACAGCTTTCAGGCCCCTTCTCTTCCCAGGGGCTCTCCTGATCAAAACAGACAATATATCAACAAGCAGGGAGAGACTCACTTCTATCCTCTATGCAGGCTCGCCATGACCCTTTGGCACACTGCCTCAGTCATGCAACCACACCTGTTAGCACAATTTCTGCCAGGCTCTCTAAGCTCTCTGGCAGACAACTTAAGAAGAAATGTTCTGGACCCACACGAGTGGCAGTTAGACCAAAGAACCTTCACCCTAATAACTGAGAAATGGGGCACCCTGAAGGTCGACCTCTTTGCTTCCCACTCCAACCATCAGCTCCGCAATTTCTGCACAAAGGAAGCCTCACTGCAGGGCCTGGAAAGTGGATGCCCTATCCTTCCCCTGGGTCAACCTCTCAGTCTATGCATTTCCCCACTACAACCTCTCAGTCTATGCATTTCCCCCAGTACCTCTCATTATCAGGGTACTGCTCAAAATAAGGGAGGAAACAACAAGGACAGTTCTGATTGCTTCAGACTGACCTTGCCAGCACTGGTATCCACTGTTGCGCAGCCTGTCCCCACTGCCACCATGGTATCTCCCTCAGACCCCAACCCTCCTGACACAGAGGGAAGGAGAATTCATGTATCCCCAATTGCAGATTCTCAATTTGGCAGCCTGGCTTATTCCCTGACATCTGATCAAGCGGCCGATCTCAGTAAACAGGTTCTAAATGTTATACTTGAGGCTAGACTCCCTAGCACTAGAAAGTCCTATGCTGACAAATGGAAAAGGTTCTGCACCTGGATTCAGGCTAAGGAGCTGATACTCCACAGCCCTCCCTACTTCTCATCCGGGATTACCTAGCTGACCTACCTCACAGTGGGCTCTCCTTTTCCTCTATTAAAATTCATGCCTCTGGTATCTCTGCTCATTTCAACACTGAGCACCCTCTTTTCTCATACCCTCTCATCAAACAGTTCCTAAGAGGGGCTAGCAACTTGAGGCTACCCAGAAGAGCACCTACCCCAGCTTGGAACCTAAACTTTGTGTTGGAAAAGCCCACCCTGCCCTCCTTTGAATCTTATCTTCAACAGAGTTAAAGTTTCTCTCCTGGAAGACAGCCTTGCTTTTGGCCATCACTTCAGCCAGACAAGTATCCAAGCTACAAGCACTCATGGCTGTAGAGCCCTTCATCATCACCTTCCATGCTGACAGGGTGTCCCTCAGGACTAACCCATTCTTCATGCCCAAAGTGGTGTCCAGTGTGGCTCTCAGCCAATCCATTCATCTGCTCACCTTTTTCCCTAACCCACAAAACAAGGGGGAAAGGATCCTGCACTCTCTGGATGTGCATAGACAGCTCAGATTCTGCCTAGATGGGGCTAAATTATTCAAAAAGATGTATCAATTGCTAGTCAGCTTTGCTGCAGGGGCAGAGGGCAAAGCCATATCCAAACAAACCATTTCCAAATGGATAGCACACTGCATCCATTTCTGTTACAAGCAACATGGAAAACCTCACCCTAAGGGGGTCAGGACTCACTCTACCAGAGCAACCTCCACCTCTGCAGCTTTCCTCAGAGGAGTCCCCACCAGGGACATCCTGGAGGCTGCCACATGGACATCTGTTCACACCTTCACCAAACATTACCACCTGCCTGTCTTATCCAAATCCAGGGCAGGCTTTGCCACTGCAGTCTTGCAGGGCATCCTAGCCAGCCCCTAGTCTTCTTGTTTGCCTCCACCCTTTTCCTCAGCTTTGGGAATCAACCTAAATCTGATGACTGCAGCAGTGAAACACAAAGAACATAGTGCAGTTGTGTACACTTACCATAAATGTAGATGTTTGAGTGTATTCACTGTTGCCTTCCAGGTTTCTCTCCCTCCATCCCCCTTTTGTTCTCTCTCTCTCTCCTTACAAGGAACTTTTTGGTATTTACTTTCTGCTGGTGGGGTTCTTCCACCATATTCTGGCTCCCACTTGGGAGCCCCTGACAGGCCAAGAAAAACTGATGTAATGGCATCCGCTGCCTTACTTTATACTACTGACAACCTGATGTCAGTCCTGAAGCGACAGCAACTGATGCAGAAATACTAAGCCTCTGGTATTTGGGCCTGCCGAGGGCTACTGTTGCAGGGATAACCCAAATGTGATGACTACAACAGTAAATACACTTGAACATCTACATTTATGGTTAGTGTACACAACTGTACTTTTGAATGAGCCTCAAAGCTGGGGAGGTGCTCCCATTGGGAAGATATTAGGCTGTCTTCCAAGGTCAGCAAGTGGACCCACTCATTGCCAGCCAGTTCTCCCTGGGAACAGAAGGGCTTATCAGGCATCTCAGGTGGAAACAAATAGGCTTTGTAGTTCTCACTCAACTAAGAATACTTGGCTGCTGTCTCCACAAAATTAGTGGACTGATTAGGTGTTGGTATTGGAGGTATTGGCAAGGTCCTTGGTAAGGCTAAAAAAGACTTAACATAGCAATGTCCTTTAGTGAAACTGAAGTTGATAAAAGCTCAGAAAATACAGAAAAGAATCTATAATAGGAAAACTAAAAGGAGAGAATTCAAACCATAGAACCACTTGAGGGGGAAAACGCTACTCACTTACTGAAAAAACAAAAAACAGTACCATAACAAATCACGGAGATGTGAATGCTGACCAGTATATACATTCACAGTTCAAAATCCACAAAGGAAAACAACTTCTCCATAGATGCACTGTTAAAAAATCAATTTGTTCCAAGCAAGCATCATAAATTAAGCGCTTTCATCCTTACAGTTTAAATGGACTTCATCAGAACAGTTAAATTACTTTACTTTCTTGCTTATATAGAGTAGGTGTTGTATGACATCAACTAATGTGTCCCTTACTTTCTTAAAAAGATACAAGTTCATGTTCTAAGATCACGTAAGTAATAAATCATTATACTAAAATAACACCAGCATTTCATGTTAAACAGATTTTAAATTATAAATTTTCGAACAGTCCCATTTACAATCCAGGTATATGCTATTCCTCCAAAATATTAAAATTATTCAACCACTAGGAAAGGCATTAATAATAACCTTTAAAACATTTCTGTTTACATTAATCTAAAATATTAAGTTTCGTCAGTAAACTCTGATTAGATAAAGCATGAACAATGAATTTCAGATATTCTCACCCTTGTAGCATTGCTTTACCTTTGTAATTTGGCAGCCCTTAATTTTAACACAGGCTTAATAGAAACACATTCATTGATTCCTGGGGGTGAGGTGCCATTTAATTTATAATTGCCAAAACAGCTCTCTGTACTCTAACCTATTTCCAGTCACTTCTCTTTGGGTTTAAAATTACTTTTTCCAATATAGCCAACTTAAACCTGCAAAATATCCTGGACAAAACGTGGAGTGTTTGTATGGAGCACTGTTGATATTTTTACTTAAAATACCATATCCATGCTCATATATTCTCTTTTTTTAAGTGCTGTCTCCTTTTTCCATATGTAAAAAGAGGGCAAGTTGGTACATTTGGCAATATATACTACCACAGTGGTCCAGCAATTACCTTTACAGAAATTTAAAGTAAAGTCATTTATTTTAAGCTGGTCTTCTCCTAGTATGAAAGAGCATTGCTTACAGTGCCCACACTTTACCATGCCAAATCCTGTATTATTCCCATTTCCATGAAGCTTTCTTTCAAAAATAATTGTAAACTTTTTTGAGGTTTTACATAGAAAACTGTTTATTGTCTACTACTGTAAAAACAATGGGATTTGTTCTTAATATTTGATTCTTTTCTATAAATAATCTAGCTTTGTAAAACTCATTATTGTACTCCCTGACCAGTGCTGTTTTGTAATCATTATTCACATTCTTATCCTGTTTTATTCCCTCCCAATCCTAGCCTTAAAAGGGGTTTGCACTCTGTCTGAAGAAGTTTGCTGAAACAGTAAACGAAAGCGCTAACTTTATTCCTTGTGTTGGAGTGTTTTTTTCTTCCGTTTTGGAATTAGTTCATTGTTTTTAGTTTTGTTTTTGCTTTTGCTACTCGGATTCTCAGTTTTGCTACTTCTCCTGTGATACTCTGCACTATTTTTTTTGGATAACCTGTATTGTAAAACATCTTTTTTGACCTTTGTAGCTTTTGTATTTCTTGTAAAAATAATTCTGTATCCGAGATCATCCTTACTAATCTTATTGGCTGCCCTTTAACCAAACTTTTCTTATGTGTTAAAGGATGGGAACTGGAAAAATGGAGGTGTTTGTTACTAATGTGGGCTTTTTGTAGATAGTTGATGTAAAGCTCATTTCATTACATTTAATTTTAGTGTCTGCTAGTGGTAGTGTTGGTCAGTGTTCACATTTCCATGATTTGTTACACTACTACTTTTTAATTTATCAGAGAATTCAAACCAGGTGACATAATCTTTGTATTTGTGTGTTCATCAAAAATAAATTTTTAGTTCAATGGCAAAATCCATTTGAAATCTTGGAAAAGATAAATGCAGTAATTATAAGAAAGCCAGGGAACATTTCTCATATTAGTGTGCTGAAAGAATGGAAAGAAGCAGAGTCATCAATTTTGATTTGTAGCACTGTACTAGAAAAATTGTAGTCAAGAAAAGGACTGATTTGTAAGGTTCAGATTGGTAAGTCTTTATGTGAGATGCAGAAGCAAGAGGTGCTATAATTTCTAACCAGAAGTAAATAATGTATTTTTAGATCTGCCTGAGTGAACAAATTAGATTGTGCACAGTATAGAAACATCTCCTTTTAGAGTGCCTGTTGGACTTGGGTGCAGTAAAGGAATCATGTATTGAGTGAAACAATCCAGTTGTTGCTGTGCTTAAGCCAGGTGTCTTGATATGCTTTTATAGTGACTTTAGAAAAGTAAACAATATATCCAAATGTGACACCTGTCCTATACCCTGTATTGACAAACTCCTAGAAGAACTGAGTAAAGGAAGATGCTTATCCTTCTTATAGGTTCATAGGTAAGTACTAGGCTATCTGCCCAAGGGCATTTATAAGCCTAGCCAGAATGTGTTTGCTTTCCCCACCCCCTTAGATTAGTTCCCTGTGCCTCTGTCCAGCAGAGCCATTCGTTCCCTGCGCCACTGTCCAGCAGAGCCATTAGTTACCTGTGCCACTGTCCAGCAGAGCCAGTGCAGTGATCCCTGGGGTAAATTTTCTGTTTCCCATCTACCCATCAAGGTTTCTCTTGAAGAGTGTTAGTGAGGGTCTCTGCCTGATTATATTGGAATCCTGTTCCAAAGCATGGGGAGTCTCTGGGATAGGAATGTATCCCTCCAGCATGTCCTATTTATCGTTGTGGTGAGGTTTATATCTCTGGAGCGTGTGGCTCTCTGGGATTTGTTTTTTTTTAGGTGGAGCATGTCCATCAATTCTGGGTTGGTCATGGCTTTGTATGTCAGGCAGAGATCACCTCTGAGTAAGTGGTATGCAACCGAGTACAGCTGGAGTTTCTTGAGTTGGGCTGCATAGGGCATCGGTTTGAGGCCAGTAATCCTCTTGGTGAGGTACTTTTGTGGCCTTTCCAGCTGTTGCAGGTGTCTTGTAAGGTACATCCCAAATGGGGCGTTGTATTCTATGGAGGGTCTAATGAATGATGAGTAGAGAGGCACAATAACCTCTTTTGTTCTAGATGTGAACCCTTTTCTGATTAGGTGGGCCATATAGAAGGATTTTCTAACCACCTTGGCAATATGATTATCAAAGGAGAGATTACTATCTACTTGGGTCCCCAGATCCCTTATTACATTTTCTGTATTTAGGGGACTACCATCTATGTGGTAGTTCACGGGTACTTTGTTTTTTCCAAAGGGGATGACTGTGCACTTTTTGGCATTTAGCTTGAGGCCATGATTTTGACACCAGGTATCCGTCTCAGTGAGACCCATCTGGAGGGTGTCTGTATCAGCCGGAGAATCAATTATGGCCCCTAGTTTGCAGTCATCTGTGAACTTGGTCAGCCATAGTCCTCCTATGCTTGCCTGTACCTCTGAGAAATATATACCGAACAGGAGGGGTCTTAGGACTGAGCCCTAGGTGACTCCACTTGTAACCAGTTTAGTGTTGGACGCAGAGCTTGCAACTCTCACAATGTGGGTTCTATCCATGAGCCAGTTGGCAACCCATCTCATGACATAAGGGTTTATGTTCAAGCTGGTGAGCTTGTCTATACTACTAGAATGGGGAATGGTGTCGAAAGCCTTTGTGAGGTCTAGGTAGGCTGTGTGGACCTTTCCCTCGTCTAATGCCTTGGTAACCATCTCAAAGAAGTCCACCAGGTTTAGGAGGCATGATCTGCCCTTAACAAAACCAAACTGGGTAGGGTCCAAGGTTTGGAGGTTCCCAATGTCTCTATTAATGAGTTCCATGATGATACGTTCCATAGCCTTGCAGACCAGGCTAGTCAGGCTTATAGGGCGATAGTTCCCGGGGTCTGTTGTGGCTCCACCTTTTGGAGCGGGATAACTGTTGCTGTGCGCCACTCTGTGGGTATATAGCCTGTAGAGAGGCTGAGTTTGAACAGTGTGTTTAGGTGAGGGGTTGGTTCATTTTGGAGCCCTTGTAAGACACAGCCTGGGACCCCATCTGGTCCCATTGAAGCTGTGTTTTTGGCTTTGGAAAGGGCTGTTTTAACCTGTGTGTCTGTGATTGACGGGGCCCTACATTCTTCTGGTAAGGTTATGGGCCCTTTAGGGGGTGAGAGGGGATGAAGTTTGCACTAAACCCGTCTGCCAGAATGTTTGCAATATCAGTCAGTTCAGTGTATTTTGTGCCATTCTGCACTAACTCAGAGCAGATCTGAGAGTTTCCACTTAGGTTCTTGACATAGCTAAAGAACGCTTTGTGGTTATCTTTGGAGTCATTGGCAATTTTTCTTTCGAAACTAGCCTTGGATGATTTAATGAGGGATCGTAGTTTCTTGCTGATACTGATCAGGGATGTCTTTCCTTCTTGGGATTTTACTCTTTTCTGTACTAGTTTCCTCCTTCTGTTGTATAGCTTGTTTATGACAGGGGTCCACCAGACTGGTTTCCTTTTCTTGGAGGAGTGAGTCTTGGTTTTACTTGGGATTGCACAATCCGTGCATTCCTGCAGATGCTCATAAAGTGCCTTTGTAAAGGTTTCAGCAGCTTGGATAGCATTGTCATTTAGCATGGGGGCTGTGAACCTTTCCATCTCGGTCTTAAGTAACGTGAAGTTTGCTTTTGAAAAGTTTTTCATGGTGGTTTCCTTGATTGGGGGTGGGGGCAGAATGTGGATATCCAGAGTGATTAGTCTATGGTCTGATCTAACCAGCGAGGGGTTGACCTCCGGTGTGGAACACCGGTCGCCCATGTTGGTAATGACCAGGTCCAATATGTTGTTCCCTCTGGTGGGGGTGTTGACCAGTTGATCCAGGGTGTTTGAGTTTATAAATTCTAGGAAGCGTTGGGCAAAGGAATTAGTACTGGAGTAGTTTTCCCAGTTTATGTTTGGGTAATTGAAATCACCCAGTATTAAGGTGTTTGGTAGGACCTTCATATTTCTCAGTGTCTTCAGAAGTGCGGAATGGGGGTCCTGGGCCATGGTGGGTGATCTGTAGCGAGCTACAATTTGGATTGCAGTTTTGCCCATTGTTAGTTGCACATGGATGATCTCTGATGCATTGTGCTGCGCCACTAACCTGGAGGTGTGGGTATCCTTGATGAGTATGGATACACCCCTGCCTTTTGTGTTTCGGTCCTGGTTCTGTGGCCGAAAGGTATGGTATGAGTTATAGCCTAGTAGTGCTGGGGTGCTCTCAGGAGCCTTAAACCAGGTTTCTGTTACTGCACAGATGTCAATGTTCTCTATACTGAGGAGTACCTCGAGTGCGTGCATTTTGAGGTTTAGACTTCTGGCATTGAGTAGCATTACCCTCAGTTTTTGGTTACTTGTACTATTTATGGTGGTGGGTTTGTCTTTTGAGCCTTGCCTAAAAAAGGCACTATGGGGGCGGCAAGAGCCTTGACCAGTATTCGAAAGCCTAAGGGTGACAGGTGCAAGCCATCTCTTGCGAAGCAACATGGCTTATTGAGCATGTCATCCCAGGTGGACAGATACTGAATCCCCTTTGAATGACACCAGAAACTTAGCCAATTGTTGACATTTTTTTCTTTATACTGTGGCATCATTCTTGGTGAGGGCAGGATGCTACTCAGGGTCAGGGTCATACCGGCCTGGGCAACATGATCAGAGAGCTCTTCCATGTCTCTCTTCATGTAGTTCAGGGAGGTATGTCTCAGGTCATTCACACCAACATGGACAATGACAGAGTTGTATTTGTACTTGTTTCTGAGTGATCTGAGTGCTTGTGTTATGTGGCGGATCCCTGCACCTGACAGGCAGCTAACTGTAACCTTCTCCTTGTCCAGCCTAGTTAGTGGGACATCAGTTTGCCTGACTATAGCGTTGCCTATTACTAGTGTGATGGGTATGTTGTTTTGCATTAAGGGCTGTGATTGCGTGGCACACTGATTATGTGAAGTATGTGTTTCATGGTTGGTGATGGGGGGTGGAGGTTGCTTGGATGTCTGCTTTGGAGGTCTCTGTTGCTTTTAGAGATTTTTATTTAGAGCCTCTGAGTATGTTTTCATGCCTTCATGTGTGTTTGCCGGTGTTAGTTTATTAGGTCTGTGTGAGACTGGTGGTGTGTTGCAAGTATTACCCTTCTCCTCTTGACTGTCAGTTCCAGTCTTGGGTTGAGAGAGCTTTGCCTCCAGTTTGGCTGTATAATTGCACCTCTCGCATATATTAGTGTTTGGTGGTAGGAGGAGAGGGTTGTCTGTGTACATGAGGCAGTTGTAACATTGCCTCAAAATCCCCAGATTCACCAGTTGGACTGAAGAGTACACCGGAAACTGCCCTTTGGACATGCCTGAATAGGTAGAGTAAGCTGTTTTTCTGATTGGCTGGTGGGGACGAATAGAGAGCCTTATCCTTCTGGGACAGTATAGGGGAGTCTAGTGCTAGGGTTAATTAGTGCTTGCTATGAGTTTTAAGCATGTGCTTGACTGTGAAATGAATGATTTGAGTGCTAAAGTTGAAGGTTTGTCTAGTTCCAAGGAAAAAATTGAAGAGTAAACTTCCTGGCGCCGAGAATAGTTTAACTGCAGCTAAATGGCGCCACCCGGTGCACAAAACCGCACAAATGCGGTTTTTATAGCAGGGAAGTGAAAGAGATAGAAATTAGCCAAAAATGGCTGATGAACTACTAACTTCTGGGCTGAATAGTTTAACTCCAGCTAAATGTTGCTGCCCGGTGCACAAAACCGCACAAATGCGGTTTTTATAGCAGGGAAGTGAAAGAGAGAGAAATTAGCCCACAATGGCTGATAAACTAACTTCTGGCTGAAACCACTCCTCCAGGGACAGATAGGCTGCTCAAAGCTACCCTCTCTCACAGGTGAACAGAGAAACTTCCTTCTATCCAAGTAAGGTATGGGCAACACAGAAACTTGTAACACAGCCCTGGATTCAGCAATAACCTGAAAACTGGACTATACTAGTTCAGAAAGGCGGGTAACAAGTATATATATATTTTTTTTTCAGAAAATAGAGTAGATACAATCAAAACAACACTTTAAATGTGCAGAAAAGGCTATAGCACTTGAGTGTGTAACCTACAACAGTTAAACAGATTGTTTAAACACAAAAATGACTTAATTCAAGTGCAGGCAGCAAATAAGTACAATATGTAGCAATAACAAACGTTTTAAATCACAGTTTCGTTAAAAAAAACTGGCGTTTTAGGCGGAATTAGTTAAAACAGCAAGAAAAGCAGAAAAGTGATAATCACTCCAAAGTTACTCTTTTGTCTCTCTGCTGCTGTAGACTCTGCAGAACACCTGGAAGGCACTTGCTGAGTGGAATACAAGCGTAAAAACTGTGCAAATGCGGTTTTTATAGCGGGGAAGTGAAAGAGAGAGAAATTAGCCCAAAATGGCCAATAAACTACTAACATCTGGGCTGAAACCACTCCTCCAGGGACAGATAGGCTGCTCAAAGCTCCCCTGTCTCACAGGTGAACAGAGAAACTTCCTTCTATCCAAGTAAGGTGGATCTTAAGTGGATATAGAACATTAGTAGCCGTTTTAGCGCACCCATTTCTGCTACTAAGTGCACAACTCTGCAATTTAGGTTTAATTCAGGACTCCTAAGCACCTACATTTCCAGTTAATACAGTTACAACTCTAACCCCCCTCCCTCCAACAGAGCCAATAGAAGGGGTTGACTACTGATAACTTATTATTATAAAGTTGTCAAACGTAGCTGCTGGTAAGTGTTAATACATACTTCTAAACTCTGATGTAATTAGCTGTTCTAATGTATTGAATTATAGCTGAATTGCCTTATTTACTTTATACAATTACTGTTTGATAACTATTGCTCTATAATTAGTCTCCCATTTGCTTCTGGCAAGGTCCTTATAGGTTTTTTATAACTCTGTTATAATTATTTTGTGTGCTGCTGCCAAGCAGAACTGAATTTCAGCTTTATTTGTAACTGCAGCTACTACTTAATATTGACATAAAAAGGGATACACGAGTGCTGCATTATATAATCTTGCATTGCTGATAAAGACTTATGTATTACTGCTAACCAGTTTTTATGTACCTGCACATGACTGTCAGTCTTACTATGCATATGTTCTTTATTTTATTATTGTTTTTTTTTTAAATGTTTAATTTGGATACTGCAAGAATTGTGTCAAGGTTTGATTATTGCTTGTCTCCTAAAGATACTCTACTCTTTCCAGGCTTCTAGTGCTAGTCAGCAGGAAGCTAGGAACCCTCTCCAAATATCGGCGGGTCACCTCACTGCTTAATACTTCTACAATCCCTTCTCAAGGAAAACAGAAAAGTATGTCTGCTGAATAAATCAAAAATAAGACTCTCTAGTGCCTGTACCAATTTTTACATGTCATACCCAGGCCTGAGCTAGGACAGCCAGTAGCCAGTGCTTTTCCCGTCTACATAACCTTTCACTAATCTCTTCCCTTCCACCTGAATAGACCCCCTTTTTTTCCTTCTCATTCCCATGTTCTAATCTCTAATCTTCCATTGTTACTACCTCACAATCTAACTAGCTATACTAGACTTGCCCACTAGGTGGAGCCCTAATTCCAGACTTTCTCTTACCCACTTTTTTCGTACCCACTTTTTTCTTACATCACCCTCTTACCCCATTTCTTATATCCAGTACTCTCTGACGTGCTATTAGCTGTCTCTCTTCCTAATTAATTCTATTTTACTGTCCACTGACACCTCCTCCATCCTCTCTCCATTTCTCTTCCCTTCCTTCCTACCCCTGCCCATATATAGTCTACTGACACTTTCTAGGCCCTATTTCTTTTCCTTTCTATCACTAGAACTAGCCTAGCTGATTGTTTTTTCATTAACTGTTTCTGTATTCTGTTGCTACCCGCTCCGTTCGCCCTGTGGGCTCACTCCGCTCCCCACCCTACCCCCAATTCCCACCCACCCTTAGGGGTCCTACCTTTATACTTCCTAAACCACACCTCTTCCTGTGACTCTTCAACCACACCCCTTCCTCTTTCCATTACCTTCTAACCACACCTCTTTTCTCTCACCTGTACTCTCTAATTATCCCTCGTGATATCACTTATTCTCTTCTTAACTCTCCTCTTTTCCTTTCTATCCTAATAACTCTCCTATTACCTCACTCCTCTAACTTTTATCCTCTCATTACTCTCCTCCTATCACATCTTACCCTAATCACTCTCTCATCTCCACCTAATATATTGCTATTCATCTACCAAGAAAGTACAGATATCTATCCTTATAATGAAAACTCTACCCATCCCATGCTATATCACATGCCTAGTCACTCTCTCACTACTACCTCCTTTAATCCTTACACATCTTATCACCTCAATTGAGAATCCACTTGACCCAAACCTAAACTCTCCAAAAAAAAGTAACCACCTCTACATACACACCTGTACTTCTTAGTCATGCTAATATTACATCCTCATCTAATTACACACTTCCAAAATATCATAGAACTCTACATACAAAGTTTAACAATTCAACTGCCAAAAAAAGTCTTATCTCTATACAGTAGATTCAAAACCCTATACTATCTAAGCCTACTACTCTTTGCAAAGGATGGTGATATTCACCCTAACCCAGGCCCCCCCAACAACTCCCATCTCTCTCCTCAACCCCAAAGAATCACCTACTCAAGCCCTTTCTAGACCATCTAACTCACTTTTAGTTGCTCATCTTAATATACGCAGTATAATTAACAAAGTAACTCAACTCCAAGCTCTAACAGAAATATATTCCTTTGATATTTTCTGCTTAACAGAAACCTGGCTAAAACCCTCAACCAAAGATAATCAAATCATCCCACCTGGTTATAATATCCTGAGACTAGACCGTACTTCCAAGAAAGGTGGAGGGGTAGCTATCCTATATAAACCTAGCTTACAATTAACTACTCATAACTGTAAACCACCTATAGACTCTAATGCTGAAATCCTAATCTCCAAACTTCTTCTTAACAATTCCAAATCCATCTATGTCATTTGTATATATCTACCTCCAGGAAATAACATAACTACCATGGAAAATATACTCTGCTGGCTTTCCCAAAACCTACCCCAAGAAACCATTATTCTAGGTGATATAAATATTGACTGGACCTGCTTCTGCGGCAGCCTCCCCTCAAACCATATTAACCTTTATGGATATTCCCAAACCATCACCTCCCCTACCAGGATAAATAAATCTAACAGGAAATCAACCTTATTAGACTGGATCCTCATTAACCATCATCCTCACAACTATGACTCAGGAGCCCTCCCTGATGACTTAAGTGACCACACTCTTACCTATATTATCAGACATAGAATCAATTTATCCTCCACAACATCAATTAAAAACATAAGGTGTAAAAAGAACTTTAACCCAGAACTTCTCCAGTTGGCACTAAGAGCATGCAACTGGTCACCCCTAAAAAATCTACCTCTAGAGGAAGCTGTAAGTTACTTTAACTCCAACTTCCTTGCCATCCTTAACCATCATGCCCCAACCAGACTAGTTAGAACTAAATCCAAACACGCTCCTTGGCTTACTAAGAAACCAAACATAGAATCAATGTAAGAAACAAACATTGGGCAAATTTGAGAAAAACAAAAAACCCTATAGACCAACAAACATTTAGACAACTAAGAAATGAAACTAAGAAAGCTATAATAACTGACAAAAAAACTGCTACCTCCAATCCCAACAAGCCCATACAAATAAACCACAGAAATTTTGGCCTAGTATTAACCAGCTACTCCACCCAGGACAATCCACTACTCCAAATCCTCTAAATTCAGAACACAAAACACCAATAATCATAGCCAATGACTTTAACAACTTTTTTACAGATGCTATACAAACATTAGCCAGTCAACTATCTCCTAACAACTTCACTCTACCTTCCAAACAACCAACCTTACCCCCTACTTTTCATTTACAACCTGTCCCAACATCATATATTCTAACCCTTCTACAGAAACTAAAACCCTGCTCCCCCTCAGCAGACCAACTACCTGCTGAATTCTTACAACAATCAGCCAAAGCTATTGCCTATCCAATTTCTATCCTAATCAATAGGACTATTACTGAAAGTTGTATTCCCAGTTTATGGAAAATATCCCATATAATCCCTCTCCACAAAGGAGGACAATCCACAGACCTCTCCAACTACCGCCCCATTGCCCTTCTCTCACCTCTGGCAAAGGTCATGGAAAAATGCATCCACAAACAATTACTTGATCATCTAATGCATAATAACCTATTAGCCAATTGTCAACATGGTTTTAGACCCTCACATAGCACTACAACTGCCCTTCTTTCCTTCACATACTGTATTAACAATAACCGCAACCTTAACAAACTCTCTTCTGCCCTTTTCATTGACCTGTCTAAAGCATTTGACATGATAAACCACCAAATTCTCATCACAATACTAAAATCCCTGTCACTAGATACATCCTCTATTAAGTGGTTCCAGTCCTACCTGGATAAAAGACAACAGGCCGTACTATGGCACAAGTCTCTATCTATTCATCTCCCTGTCAACCTCGGAGTCCCCCAGGGTTCCATCCTTGGACCTCTACTTTTTTCCATATTCATCAACGATCTTCACCTTGCCATCCCCCAAGCTACATGCATACAATATGCAGATGACTCTACACTGATTTGCTCAGCCCCCTCCTCTTCTGAATTACTCTATCTGACCCAACAAGTATTCAGTACAGTGGAGCAATGTTTCACACATAGATGCCTTCTCCTAAACCCCAAAAAGACTAAACTCCTCCTCTTCTGTCCTACCAAGAAATCCCCTCCACTGGATTTCTCAGTAAACTCTATCAATAATACCATTATATCTCCAGACCCATCCACAAAACTATTAGGAGTCACCATTGACAATAATCTGAACTTTGACATCCATATTAACAATACTATAAAAACAGTCAATAAAAAGCTAGGCTCTCTCTATAGGATAAAATCCTTTCTCCTACCTTCAGCTCGAACCACAATAGCACACACTCATCTAATCTCTTCTTTACTCTATGCGTCACCCATTTTTACTAACCTTTCAAAAAATAATCTCAACAAATTGGAAATGTCCTACAGTAATATAGCTAGATTTGCAACTGGTAATCCTTTTAGAACCCATCACTGCCTTAATTTAAAACGGCTAGGTTGGCTTGAACTTCAAAATCTAATTACATTCCATCAGCTAACTATAGCCCATAACACTCTTTACAAACCTTCAAAAACACCTATTCTCTGGACACTAATCACCCCGTATAAAAACCTAGAATCCTTAAGGTCTTCTCAGAAACTTCTAGTACATACCACTAAAACATATAACAAAGCTGGCGACTCCCTTTTCTCTAATATAGTTGGGAAAGCCTGGAACCTCCTTCCAAACGAACTCTCCATACTTTCCTCATTATCTTCTTTCAAAAACAAATTGAAAGTATTCCTAAAAACACACTGGTTATGTCAATGCACTAAACATGACTAGTCAAAGTGTCTCTATATACTCTACTCTGTCTAACTAACCCATCTACTCATTAAGCAACTCTATTTTCCTTTTTAAACTATGTTGCATATTTCTCTTGACTACTCTGATTGTATTTACATCCCTTTATTTATTCTTGTATCATGCACTGTACATTTTACTGTGGTAACCTGTTTATGCATACTGTTAATACTTTATATTTGCTCATGTATCCTTATACTTTATTGTATTAATTTTATTGTCCTAACTTGGAGCTTAACTCCTCGGGCCTGTACTGAAAATGGACATGTATCCAGTTAGACTAGCCCAGTTAACAAATGTAAAATAAAATAAATAAATAAAGGTATGGGCAACACAGAAACTTGTAACACAGCCCTGGATTCAGCAATAACCTGAAAACTGGACTATACTAGTTCAGAAAGGTGGAAAACAAGTAGACCTGCAAAATTGGTATTGAAGGATCCATTTGAGAGCAGAGGTTGAAAAATAGTTGTCTTTGTAGTAGGAAACTCTACTTTACTGTGCTGTCAATTGGATTACTTGGAGCTGCCACTTTTCATTGGTTGATGAACAAAATGCTACTCTGTTGCATACCTTGATGATGTTGTCCTGAGGACTGCTTAGATTGCAAGCAGTCTTAACAGCTAGCTATCCGTAAAGCATGTATAACTGTGTAGACTGACAAGTGTAAACTCTGTATGGAAGAAACAGTGTGTTTGGGGCATATGATTAGGAAGGGAAAAATATAATCCCAGAAGGAGAAAAGAAAACCTATGAATACAGGGCTAATTCAAGCCACAAAGAAACTGGTTAGATTATTTGTTGGAGAAAATTAAAAAAGTCAACCACATGAAGAAACAAACCAAAATAAATGGGTGAAAGACAATTGCAGCTAGGAAAAACCCAAAGATTTATGAAAGTACTGTTCCAATTATAAAAAAAAACACACACAGCTGTTGTCTTCTGTTGTCAGTGTGATGAAAGGGTTGGGTTCATGTAATAGAATGTTTCAGTAACATCCTACATATCTGTAGGACATATTTTATTAGTTATCAACTTTAAAATTGTATAGAGTTGCTTCAATAGCTCTTCATAAAGTGAAACATCATTCAAAGTGATTTTCATCTATTGAATACTTGTTGTTTGAAGACTTTAAGTGGACTGAAAGTTTTGTCCCCTAATAAGTTTATACATATGAAACTGTCACTGTTTTGAGAATTATTATGTAGTAAAATGTAGAGTTTACATAACGGGCAGCCACGGTCGTGCAGCAGTTAGCGTTGCCGCCTCACAGCAAGAGGTTCTCCGGTTCGATTCTCTGCTGGGGTGCCTTCTGTGCGGAGTCTGCATGGTCCTCCCTGTGGTCGCATGGGTTTCCTCCGGGTGCTGCGGTTTCCTCCCACATCCCAAAGACATGCAGTAGGTGGATTGGACACTCTAAATTGGCCCTTGGTGTGCGTGTGTGTGCCTTCTGTGGAAGGTTGGGCGCCGGGCTGGCAACTCGACACCGTAAAACTCCACTGCAAATCATGAGCGGACAGGTGATCCGCTGTGACGAAGAGCCAAAAGATGAAGAAGAAGATAATGTACAGTTTACATAACATTAATTTTATAAGTAAATTTGCCATATGTTATAAAACTCAATGATTGTATTGTTTTAAGTGATTTGCACATTGATTTATGTAAATCATTTCATATATATATATATATATATATATATATATATATATATATATATATATATATATAATATATGCATTTGCACTATTTCTAGTTGATGTAAATGCAAATTATTTTGTTTGTAACCTCAAATGTGCATGTACTTTTGTGGTATCTTTAGCAATAGTCATGCTTCAGTAATATTTTTAGCTGCGGTGGGAGTGACGGATGCGTTTAAGGTGGAGGTGGGATTACATCAAGGATCAGCTCTGAGCCCTTTCTTACTTGCAATGGTGATGGACAGGTTGACAGACGAGATCAGACAGGAGTCTCGTGGACTATGATGTTTGCAGATGACATTGTTATCTGTAGTGAGAGTAGGGAAC
Organism: Protopterus annectens; assembly: GCF_019279795.1. Lineage (NCBI taxonomy): Eukaryota > Metazoa > Chordata > Ceratodontiformes > Protopteridae > Protopterus > Protopterus annectens. Next base: position 656,463,103 of record NC_056735.1, read on the forward strand.
AGGTGGAGAAGACCCTGGAGAGATGGAGATATGCTCTAGAGAGAAGAGGAATGAAGGTCAGCAGGACTAAGAATATATCTGTGTGAATGAGAGGGAGGATAGAGGAAGGGTGAGGATACAAGGAGTAGAGGTGGGTGAAGGTGGTTGAGTTTAAATACTTGGGATCAGTAGTTCAGAATAATGGTGAGTGTTGAAGAGAGGTGAAGAAGAGAGTGCAGGCAGGATGGAGTGGGTGGAGAAGAGTGTCAGGAGTGATTTGTGACAGACAAGTACCAGTAAGAGTGAAAGGGAAGGTCTACAAGAGGGTAGTGAGACCAGCTGTGTTATATGGGTTGGAGACAGTGGCATTGACAAAAAGACAGGAGTTAAGAGCTGGACGTGGCAGAGTTAACGATGTTAAGATTTGCACTGGGTGTGACTAGGGTGGACAGGATCAGGAATAAGTATATTAGAGGGTCAGCCCAGGTTGGAAGGTTTGGAGACAAAGCCAGAGAGGCAAGATTATGTTGGTTTGGACATGTGCTGAGGAGGGATGCTGAGTATATTGGGAAAAAGATACTAATGATGAAGCTAGCAGGTAACAGGAAAAGAGGAAGGCCTAAGATGAGGTTTATGGATGTGGTGAGAGAGGACATATGCAGGTGGTTGGTGTGACAGAGCAATATGCAGAAGACAGGAAGAAATGGAAACAGATGATCCTCTGTGGCAACTCCTAACGGGAACAGCCGAAAGAAAATGATGGTGAGTAAATCATGGAGTCATTCTGTGACTCTGCAAAGATTAGTAGGAAGTTCTTCTGGGGACTTGGCTTTCACTTCTCTCTTATATGAAAACAGTAAAATGTATAGATGTGTGAAGCTTCAAGCTGTACCTTGCAGAATGTGTTGTAAAAGGTGATCAAACTGTGCAGGCTTGATTTTTCTCAGTAGATGAGAAGGGTTGGAATGGTATAGTTACTGCACAAGTATAATTAACAGTTCCTAACTGAGAACATTTTTGAATGCTTGAAATATTTCTTTTAAGCAGTAGAGCAAATGTTTAGAAAACAAAATGTGTGTAATACCAATCAGTGGAGATAAATGTGTTATATAAGGTTTTTGCATAGTTTATATGATTACTGTAGCACCATTTTGATATAGATAGATGCACTAAATATTGATTATTCTAGCTTATGGAATTACAGTTCAGTAGTTAACATGTTAATATTTTATTTCCCTAGAGCATATTTTTTATCTTTTTCTTTCTAACAGTTTTTATATAGTAATAGAAAAAGTAATGTCTTTTTTCTGCTTTTGATATAAACTTGAATATTTTTTTGAGGTTAATTGTTTGGAGTTTTTAGTCTAGAAAGAATGTAGGCTACGGTGGTGCAGTGGTTAGCATTGTCGCCTCACAGCAAGAGGTTCTCTGGTTCGATTCTTGGCTGGAGCGTCTTGTGTGTGGAGTCTACATGTCCTCCCCGTGGTTGAGTGACGTTTAAAGAGGTGTGTGCGTGAATGGGTGTGCCTTCTTTGAAGGTTGGGAGTTGGGCTGGCAACTCAGCACCATAAAAATCCTCTACCAATCATTAGCGGACTAGAGTTCCGCTGTGACGACCCCTAACCGGGAAAAGCCGACAGACATTTAGTTTTTAGTCTAGAAAGATTGTCTTCTCTAGGTAATGGCAAGCTAAATACTGTAGGTATAGTTCATGGTTAAAAAAGGAGGAGGGGAGTAGAAAAGAAAATAAGTAATTGGTTTAAGATGACAGAGTTGTGAGGAAAGTAAACATTATTATTTTAATAAATTTTGTATTGTTAATGCTATTTGGTTTGCTATTATAGCAATTATTTAGTTAACTAACAAATTCTAATAATGTACGTTTTATTTTATACTTTGATTTTAAGTTATTGAATTGTAGTGAATTGTGATAAGCAAGAAAGTTGTTCATGTTTTGGGAGGATTAGGAAGGGGACTAAAAGAAATAGCTATAATAAGGGATGTGAAGTTAAATATATATATATATATATATATATATATATATATATATATATATATATATATATATATATATATATATATATATATACATTAATTTATAGTATATATTTTTGTGAATTGATGAGAAAAGTGGCTGGCTATATTCTTCCATCAAGGCTCATTTATCTGCCATCTCAGCATGTTTACATTTAACTCCTCACCTGGCTTCCAGGTTGGAAGTCCAGCTTTTTCTGAAAGGGGTTCAACACATCAGACCTCCGAGAAAGCCTATTCCTCCACCTTGGGATCTTAATTTTGTGTTAGAAAAGCTTACATTAGCTCCCTTTGAGCCAGCTAAGGACTCTTCTCTACAACACTGCACATGGAAAACTGTCCTCCTGGTGACTATCATGTCAGCCAGAAGGGTCTTGGAACTGCAGGCCCTTATGGCATTTTCCCCCTTTCACAGTTTTTCATCAGGACAGGGTTTGCCTTTGTACCAACCCAATCTTTATGCCCAAAGTAGTGGATGAACTATCCTTGAATCAGACCATCAATTTCCCTGCCTTCTTTCCTTTGCCACAATCCCCTAGTGAAAGGATCCTCCACTCTTTGGATGTGCACAGACAGCTCATATATTATTTGGCTAATACCAAGCCCATCCATAAGTTGGACAGGCTTTTCATTCTTTTCACCCAAGAGCCTTGGGTCTTCCTGTTTCCAATCAAACTATTTCCTCCTGGATTTCTAGAGCCATTACCTTCTGCTACACAGTCAGTGGGAAAAGTCTGCTCTTTCCAGTTAAGGCACACTCGACCAGGGCTGTGTCTTCATTTGGAGGTTTCTTTTAAGGTTTGGATACAGCTTCAATTTTGGAGGCAGTTACATGTTCATCTGTTCACACCTTCACCAAACATTACAAACTGGATACCGTTTCCAGGTCCAGAGCAGGATTTGCCAGGGCTATTCTGCATGGATTTGTGGAAAATGTCTCTGTTCCTCCTCCCAGTCCTTCTGTTGCGTGAACTTTGGGGTTCTCCCTCATGTTATGGATACTGGCGCACATGAATAAAAGAACTTTGATGGCTTAGTGGTTAATTACTGTGACTGTAGTGTAGGGTACTGGGTTCATGACCTGCAAAGGCTGGTTATGGGTTGGGAGGGTGGCCTAATGGTTAAGGTGTTTGCCTTACAAACACAAGGTGCAGGGTTTGGGCATCACAAGGGATAATTGGCTAGGCTTAAAATGGCTCGCAAGGACAGTTAGCTTAGTACTAATCTATGAACCTATGAACATAGAATAGTTGTGTAAAATCTTACCTTAACCATAAATGTCCTTCTCTTATATATTCTGCAGTATAGTCCCCCCCCTGCCTCCCCTCAGATACTTGCCTGACTTCTGGAGACTCACTTCCTTCAGGCTGGTGCTTGGTGGTATTCAGTTCTGAGGTAGGTGCGTGCTGACATCCACTTTTATACCCGACGTCCGTTTATGGCCGATGTATACTGAGTGATGCAGGCCGACATATGTACCTTCGCAGTAGCATTTAACTTTGGTAAAACGGCCGGACGTATGAGTCAGCTGGAGGTGGACTCCCTCATGTTATGGATACTGCACCATATAGAAGAGAAGGACATCTATGGTTATGGTAAGAGTTTACACAACTATTCTTTCTGTGCGAGGAGAATTTGCCATGGGTGGGATTAAGAAGTTTTGAATATAAAAAATATGGTGTTTAGTGTTATCTTTTTAAATGAAAAAAAAAAAATTTTGGCAATTATTTTTTAGTGTACCTTTTTTAAAATTAATCATTTTGGTACTAACATTTTTTACTTTAAGCTGGGTCTATATTAGAACATCAATGTTTCAAAACTTCGAATGTTCTAATATCGACCCCTATTCAGCGAAAGCTGAAAATATCGAAGCAACAGAAAACCAAATTTTTTCCTATGGAAAGAATTTGGTTGTCCATTTCTGTTGCTTCGGTATTTTCAGCACTGTGGTGGAAAGTTACAGGTCGGGTTCAGGTAAGTGTGCGATTGAGTGCGGGTTAAGTTAGTTAGGGTTAGGGTGCGGGTTAGGGTATGTGTGTGATTCTGTGGAAGTGAGGGTTAGGGCGGGTTAGGTGAGTTAGGGTTAGGGCGTGGGTTAGGTATGTGTGCGATTGTGTGGACGTGAGGGTTAGGGCGGGGTAGGTGAGTTAGGGCGCGGGTGAGGTGAGTGTACAATAGTAACGGACCTTAGGGTTTGGGTTAAGGTAAGTGGATAGTTAGTGGTGTGTGTATAGTTTAGTGTAGGGTTAGGTGTACGATTTTAGGTGTATGTGTGTGGATTGCTGTTTGTTTGGTGTGCTTGTGTTGTGTGTATGTGTTTTGGAACAACATATTTTTTTCTTAGGAAAATATTTGCTGTTCTGTATGTTCGATGTTTTCAGCTTTCGCTGAATGGGGGTTGATATTAGAACATTCAAAATTTTGAAACTTCGATGTTCTAATATAGACCCTTGAAGCCAATACATATATTTGTATTGTCATTTCATTTAGCATAATTTGAAGTAAAAAATGAAAAAGGTAGTAAAAATAGTAATATACTTTTTTCTGAAGTACATGTCATTAAACATAAATAGTCTCAAAGTAGTAAAAGAGGTAGGCAGAACAAAAATATTTTTAAAGGAAAGTCATCTAACCGTACAGAGGTTAGTAGATTAATATCAAATGACCTTGCAGTAGAAGTACGCTGTATTTTTAAAGGAAAAAAAAGAGGGTTACAGCAGATGTTCTTCCTATCATCACTGGGTCAGCCTTACTAACTCTTGCAATATCCCATCAAGAGATAGTCGTACATCTGGCCAGGTACCAAAACCTAGGCATCTGCCACTCATGCCGTACATCCGACATATGATCAAAGCAATGAGGTGTGTAAAGGATGTACAGGAGTGAAGTACCTCAGAACTTTCTCACTGCCAGACCAAAGTACCTCATGACTTTCTTGCTGCCAGCCTGACCATTGAACCTGCATTTCTTACGCAGTCAGATGTCTGACCCGTTGTCAGTTCCTCTTGTCTTGAGCAGACAAGTACTTCTGTTGAGGAAACTTCCTCTTCTTATGTTTTGACAAATATTAATCTTTTTCATGTCAGCTAAGAAGAAATGTGATTGTGGGAGGCAAATACCTTACAGGGACAACCATACTAAATGTCATTTTTGCCTAGGAGCTAATCATGACTACAGAAATTGTTCCATTTGCCAATGTGTTGTGCCTAAGACCCTTAAGAGCCATTTGTCCTCCCATAAGACATACTTAGAAAAATCAAAGACTCAGAGAGCTCAAGCACAGCCCTTTATCATATCCACACTGACGGATCAGACAGTTGCTTTAGCTGCAAAGGGGGAAACCAATGCCAGTCATGGCTGATCGACCTGAAGGCATTCCTTAGATTCTTTTCCGAAAGGAAACTCTGATTTCCCTCATGGAGGTATACCAGGTGGTCTGTGCCTTATGTGCAAGCTCCTTTTCCCACTAAGAAAAAAAAAAGGCAGAAAACAAAACATACCTCACAAATACCACCAAGGCCAGTAAAAACATATCTCTCAAGTGTACCTCATTACAAGGAACGTACCTCATTTGGGGACTTAAAAGTTCATGTTCCTCAAAGTTCCACATTGAAGAGGTCTGTCACGCATTCAGTGTTGGGAATTTTTTTAATTGAGATTCATGTAAAAATAAATAAATCATATTAATTAATTGAAAGATCTTTTTTATAAGTAAAACCAACAATATTTTAACCATTCTATGACCATCTTGGTTGAAGCTGTTAGTAAGCCATTAGTATGTGTTCCACATTATGAAGGCTAGTGTTCCTCATTTTGGAGATGGAAGGTTGAGAGCTGTGAGTAAAAAAGACCCAAATTTTATTATAAAACACTACACACTCTTCAGTGCCTCAACCAAAATGCCTTTCTAGAGTTAAAACCAAACAAGCATTTTTTAATTAAATACAAAATTCAGTCAAGAACAAGAAATCAAAACTCCACACTAATTAAAACAAATAAATATTATAAGCAATCCACATTCTATAAGAACATTTTCCAGGTGCATTCTAAATTAAGACCACAAGGTGTCAATGTTCCATATTTTATGATAAATAAACTTTCCTAAAAATGCAACTTATGCTTCAAATCCATGTTATTAAACATTTTAGGGGGTCTGTGCCTTCTTGTTATGCGCAAGCTCATTTTCCCACTAAGAAAAAAAAAGCAGAAAACAAACCATACCTCTCCTTCTCCTTTAGCCACCGGAGATCTTCAGGACTGGTATGAATCCTCCCAAGGACTGCAAAAAGCTTGTTGTATTTGAAACCTCCACAGTTCTTCTCTTATACCCCCTTTTCTTCTGCTTTTTCTTCTCTGAAAAGACAAAGGAACTCTTCCTATGAGGAAGAGGAATCAGATTCATATGTTGATTCCCTGGCTTTCTCTTCTCAGATTTATTCTATTGCCGAATACAAGTCTGATTAAGGGGATACTGTCTATCCTGATTTCCTCTCAGTAAGAGCTTTTCTTGGTACCAGTGTGTAAGATGATGCACGATTTTCAATGGGAAGGTAAGCAGGTGTCAGATGCTCAGAAGAGGTATTATGATTTGATGTTCGTGAGGGTTGTTCCTACACCCTCTGCCATCCCTCCAGTATTTGAGGGTTTTACCGGATACCCTCTTTACTGCTTCAATGAACCTAGAGGTTCAACCTCCAGACCCTAAAAAGCCTGATAGGTTCTGTAAAGTACCACATACCCATAATATTTTGTATAAGAACCCTTCTCATGACCCTGCTATAATTTCCTTAGAAATCCTCTAAATTCTTACCATCTTCTAGTACCCCCTTAATGGTAAGGATAGTAGGGTTATTGGTAGGTGTGGAAAGAAGGTTTGCATCTCTTCCACTTTGGACATTTTTACTCTTAATTACCAAGCACATATGAGCAGATATTTGTTCTCTCTCTCACATAGGGGACATGAACAAACTTTTGTCTGATATGCCTTATTCCTATTGGCAAGTCTTCTGCTGTTTCTTTGCTCAGTGCTGCTTCCCAGATTGCAAAACATTCATTTAATTGCAGCTATGATACAGCAGATGGATCCTGTTCTGAGGAGGTCCACTTGGCTTAGGCTGCAGATTCTTCCTGAGGATGTGAAATCTAAACTCTTGGAAACTTCTTTGGATAGGGATTCTCTATTGTATTGCTTTTGCTGCTTTTTTAAGAACCTTCAGGAGAGAGGTAAAATAATGGAGTTTAAGCAGATCTTTTTCTCTTGTATCTCAAAGGACCTGCCCTTCCATGTTTATCCTTTTCTTTCATAAAGATCAAAAGGTCCTTCCAAAAAGGTAAAATATATTCAAACAATAGATATCAGAACAAACCTAAGAAGGAATTTAAGGGGTATAAACCCCTGATTTCCTGACAAGCCAGCGTCCTTATGATTATCTGCCTCTGATTGCCCGTCAGCAGGGTACTCCTCAAAATGATCTCTCTGCCTCCAGTCACAACAGACAGCTTAGGCTGCTTTGTTTAAGGATTCTTTGCCCAGAAGCTTGGAGAACTGACACCATGTCCTTTTTTCCTGGAAGTGGAGATTTCTGTATGCCTTCTCTTCCCTTTCTTTGATTCCCAGAATTCTCCTGAAGATCAAAAATGGCCCGACAAAAATCTTAGTGGTGACACCCTTCTGGCCCAGACAGCATTGGTTCCCCCTTCTCTTCCTCCTGGCCCAGGGCAGTCACCAAACATTGCCTCACATGGTGAGCTTGCTCACACAGCAAAATGACTTTTTAATTTATTCAAAGCTCCAGACTCTGAATCTTATTCTCTGGATGATTCTATCCTAATACCTATAGGCACCAATTTTCAGAGGATGTGCTGCAGATATTACAGGAGTCTAGGAATCCTGCTGCAAGAAAATCTTGTTTGTTAATGGAAGAAGTTTTCCATTTGGTGACTCAGGAAGAATGGAGACCCTTATCAATTGGGTATTCCTCTAATTCTATCATACTTGTGTCAGCTGCTCAGTTCAGGGCTGGCATTTCTATAAAAGCACATTGTCAGCCATTTCAGCCTGCCTTCATTTTGATTCACCTCTATCTCCACATTTTGAGGTCAAACAATTTTTTTAAAAGATGCCCATCACCTCGGGTCCCCTAGAAAATCCATCTCTCCTCCTTGGAACCTGAAATATGTCGTGGAAAAGTTGAGGCTTTCCCCTATCCCTCTCCTTCTGGGGGGGGTGTCTAAGCTGGTCTTTGCTTCTGCTGCGGTGGACTATAAAAGAAAAGTTGAAGATGATATTGCTGCTTTGGCAGGAAGTGTCCATGTTCCTATTGAAGTACCACTGCAGGTTCAAAATGAAGCTTCATCTGTCTTTAGCAATCCCATACTTGCAAATGTTTTATGTAAGTTAAAGAAGACAGAGCACATAACCTCCTTCAAAGAGGAAAAAACTGCTTTAGAGCTTGGAATGTTCCCTAATCAATTGTAATCAGTCTAATCATGAAGGTATTTTCCCTTTCTCATCAGACTCTTCCTCACAAAGTGCAAAGTTTTAGTAAGACTTAACATTATTAGTGAGAAGCATGAGTGGTCAGTATCAGAAATATTTTTGCTCCTTAAAAAAGCTACTAGAAATGGTTAAAGTTCCAGAGTCATGGACAGTAGTAAATGTTACAATGTTAAGTTGTCAATCTCGCCTTCATTCTTGCTGGATGGGTTTGGAGCCAAACCTCGGCTCCAACTCGGCCACTACTAAAGCTCGAGAGCTAATTTTACCGGCTCGAGGCAACCCTATATCCCATGATGCTATGCGGTAACTCCCCAGATCTCATTTGCCGCTTTCGCTAGCGAGGTGCTTTTTTACCGGCTCCTGGTAAGTGTTAGATTTTGTTTCAAAATCGCTCTCTTTCTACTTGGCCTTCCCACCTTTTTTTCATAGTATAGCTTAGTCTAACGGTTAAACTAAAAACATTTTCCCCGTTAGTGTTATTTTTTTCCCCTTATCCCAATTATTCTTCCCTTCCACTAGGTTAGGCCTTAGGCCCTGCTCCTTTCCTAGTCTTCTCACAGGGATTCTGTGCTGTGGGTGTGGTCTGTGTGTACACCCCGGTATCCCTGTATCCCTGTCTGTTTGGATTTGGTGTGTGTGTTGTTTAAATTTGACTTTACTTCGACAGCATTATGTCGAAGGATACAAAGGTCTCAGGCTTCAAGAAGTGTGACTCGTGCTGTCAGAAGATGTCTCTGACAGACGGTCACACTACTTGCATTTACTGCCTGGGACCCCTGCACCTGCAGGACTTTTGTTCTGTGTGCCATGCGTTCAGTCCAAGAGTCCTGCACGAGCGCAGGAATAAATTAATCTTAAGGGGCTTATTGAAGTCCGAGGGTTCCCCGGCTAAGTCCTTGCCGGGGAAGCCCTTGAAGCCAACCAAACCATCGGCTCCGAGTTCTAAGCCTTCGGCTGGTGGCTCACCATCTGCCACTCAATCGGCTCCGGCTGGAGCTGATGCGTCGGCATCGCAGCTTCTTGCATCGGCTCCACTCGGAGCCGATACCTCTGAGACTCAACTTCCACAGTCGGCTCCGGCTGGAGCCGACACGTCATTGGCTCCACCCATCTCGATACACTCTACATGAAAGAGGTCCAGATCCCCATCATTGGAATCCATCCATTTGGCTCCGAGGTCACCCTTGCTCTCGGAGCGGAGCCATCGGAGCTGTTCTTCTCGGTCGTCCAGGCTTTCCGACCATGACCTTGAGAGAGTGGTCAGTAGACTCTTAAAGTCTCAGGCACTGGCCCAAATGCTTCACAGCTCATCTCATCAGACAGCGGCTATATCAGCTCCACCTGCTATTCCTCCTTCGACTCTCCACCAGAGTTCGGAGCCGGAGCTCCTCAGAGCCGTGACCGTTGCGGCGTTGGAGCCGATACCTCCCCCTTTGGCTCCGTCGTCCTCTGCTCCAATCTCCTCCATGGTGCCTTCATTGGAGGGTTCCTGGCGCCTGAACTCTCTCACCGGCTCCGAGAGGGCGAGTGGCATCAGATCCTTGTCAGACCCCGTTCTCCCTCTCGGAGCGTCGGCGCTGGTGAGCTCAGCCCCGACATCGGCTTCGGAGCCATCCCTGTCGGTGCGGCCCGGGGTTCCTAGTTCTTCGGAGCGGGAGCCCTCTGGCCTGCCTGATAGAGGAGCCTTCGAAGTGATGAGGAGCGTACTAGCCCCAGTGCCTGGTCAACGGTCAGCTCCATCAGCTCCTCCCACTACAGTGCCTACTGACGTCTCTTCCCAGTCTCTTGCTCCCGGACCCAGAGATCCAATGCCTCAGGTTTCCCCACTGGGAATTTCTTCCTCTTCCAAGGCTTCTCCTGACCCGTCAGGTGAACCTCTGCGCAAGAGGATATGTAAGAGGAAGCATGTGGACTCCCCTGAGTCCATTACATCGGATACCGACTTGGATGAGTCGGAAGGATCCCCAAGGTCCCCCTCTGAGGATGTCTCTTTCTCAGACATCCTTGAAATCCTTAAACAGAGGGGGAACTGGTCTTCCCTTAATCCTTCCGAGGACGAGTCAGTTTACCTGGAAGCGTTTGGTTCTCGACCCTCCACCTCCTGGGTGTCTCCGCCCTTCAACCACCTTATGGAATTGGTGGCACGGAAGGCGTGGACGGCCCCTGATTCGGTGGAACCCACCCCACGGAGGCCTTCCAAATTTATAACAGCTCCATCTGATAAACAATTTTTAAGCAAAGGTGTCTCGGTTGATGCCATGGTGGTGGCTGCAGCCACCAAGAAGGAACTAGCTGATCCTTCAGTGCCTATCCATCCTCCTAACAAGGAATCTAGGACTATGGATAGGTATGGTAAGCGGATGTTTTCATCAGCGACCTTTTCCATGCGGTCGCTGAATTATTTGTGTCACTTCACCCGCCTTCAGAGAGATGTTCTCAAAGAGCTGGGTGAGGTTTTACAGGATCCGTCAGCTGCTGGGTCCCAAGACAAAATTAACTCACAGCTAGGAACCCTAAACTCCATTGTTAACTCCTCCATGCGGCTCATTTCCTATGCAGCCGATGGAGCGAGTAGGGCCGCAGGCACAGGTGTGGCCTTAAGGCATCACGCCTGGATGCGGCTTTGCAATTTTGCGGACCCCTTCAAGGCGTCCTTCACTAACTCCCCTTTTGATGGCTCGGCGTTGTTCGGGCCTCAAGTGAAAGAGACCTTGACCAGATGCGAGCAAGATGGCAAAACTCTTTCTGCCGTAGGAGTCCGTTTCTCCACCCCTTCTAGACCATACTCTAAGGGTCAAAAGGGTGGAAAAATGTGGTTCCGCAAATCTCAAGGAGTCACGCCTGACGCAAGAGGTCAGTTTCCCCCTAGAGGCAGAGGGGGTAACAACAACAGACGCCGCCCAAGAGACAGAGGGGGTCAGCAGAATCAGGGTAGCAGAAAGCCTCTCTCTGACAAACCCTTCCAGCATCCCTGAGGTGTTGCCCGACTGTCCACCTTCGGAGGCAGTCGGGGGAAAATTGTCGCTGTACCCACAAGCCTGGCTCTCCCTTACTCAAGACAAATGGGTACAGTCGATCATATCCGAGGGCTACAAAATTCCCTTTATCCAAACCCCAACTCAGAGAAAGGGGCCCCTTCCAGATGTTCCACCCAGTCTGAGGGAACAAGCAGGGCTAGAAATATCAAAAATGCTAACAAAGAGAGCCATCCACCCAGTCCCAGCAGACCAAGTAGGATCCGGAGTCTACTCAAAGTTCTTTTTGGTACCAAAAAAAACAGGGGACTGGAGGCCAATATTGGATCTCAGCAGACTAAACAAGTTTGTAAAAAAAACTGAATTCCGGATGGTCACGCTACAGTCCATTCTACCTCTTTTGAGCAAGGACAATTCGGTAGACCTTCGGGATGCGTACTATCACATAAAAATTCACAGGCGATCCAGAAGGTTTCTCCGCTTTCAGCTGGGGGCCAGTCATTACCAATTCAGAGCCCTGCCCTTTGGTCTCACTACAGCCCCCAGAGTGTTCACCAAATGTATGGCAACGGTTACGGCTCACCTGAGACGTCAAGGATTCCAGGTGTTTCCATATCTAGACGACTGGCTCCTCACTGCCACCACCAGGCGTCAACTTCTTCAGGCCAGGGATTACACCATTCACATTTGCAAGGAGCTAGGAATTTCCATAAATTTCAAAAAGTCTGCTTTGTCGCCTTGTCAGTCTATTACCTTTATAGACACCAACTTGGAACACCGTGCAGCTCTCAGCAAGGCTAACAGAGCAAAGGGTCTTAGATATTCAAAATCATGTCCATCTCCTTCTTCAGATCAACAAAATTCAGGCCAGGTATGTTCTGAAAGTATTAGGTCTCATGGCGGCTGCCATCACACTCCTTCCTCTTGCCCGTTTTCACATGCGTCTCCTTCAGTGGATGCTTTTTGCCCAGTGGTCTTTCCAACAACTTCCTATGACTCACAAGATCATGATAACTCCAGCTTGCAAAAATCATCTATCTTGGTGGATGGGTGTCCCATCAAGTCCACCAAGGCAGACCCTTTACCCCCCCCCTCCCCGGTCGCCATGGTCACATTGGACACCTCCCTGATCGGGTGGGGGGGGCATTTTCAGGGCAGGACAGTCCATGGCACATGGCAACCCTTCGAATGCCACCTGCACATAAATGTCCTGGAGATGAGAGCAGTGCTTTTGACGTTGCAAGCCCTCCACGACTGTCTTCCCCTGGGGACTATTGCAATCCAAACGGACAATATGTCCGTAGTGTGGTATATCAACAAGCGGGGCGGAATCAAGTCCTATCCCCTGTGTCGAGAAGCACTCAGACTTTGGCAATGGGCGATCTCTTCTCAGCGGTTTCTGATAGCAACGCATATCCCCGGGAAGTCCAACATCATAGCGGACAGGTTGAGCAGAGCTATTCTCATGCCACACGAGTGGTCTCTCAAACAATCTGTGACGGAAGAGATTTTTCAGAAGTGGGGCCTTCCTTGCTGCGATCTTTTTGCTACACCTCAAAACAGCAAATGCCCAGACTTCCTCACCCTCTTCCCCCTTCCAGGCCATCCCCCCAGAGATGCTCTAGTCCACGATTGGCCTCGGGGACTTCTTTACGCCTTTCCCCCTTTCTGTTAATAACACAAGTTATTCAGAAAGCAACCACCTTGAGAGCAAAGATGATTTTCATTGCCCCTTATTGGCCTCGACAGATATGGTTTCCGTTCCTGCATCGTTATCTCTTGGAGCAGCCTTGGCATCTGGATCCAGTGCCAGATCTTTTGACCCATCCGTCGGGGCAGCTGCACCAATACCTCCTTTCTCTCAACCTCACTGCTTGGTTGCTCCTCTTCCATCCCTAGCCAGGCTTCCTATGATTTCAAATCCCGTCCAGGATATTATAGTAGCTTCCCTTAAATCTTCCACCAGAAGGATCTACGCTAGTAAATGGCAACGTTTTTCCTTCTGGGCAAAGGCTAGAAATATAGATCCTTTCACTGCCCCAATTCACTCGGTCTTGGATTTCCTAGCTGAAATTTTTCATTCAGGATCTTCTTCTTCCACAGTGAAAGTTCAGCTGGCAGCCATTTCAAATTTTCACATAGGCCTGTCAGATGGCAACATCATGTCCCATAGGCTGTGCAAAGCGTTCCTTAGAGGTATCTTTTTGCTCAAGCCCCCTATCAAAGATCCTCTGCCACAGTGGGATCTAAACTTAGTTTTATCATCTTTGATTCTACCTCCCTTTGAACCTGCAGCTTCCTGTTCACTGAAATTACTTTCCTGGAAAACACTCTTCCTAGTCGCTATTACATCAGCTAGGAGAGTATCTGAACTTCATGCCCTATGCATTCGTCCTCCTTATTTAGTTTTTCACAAAGACAGAGCTTCTCTTAGAACTAACCCCTCTTTTGTACCCAAGGTGGCTTTGCAGACAAATTTAAATCAATCAATTGACCTCCCAGTTTTCTTCCCAAATTATTCAAACAGGGCGGAGTAAAAACTACATTGTCTGAACGTTCATCACCAGCTCCGATACTATTTGGACAGAACTAAACAAGTCAGGAAATCTGATTAACTCTTTTTATCTTATGCAGAGAATAAGAAAGGCCTTCCAGTATCCAAGGTAACCTTGTCTAGGTGGCTGTCTTCTGTGATCACTTGTATTTATCATCTCAGAGGTAAACAATTGCCTTCTAGGCCAAGAGCCCATTCAACCAGAGCACTGGCTACATCAACAGCCTTTCAAGCTAGACTACCGATAGACACTATTTGTGCGGCAGCCACATGGGCCTCTGCTCATACCTTTGTCTCGCATTACAAATTGGACATGGCCTCCAGAAACAGGGCAAATTTTGTTTCCACCGTTCTCAAGAGTCTGTTCCAATAAGCCACCCAGGATGAAGGTGCTAGGGACGCGGTCCCATCCAGCAAGAATGAAGGCGAGATTGACACCTTAACATTGAGAAGTTATGTACCTACCATAATGTTCCATGTTAGTGGTCTTCTCTTGCCTTCTTTCTTGCGTCCCACCCACCATCCCCCTAGCCTGGACAGACCGAAAAGATCTTCCCTTCTTTGAAGGGTCCTTATATTCCTTTTTCACCATCTAGGTGGTCCTAGGGTAGCTATAGCGTAGATGCCGACCTTTGGGGGTTTATCTTCCTTCCTCCTCCTTTCCAGTTGGAGGACGTTTTGGCCTATGCTGGGTTTTCAGCTTCCAAACGAGATCTGGGGAGTTACCGCCTAGCATAATGGGATATAGGGTTGCCTCGAGCCGGTAAAATTAGCTCTTGAGCTTTAGTAGTGGCCGAGTCGGAGCCGAGGTTCGGCTCCGAACCCATCCAGCAAGAAAGAAGGCGAGAGAAGACAACTAACATGGAACTTTATGGTAGGTACATAACTTCTCATTTAGTCACAGCTAAGAGGCACAGAACAGAAAGTAAAATGTTGCTAAACAAAAAGACAGAACTACTCCAACATGATTTTTCTGCACACCTTAAACAGACTTTATAGCAACGTGTCAGATAATACAAAGTACTTCACACAAACTCATTGGTTTAAGAGAATCTTCAAGTAAGATCTTAGTCACACTAATAAATTATAAACATAGGAGATATCACTTTGTCTTTTTTAAAAGCTTGCATCAAGTGAGTTTGTCACCAAGGGTAGCTGAGGGGAATTATTACAAGAAACTGTAGCCCCCCCCCCTTTAATTTTTCTGCTGAGGAAACAGAATAGGGGTTGTTTTCTGAATGTAGACTTACCCACTTCATTCAAATAAGATGCAAACTTTCCTGTTTCTTATATTTCAGCAGATAATGTCTTTTTTGTGATGAAGCAACAAAAATCAGGAAAAGCACCTGGACCAAAAAGGCCTAAATGCTTGATTTAAAAGAAAAAAAGTTCATTGAATATTTGATGTCCTTCATTTGATCATTGCTACTATAGGGAATATCCTGACAAAGATACCTTACAGCAAGCAGTATACCAAATCTTAGGTGCCTTCCTCTTTTGCTGTGCTGTGCATTTTCCGTATGACCTGGATATCAAGAGCCATACTGGTATAGAAGGGACGTATGGGTGCAAAGTTCTTCAGAACTTGCTGCTAGCTGAGGAAGAGTAACTACATCTGTTGATTTGGTTTGTCAGCTGTGTGGCCTGTAATGGTTCCGTATACTCGTTGAGTACCCTTCCTGTTTCTATAAAATCTTAAAAAAAAAATGACTTATTTCTTGTCAGCTGAGAAAGGTAGGTGAGACTGCGATAAGCCAATTCCTTATAAAAACCAGCATTCTATATGTATTTGCTGTCTTGGCCCTGATCACAACATTAAGGAGTGATGTTCTTCGTGTTTCACTGTTGCAGTCATCACACTTGGGTTATCTGCCTGCAGGTAGCCCTCATTCGGCCCGAATACCAGAGACTTAGTAATTCTGCGTCAGTTGCTGTCGCTTCAGGACTGACGTCAGGTCGTCAGGGGTATAAAAACAGGCAGCTGACGCCATTACATCAGTCTTTCTTGCCGAGGAGCCTGAAGCAGAAGCAGTTCGCACGAGTGCCGGTCGGCCGCTACCTGAGTTTTCGTTTCCGAATTGAATCATACTAAAGTCTTCTAAAGCTAAGTACCCCTTTGGAGATGACTTTTTCTGACATTGGTTAGAGCAAGAAAAAAAGAACAATTGTCTCGCCTGTGGAAAGCAAGTACCACACCGAGATTTCCATTCTTACTGCATCACCTGTTTAGGCCCAGACCACGACGTACCTCACTGTCGGATGTTCTTCATCTCACATTGCTGCAGTCCTTACACTTGGGTAGTCCGCTGTCCTCGGTCGGCCCGAATATCAAAGTATAAGGCTGACGTCGGTCAAGGCGCATTTGACTGACATCAGGACGTCAGGGTACAAATGCGCATGACCGACGTCATATCCTCAGTCTTTTTTGCCGCATGGTCCGATGCAGAAGCAGCGTTGCAAGTGCCGGTTGGCGTTCTGAAATTGTTCGATTTCGGAGTTTCAGACCGAGTCAAAGTTGGCTAAGTACCCGTTGGGAATATTTTGTTTTTCTTGCCTCAGTGGTTTACGGATGTCAGAAAAAGTGAATAATTGTATTTCTTGTGGGAAACAGATACCGCATAGAGACTACCATACTTTGTGTATTCCTTGTTTAGGGCCTGAGCACGGCGTTGTTGGGTGTCGCTCTTGTGCTAGATTCAATAAGCGCACTATTAAGAGAAGATTAGATTGTGCCAGGTTAGTCTTGAGCGGTGCAATTATAAAATGCCGTCGGATGCTCCGGCGCCGCTTCTTCAAGAAGCGCAAGGACAAAGCAGTTAAACCTAGGCTGGAGGAACCGTCAGTACGGACGCCGGTTCTTTAGAGGTGTCGGTGGAGCGGTGGTTCCACGGAGGTTTCTTTGGGATCCCAGGGAGAGACTTTGTTATTGCAGGATGTGGCCTCTCAGGAGGCAGGCCAGGCTGATGGGGCTTCTCAGGTTACTATACTCCCCTCCCTGCCTAGGGTGGTTAGGCCCTCTCCTTCTGTTTCCAAGGCATCTCCCAGGGGCAGGCCAGGTTTAGCTTCAGTTGGTGTTACCCCTAGCTCTTCAGGAACTGTGCCCAAGAAGCATATGCTTAAAATGGTAGAAGATTTGATTACTTTGATTAGGGGTTCTATGCCCCCTCCTGATAAGAGACCTAGGGTGGAGCCTGAGCTAGGGAGTTTTGAGCAGGCTTCAGATGTTTGAGTCTTCGGCTGAAGACTTGCAGGAGTACTCTCCTTATTCTGATTCTGATGTGGATGATTCTACTCCTTCTGCTTCTCCTCCTGAGGATTTTTCTTTTTCAGAAACTCTTCATTCCATGAGGGAGCATTTTAAGTGGGAAGGTCAGGACTTCTCTGATTCCAGGAAAAGGCTTAGGGAATTTTGTTTTACCCCAGCATAGGCCTTTGGCTATACCTCCTGTTTTGGATGTAGTGGAAGATGTTTTACAGAGGCTTCTCTTAATCCTGATTCTTTGCCTCCTGCTCCTGTTAAACCGGATAGGTATTACAGGGTGCCTGAAGCTCATAAGTATCTTTTAAGAGTCCTAGGGCAGACCCAGAAACTGTTAGCCAGGGGCCTAAAGGTGTTAAGGCTTCTGTTGTTAAGAATCCGGTTCCTGCAGACAAAGAGGCCAGGGCCTTGGATAGATGGGGAAAGAAAGTTTATACTTCTTCCACTCTTGCTATGAGGGCTTTGAATTGCCAGTTTCACATGTTGAAATACCAAAACTATCTCCTTTCACAATTAAAGTCTAAGGTTGATGCTCTGGCAGAAGGTATTGATTGTAAAGAGTTGCAAGATTTAGTACATGTTTCTGAACAGGTGGGTAAGCATTCTTTGCAATGTGGTTTTGATGCTGTACAGGCCTCGTCTAGGGTGGCTGCCACTGGGTCAGTTCTTCCAGACACGCCTGGCTGAGGGATCAAAATTTATCTGAACATGTTAAAACAAGGATTTTAGATGCTCCTTTACAATCTGGCGTGTTGTTTGGTCCTCCTGTTGAGGCAGTTTTAAAGAAAATGGAAGACAAGGCTAAGTCTATGCAGACTGTTAAAGATTTTTGCAGGTCCAACCTCCAAAGTTTAGTAGAAATTGGCCTGCTAAGGGGTGGACGTATCCTTCTTATGATTCCCAGTCTAGGGGTAGATCTAGGCGTGGTAGGGGCAGAGCTCAGGGCTCTTTCAGGCCTAGAACAGGGAGTTCTCCTGCACAGTCTTTGGGTGAGGGCAGGGGTCAGTCCTTTCGTAAACAGACCCAATGACCTACCTTTTCAGCTGCCAGAGCCTTCTCGTCTGGCAGCACCTTTGGGAGGAAGGTTGGCACTTTTCAAAGAAAATTGGAGTTTAATTACCCAAGACAGATGGGTATTGGATATCATACACCACGGTTACAGGTTTTATTTCCATACCTTGCCTCCTTTCAAAGGCATGCCAGACGTTCCTCCTCAACAAAGAATAGAGGCTCACAAGCAAGTTTCTCTGTTACTCCAAATAGGGGCCATACAGCCGGTCCCTATGCCAGAAGTGGGCCTAGGATTTTATTCTCACCTGTTCCTAGTACCAAAGAAGGGGAACACGTGGAGACCAATTTTGGATTTATCTACCCTCAACACTTATCTGGACATTCCCAGGTAGAAGAGGTTGGCGTTACAGCAGCTTTTACCTCTGCTGGGCAAAGATCATTGGATGGTAACTTTGGATCTCAAGGAGGCTTACCTTCATGTTCCTATCAGACTAAGTTGCAGGAAGTATCTGCGTTTTGAGCTGGGACTTCTCACTGTCAGTTCTCTGCATTGCCCTTTGGCTTATCTACTGCGCCCAGAGTGTTCACGAAAGTTCTGGCTCCAGTGATAGCTTTCTTCAGGCTAAAAGGAATACAGATCTATCCTTATTTGGACGACTGCCTGATTCTGGCTCAAGGAAGGAAGAGCTTCTTCATCATTTGGAATATGTGATAGCAGTGCTAAGATGCCTGGGGTATTCTGTGAGCGAAATAAAGTCCAGTCTAGTACCCTCTCAGGACATGTGCTTTCTGGGTGTGAGACTGAATACAGCATCCCAGATGGCCTTTTTAACCCCGGACAAACAAAAGAGTCTATCCCTTTACTTCCATCAACTATCTCATCAGTCCGGGCTGACTGCAAGGACAGTCCTTCAAGCCTTAGGGTTCATGGCATCTTGTATTCTGGTGCTTCCCAATGCCAAACTGTATATGAGGAAGCTGCAATGGTATCTCAAAAATGTATGGACACAGCACTGCCAGGATCTGGACACTGTCATTCAAATAATACCTTGCATTCAAAAGGAATTCTTGTGGTGGGCTCAGGAATGTCACCTAAACAAGGGACTCTCTGTGACCCGGCCAGAGGTGAGTCAGATTTTAACGACAGATGCCTCAGACAAAGCTTGGGAGCTCATCTAAATGGAAAGTGGATACAAGACAAGTGGCCTGCCAGACTACAACATCTACATATCAACCTGAAGGAGATGTTAGCAGTCCAGTTTGCATTAATAGCTTTCAAGGATTTACTTCTTCCAGGGCAGGTGTTGATTCTAACAGACAACACAACTGTCATGTGGTACATCAACAAACAAGGGGAACGCATTCTTATCCTCTATGCAGGCAAGCAATGATTTTGTGGGAGACTGCTCTCAGTTTACAGCTCAATCTTCAGGCAAGGTTTCTGCCAGGAGCACAGAACTCCTTAGCAGATGTGTTGAGCAGGCAATTATGGATCCCCACGAGTGGAAATTGGATCCTCATGTATTTCAGAAATTGACAGTGTCATGGGGAACTCCAGACATAGATCTGTTCGCTTCTCCACTAAACCATCAGCTGCCAAAGTTTTGCACAAAAGGTTTCATCCCACAGCTTGGAGAGTGGATGCTCTTTCTTTCAATTGGAGCAATCTTCATGTGTATGCCTTTCCACCTCTGCCTCTCCTCCCGAAGGTACTTCTAAAGGTCAGACAGGACAAGCCAAGGATGATTTTAATAGCTCCAGATTGGCCTCGACAGCACTGGTACCCATTACTGAGAAGTCTAGTACGGAAGCCTCCATGGCCTTTGCCTTGGATTCCACACCTGTTGTCACAGGAGGACAGCCATTTGCTCAATGTCAAGCTTCACTCTCTGCACCTAACAGCCTGGCATATTCTGTTTTGAACCATAGTGGGCCTCCACTTCCTCAGCAGGTTTTGAATGTTATTTTGGAAGCTAGAAGGCCTAGTACAAGGAAAGTGTACGCAGATAAATGGAAGAGATTTTTATTTTGGAGTGCAGCAAAAGATTTTGATGTTTCTGAGCCTAATTTGAGTGTGGCTCTTCAATATCTTACTGAGTTACTAGACAAAGGTTTGTCTTTCTCTTCTATTAAGGTTCATGCTGCAGCAATTTCGGCTCACTATGATTGTGACCCACCATTGTTTTCTCATCCTTTGTTCAAGCAATTTCTTAGAGGGGCAATGAATATAAGACCCCCACGAAGAGCTCCTACTCCTGCTTGGGATCTCAATTTTGTGTTGGAGAAACTCACTCTACAACCTTTTGAACCTGCAGCTACTTCTGAGTTGAAATTTTTATCATGGAAGACTGCTTTTTTGTTGGCCATTACCTCTGCAAGAAGGGTTTCTGAATTGCAGGCCCTTATGGCGGTTGAGCCTTTCTTGATTTTCCATAAGGATAGGGTATCTTTACGTACTAATCCTTCCTTTATGCCTAAAGTGGTTTCTAGTGTGGCTTTAAACCAAACTATTCATTTGCCTACTTTTTATGCAAATCCCCAGAATAAAGGGGAAAAGATTTTGCACACTTTAGATGTACACAGGCAGTTGCGATATTATTTGGACAGAACTAAAGGGTTCAGGCAGTCTCAGCAGTTGTTTGTTTCTTTTGCTTTGGGTTCTCAGGGCAAGCCTGTGTCAAAACAAACTATTTCTAAGTGGATTGGGTTTTGCATTGCTTTCTGTTATTCCCATCATGGCAAGGAGATTCCAGCTGGGATTAGGCCTCATTCCACTAGGGCTACTGCCACTTCGACAGCCTTTCTGAGGGGAGTGGCAACCAAGGATATTTTGGAGGCAGCTACTTGGAGTTCAGTGCATACTTTCTCTAGGCATTATCACCTACCTCTTTACTCTAAATCCAGGGCTGGTTTTGCCACTGCTGTTTTGCAGGGCATTTTGGCAGCTCCTGCTTCCTTAGTTTGGCCATCCTCCCTTACCTCTGCTTTGGGATTCTACCCAAGTGTAAGGACTGCAGCAATGTGAGATGAAGAACATAGTACAGTTTTGTACCTACCATAAATGTAGATGTTCAAGATCCACATTGCTGCAGTCAATCCTCCCTCCTTCCCTCTGTAGTTAGAGGTGGTTGTGTGGGTTGGGTTGTACATATTGTGTATATTGTATATATTGTACATATAATTAGTGCAAGGGTGGTTGGTTGTTTGCTGTCTTTTGGTTTTGACCTTTATGTTTAGGGTCTTCTGACATCTGGGGCAAGAAAAGACTGAGGATATGACGTCGGTCATGCGCATTTGTACCCTGACGTCCTGATGTCAGTCAAATGCGCCTTGACCGACGTCAGCCTTATACTTTGATATTCGGGCCGACCGAGGACAGCGGACTACCCAAGTGTAAGGACTGCAGCAATGTGGATCTTCGAACATCTACATTTATGGTAGGTACAAAACTGTACTTTTTGTGCTTTGTTCAACGCTTGAACTATTCATTGTCAGACCCTTATTGTTGCTAAATACTTTTGCTCCCTATCTCTGTATTCCGAAATGGCTTTGTTAAGCCGTCCGACTACCGATCTTCAGAAAAAAGGCAAGGATGAAGACAGAGACAGACCACACAGGTCCAAAACTGCCGACGATGCTTCTGTTAAGCTAGTCACCAGTTCGCTGGTACTTAGTGAGGTGCTTTTGCAGCCCCTGATGCCCGCTTCGATGGATTTGTAGGCCGCTACCGAGACCTGTTCCGAGTCCGGTATGCTGCGAGAGTCTTCTTTGACTACGGAACCTGCGGATGTCTCTACCTTGGATATGTCCGGAGCCGCTGTGCAGGCACTGGCTTCCGAAGAAGTTCTTCGCACTACCGATATTCGACACAAACCGACTGCTTTCGCGTCTTCAGTTCTGTCTAAAACTGCCAAGTTTCTAAGGCCAAGAGTACGAGCTACGCCTAAAAAACCGACAACCCAAACTCAAGCACCTACTTCCTTGCCACAACATCAAATGCTTAAAATGGCAGAAGACCTGATTATACTGATTAGAGGAAGCCAGCCTTCTCCTGCTACGAGAAAGAGATCTGTTCCCAGCAGCTTTAACAGACCAATAGTCCGACAACTCTGAGCTTTCTGAATATGAAAACATGCCTTTATCTGCTTATGAGGATTCAGATGCAGAGGAATCCATTCCCTCTGCTTACCAACCAGAGGATTGGTCTTTTCGTGAAACCATGCATACTTTAAGAGAGCATTTCCACTGGGAATGCCAAAACTATCCTCAGTCCAAAAAGAGACTCAGAGAATTTTTAGATTTGCCACAACATAGACCTTTAGCATTACCTCCAGTTCTGGATGTTGTGGATGATGTCTTTATGGAATCCAGTCTAACTCCTGATATTTTACCCCCTGCTCCAAGGAAACCAAACAGTTACTACAGAGTCCCTGACTCTCACAAATTTCTTTTCAAGAATCCTACTGCTGACCTAGAGGTCATTTCCCAGGGGCCTAAAAGTATAAAATCAACTACAGCTAAGAATCCCACCCCTTCAGACAGGGATTGCCAGGCTTTAGACAAATGGGGTAAAAAAAGTATACATCTCTGCAACTCTCGCCATTAGGGCATTGAATTGCCAGTTTCACATGCTGAAATACCAGCAACATATTATGGAACTTATTAAGCAAAAATTATCTACCTTTACAGACATGCCTGAATGGGCGTACCTTCGTTGAAGGTTGTGCGTCAGGGCTGTTAACTCGGCACGTAAAAATCAACTACCAATCATTAGCGGACCGGAGTTCTGCTGTGGCGACCCCTAACCGGGAAAAGCCGAAAGACGCAACAACAGACTGTGCAGAAAATAAAGAATTACAAGAGCTCATGCATTCTGCAAGCCAAGTCAGCAAGCATACTTTGGAATGTGGCGTTGACGCCTTAGAAGCATTTTGCAGGGCAGCAGTCACTGGTTCTGTACTGAGAAGGCATGCTTGGTTTAAGGAGCAGGCCTTGCCAGACCATGTCAAATCAAAATTACTAGACGCTCCTTTGAACAAGGACCATCTGTTTGGCACCAAAGCAAAGAGGTTCTAAAAAAGATGGAAGAAAAAGCTAAATCTATGCAGACAGTCAAATATTTTTTGCAAGTGCAGCCTCCTAGCTTCAGTAGGCATTACCCCTCGAAGCATTGGTCTTTTTCAGCCACCTCAAGGCCAACTCAGACTAGACCCAGCGGTAACAGACCCCCCAGATTACAGTCTCAGGGTATGCAGAGATCTAAGCAATGGAGTACTTCCACTTCAAAACCAGGGAGTGCTAAGCCATCCCCTTACAGAAAGAATTCACAATGACTTCTCAGCTCCACTCCTCACCTCTGCCCAACTGTTCGTGCCCCTAGGAGAAAAGTTTGCCCATCATGCAAAAAACTGGACCTCCATCACCAAAGACCGATGGATCCTCAACATTGTATCCCAGGGGTACAGATTTTACTTCCACTCACTGCCAACCCCAAAAGGGTTCCCAGATCCTTCCTCCCGAGGCACAAAACCAAGCTCAATCCCTGCTCTCCATAAGGGCAATTCAGCCTGTTCCTGTAGAACAGATAGGTCAAGGGTTCTCTTCCAGAATTTTCCTGGTACCCAGAAAAGAGGGCACTTGGCACCCAATACTAGATCTTTCCATTCTAAACACCTTCCTGGTGGTACCAAAAATCAAAATGCTCACCCTTCAGCAACTTCTTCCTTGCTGTCCAAACATGCCTGGTTAGCCACCCTAGACCTAAAAGAAGGCTATCTGCACATCTCTATAAGGGACTCATGCAGGAAATACCTACATTTCAGGGGCAGGATCTATGCATTATCAGTTCTCTGCTCTTCCCTTTGGCTTATCCACTGCTCCCAGACTATTCACAAAATGCTTGGCTCCAGCCATTGCTATTGCAGACAGAGAAAAATTCAAATTAACCCATACTTGGATGATTGCCTGATTCAGGCAGACAGTCAGGAAAAGTTGTTGCAGCACCTGACATTTGTAAAGAACCTTCTAACCTCCCTGGGGTACACTATCAACGAAAAGAAATCAAAACTAGCCCCCAGTCAAAAGATTGTATTCCTGGGAGCAAGCTTGGACACAGCATCCCAGATAGCATTCCTTACTCCAGAAAAACAAGCCTATCTGACAGGCTACTTCACTGAAATGGCCACCAGAACCCAGCTATCCGCAGGGAAAATCCTGCACGCCCTAGGGTTCATGGCCTCTTGCATTCTGCTAATTCCATATGCCAGACTGCATATGAGGAATCTTCAGTGGTACTTAAAAAGTACTTGGTGCCAACATTCTCAGGACCGGGAAACAGTCATACCTATCATGCCTTGTTTAAGGGCAGAGTTTCTTTGTTGGGCAGCAGCATACAACTAGAACAAGGGACTTCCCTTTACTCAACCCCACGCCGCCCAAACCCTAACTACAAATGCGTCGGACTATGCCTGGGGGGCACTCCTGGATGACAAGTGCATTCAGGGTCACTGGGGCCCAAGTCAAATTCATCTTCACGTCAACCAAAAAGAGATGCTAGCTGTTCAGCATGCTCTGACAGCTTTCAAATCCCTACTCTCACCAGGACCCCTGCTAATTAAAATAGACAACACCACAGTTATGTGGTACATCAACAAGTAGGGAAGGGCCCATTCTTGCTCACTCTGTAGGCTAGCCATGGCCCTGTGGAACATAGCCTTGGACATGCATATTCATCTGCAAGCTCAATTCCTGCCAGGCAAACAAAACTCTCTGGCAGACAACTTAAGTACAAATCTCCTAGACCCACACGAGTGGCAATTAGACCCCAGCACTTTCAGCCTTCTAACACAGAAATGGGGACCCCGGAGGTGGACCTTTTTGCCTCCCCCTACAATCACTAGCTCAGCAAATTCTGCACCAGGACACATCACAACAGGGCCTTTAAAGTGGATGCCCTATCCTTCCAGTGAGTAAACCTCTCAATATATGCATTTCCCCCTCTGCCTCTTCTCACAAGAATACTACTCAAGATAAGACAGGACAGACCAAGGGCAATCCTGATTGCCCTGGACTGGCCACACCAGCACTGGTACTCACTACTGCGCAGCCTGTCACTGGTGCCACCTACCCCAGATCCCAACCCTCCTCACTCAGCAGGAGAGATAGATCTTGCAAGCCCCGAATCTTGCAGCCTGGCTTATTCCTTGAATTCTCCCCTAGTGACCAGCCTAAGCAAGCAGGTGCTGGACGTCATTCTTGAAGCCAGAAGACCCAGTACAAGGAAATCCTATGCTGATAAGTAGAAAAGGTATCGTTCCTGGATTCAGTCTAAAGGAGAGGACACAGCACTGCCCTCCTTACCTCTAATCCTGGATTATCTAGCAGATCTACTCCACAGAGGCCTCTCCTTCTCCTCCATTAAGATCCGTGCCTCTGCCATCTCGACTCATTGCAACACTGAGCCACCTCTCTTCTCTCACCCTCTCATCAAACAGTTCCTGAGAGAGGCAAACAAAGTACGGCCACCAAGGAGAACCCCCACCCCTGCTTGGGACCTTAACTTTGTACTGGAAAAGCTCACGCTACCCCCCTTTGAGCCTGTAACATTGGCAGAGTTAAAATTCCTCTCTTGGAAAACAGCCTTGCTTCTGGCCATCACTTCAGCTAGAAGAGTGTCCGAGCTACAAGCACTCATGGCTGTGGAACCCTTCATTATTTTTCATGCTGACAGGGTCTCCCTCAGGACTAATCCTTCCTTTATGCCTAAAGTGGTGCCCAGTGTGGTTCTCAACCAATCTATCCATTTGCCAACCTTCTTCCCTAATCCTCAAAATAAAGGGGAAAGTATCCTGCACTCCTTAGACATGCACAGACAACTCAGATTCTACCTTGATAGGATTAAGCCCTTCAGGAAATCTGACCAGTTACTAGTCAGTTTTGCACTGGGGCAGAGGGCAAGGCCATTTCAAAACAAACAGTTTCCAAATGGATAGCACACTGTATCCATTTCTGCTACAAACATCATGGGAAACCAACCCCTCAGGGGGTCAGACTGCATTCCACTAGGGTAACTTCTACCTCTACAGCATTCCTAAGAGGAGTCCCTACCAGGGACAATTCTGGAAGCTGCTAACGAGTTCTGTTCACCCCTTCACCAAGCATTACTAGCTGCCTATCTTTTCCATATCCTGGGTTGGTTTTGCAACAGCAGTCCTGCAGGGCATACTAGCCAGCCCCAACTCTTCTTGACTGCCTCCACCCATTCTTCAGCTTTGGGAATCAACCCAAGTGTGACGAGTGCAACAGTGAAACATGAAGAACATAGTACAGTTGTGTACACTTACCATAAATGTAGATGTTTGAGTGTATTCACTGTTGCAGTCCTGGTTTCCCACCCTCCAGCCCCCTTCTCTCTCTCTCTCTCTCTCTCTCTCTCTCTCCTCTCTAGGTCAGTTACTCACCACTTACTGTCACTCACAAATATTGGTATTTACTTTGTACTGGTGGTGTTTTTTTGGGGCAAGAAAAACTGATGTAATGGCATCAGCTGCCTGTTTTATACGCTTGACGACCTAACATCAGTCCTAAAGCGACAGCAACTTACGCAGAAATACTAAGTCTGTGGTATTCAGGCCGACTGAGAGCTACCTGCAGGCAGATAACCCAAGTATGATGACTGCAACAGTGAAATACACTCTAACATCTACATTTATGGTAAGTGTACACAACTGTACTTTCTATCTGCAAAACATTTGTGCCTAAAATCATTAGGAGCCATTTAGCCTCTCCTATAATTTTTGGAAATGAGTCTTAAGGAGCTCATGTGAAGTAAGATTACCTTTGAATATTCCCTGTTGGGAGTTCCTCAACAACCATGTAAGAAATTTTAATAATCTTCATCCTCAGATGGAATGGTGCGACTTTTTCCCCCCAGGTTTGTCTTTAAAACTACTTTATTTCTTCTCATTTCCTGATGATGTCCTTCAAGGATGCATCTGCAGTCTTTACAAATGGGTTGTCCTGTCGTCAGGCAGCCCTTCGGTCGGCCGGATTCCAAAGTCTGGGTCTGGCTTCGGCTGGAGTCGCACTTCACCCTACGTCATTGCGGCAGTTATTCGGGTATAAAGGCATCAGCCGACGCCATTTTCCTCAGTCTTTCTTGCCGCGTGGCGCCCGAAGCAGAAGCTGTTCGCAAGTGCCGGTCGGTCAGATCCAGAGATTACTACTACCGAATACTACTTCGAAGACTTCTATAAAGCTAAGTACCCCGTTGGGGACTCTTTCTTGCCTCAGCCAATGTCAGAGAAAGTTAATAACTGTTTATCTTGTGGGAAACAAATACCTCATAAAGATTTCCACTCCTATTGTATACATTGTTTAGGCCCAGACCACGACATAGCAGCTTGTCTAGCCTGTGCTTCTTTTAACCGACGGACGCTTAGACGTCGGTCGGACTTTGCTGAACAGATTTTCGGCTCCGATTTTGCCTACATTATGCCGTCGGATCCTCCGACTACGCAAATTACCAAAAAACGCAAAGAAAAGGACCGACACTCGCGGTCCGCGGTTTCGGCCGAAACCGCGGTTAAGCAAACCACGAGTGTCTCGGTTTCGGCCGAAACCGAGCAAGCGGTTCTTTCTTCAGCCGATATCATGCCTTCTACCGAGGCCTCTTCTAACCTGGTAGAAACGGCTTCTGAAATCCAACCTGCTGTTGTGGTTTCACAGGATTTATCAGACACCATTCCCCTGGATGTTTCAACCCCTGCACGTGGAGCTGCTAGGCCTCCTCCAGCTATGTCTATTAAGGCCTTTGCCAGGGCTAAAGCAGCCAAAGCATCAAAACCTGTGCCTGCCAAGCCCCCTTCTCACAGGCCCAGCTCCAGCTCCCACATGCTTTCTTTGGCTGAGGATCTCATCTCTTTAATTCGTGGAGCCCAGCCTCATCCAGACAGGGCCTCTCTCCCTCCTCCAGAAAAGAGGCCTAGAGCAGAGCCCCCTGAGCCAGTATCCACTGATGATTCCTCTGATGACTCAGAACATACAGACCCTCCTGAGGCTTCTTATTCTCCTTACGAAGATTCTGATGCTGAGGAGTCCATCCCTTCAGCCTCTCCTCCTGAGAAATTTTCCTTTGGGGAAACCCTGCATGCTATGAGGGAACAATTTCAGTGGCAGGGCCAAGATTTCTCAGACTCTAGAAAAAGGCTTAGGACCTTTCTACATTTGCCACAGCATAGGCCTTTAGCTATACCTCCAGTTCTTCCTGTTGTTGATGATGCATTTAATGATGCTTCCACTGCTCCTGATTCTTTACCTCCGGCTCCTGCTAAGCCCGATAGGTACTACAGGGTCCCGGACACTCATCACCACTTATATAAGGCTCCTTTTGCAGATCCAGAGACTATCTCCCAGGGTCCTAAAGCTGTAGCCGCTACTACTTCTAAAAACCCCCTCCCCTCTGAAAGGGAATCCAGGTCCTTAGAGAGATGGGGTAAAAAAGTTTACACCTCTGCTACTTTGTCAGCTAGAGCTTTGAACTGCCAATTTCATATGATTCAATATCAAGAGTTTATGCTTGACCAGTTGACTAGAAAGCTGTCCTCTGAAGAATCTTTAGATAAAAAGTATGTTCAAGAAATGGTACATAACATACAGCAGGTTAGTAACCATTCTTTAAAATGTGGCTATGATGCACTGGAGGCTTCCTTTAGATCAGCCATGACTGGCACAGTTATCAGGAGACATGCATGGTTGAAAGAACAGGCACTACCAGACCATGTCAAATCTAAGCTTTTGGATGCACCTATGGACAAGGTCAATTTATTTGGTTCCCCTGCTCAGCAGGTACTAAAAAAGATGGAAGAGAAAACAAAATCTGTGCAAACAGTGAAAGATTTCTTGCAAGTTCAACCTCCAAGGTTTAGCAGGAACTGGCCCTCCAAGAATTGGTCCTTTCCGGAATCCTCTAAGGCACAAAGGGGCAGGAATAGGCGCTCTAGAGGCAGAAACCAATCCAGGGGTGCCTACAGGGGTCGCCAGTGGCAGGGTAACGACCAACGAGGCATGGATACAGCCACCACCACTACAACAACTCAATCACAGTGACTTGGCGGTGGCACCGCCTACCAGGGAACAACTAGAAGCACCCTTAGGTGGAAAGCTAACCTTATTCTCAAGAAACTGGCACTGCATTACAAGAGAAAAATGGATTTTGCAAACTATAGACCAAGGTTACAGGTTCCATTTCCATACTCTACCAGAAAAGAGAGGAATGCCAAACCTTCCACCTACTCAAAGGACAGAAGCTCTAAAGCAAATATCGCAATTATTAAGAATGAGAGCTGTGGAAAAGGTACCATCTATGGAGCAAGGAAAGGGATTTTACTCCAGACTCTTCCTGATACCAAGAAAAGAAAACAAATGGAGGCCTATTCTAGACCTGTCCGCTTTAAACACATTCCTCATTGTTCCAAAATTCAAAATGCTGACCCTACAGCAGCTTCTTCCCATGCTGGGCAAGGAGTCTTGGCTGGTAACTCTAAATCTCAAGGAGGCATACCTGCACGTCCCCATAAGACCAATTTGCAGAAGATACCTCAGATTTCTTGCAGGATCAGAGAATTATCAATTCTCAGCATTGCCCTTTGGCTTATCTACTGCGCCCAGAGTGTTCACGAAATGCCTGGCATCAGTAATCGCTCATTGCAGACTTCAGGGGATTCAAATCTATCCCTACCTGGACGACTGCCTGATACAAGCGGACAACAAAAACAAGCTAACAGAAGACTTACAAAGAGTCATCTTCTTGCTGCAAGCCCTGGGATACACAGTCAATACAAAAAAGTCAAGGCTGATTCCATCCCAAAGAATAACCTTTCTGGGTGCAGAACTGGACACATCAAAACAAATGGCATTCCTAACTGCAGAAAAGAAAGAGCAACTTCCTCTCTACTTCTTGGCATTAACAAAGCAGAACCATCTAACTGCAAGAAAAGTGCTGCAAGCTCTAGGCTTCATGGCATCCTGCATAATGCTGGTCCCTCATGCCAGGCTGCATATGAGAAAGCTACAGTGGTACCTAAAGAACGTATGGTCCCAGCACAAGCACAGCCTAGAAACCAAAATTCCAATGATCCCATGCCTGAAACAGGAGTTCCTATGGTGGGCCCAGGCCTGCCAATCAAACACAGGATTGCCCTTCTGCAAAAGCCAACCAAGACCAACCATCACGACAGATGCCTCAGACCTCGGTTGGGGGGCACACATGCTGGACAAGTGCATTCAAGGCCTATGGACTCAAGAACAGCTGCATCTGCACATACATCTAAAAGAAATGATGGCAGTAAAATTGGCAATCCAGGCATTCAGACCCTTTCTTCAAGAAGGCCAGTTGATGATAAGGACAGACAACACCACAGTTATGTGGTACATCAACAAACAGGGAGGCACACACTCATACCCTCTATGCCGGCTGGCACTGGACTTATGGGATGTGGCTCTGAGCTACAACATTCAGTTACAGGCAATTTATGTACCAGGGAAGGAAAACATTCTAGCAGACATATTAAGCAGAACTACAACAGATGCTCACGAATGGATGCTACATCCGGACATCTTCAACACCATCACAAGAAAATGGGGATTACCACAAATAGACTTGTTTGCATCCCCTTTCAATCACCAGTTGAAGAAATTCTGCACAAGGACTTACCACCCACTTGCTTGGAAGGTGGACTCCCTCTCTTTCAGTTGGAAAAGCCTGACAGCATATGCCTTTCCACCACTTCCTTTGATGCACAAGGTGCTTCTGAAGATCAAAGAGGAACGTCCGAGGATCATTCTGATAGCCCCAGACTGGCCAAGACAACATTGGTATCCACTGCTGAGGAGCATGTCCTGGGAACAAATATGGACACTGCCCCTGATCCCATTACTGCTGACACAGAACAACTACAACATCCTGCATCCAAACCTAAAAACTCTGCAGCTAACTGCCTGGAACATTACATAACAGCAATTAACCCAAATTTATCCCAAAGGGTTAAAGACATAATCCTGGAGGCTCGTAGACCTTCAACAAGAAAGAATTATGCAGCAAAATGGAAAAGATATCTCATCTGGAGTACTGCAAAGGGGCAAGATGTGACACTGGTGAACATAGCCAACATCCTGGAGTACTTGGCGGAGCTCTACCATACAGGCCTGTCCTATTCTTCCATCAAGATACATGCATCAGCTATATCAGCAGAATACAGCTTGGATCCTCCTGTCTTCTCGCATCCTCTGCTCAGACAGTTTCTGAGAGGAATTAAAAATGTAAAACCTCCCAGGAAACCTCCATTGCCAGCATGGGACTTGAACTTTGTGCTAGAAAAACTGACTCTTCCTCCTTTCGAACCAGCAGCAACAGCAGAATTACAATACTTATCCTGGAAGACTGCTTTCCTGCTGGCAATAACTTCAGCAAGAAGGGTCTCTGAACTACAGGCATTAATGGCAGTGCAACCCTTCCTGATCTTCCATCAAGATAGAGTATCCATGAGAACAAACCCTACATTTATGCCTAAGGTGGTATCCAGAGTCTCTTTAAATCAGGCTATCCACCTTCCTACATTCTTCCCCAACCCACAGAACAGGGGAGAAAGGCTCTTACATACCTTGGATGTACACAGACAATTACGCTACTACCTGGACAGGACAAAAAACAATAGAAAAACTGACCAGCTTCTGGTAGCATATGCAACAGGAAAGGAAGGAAAACCAATTTCTAAACAGACAATCTCCAAATGGATAGGAAATTGCATTAGATTTTGTTACTCCTACCATGGAAAGAAAATTCCAGAGAACATCAGGCCTCACTCCACAAGGGCTACAGCCACTACCACAGCTTTCTTCACGAGTGGCTACCAAGGACATTATAGAGGCTGCTACTTGGACCTCCGTGCATACATTTGCCAAGCATTATAACTTACCTCTATACTCTAGATCCCGTGCTGGTTTTGCCACTGCTGTTTTGCAAGGGATCCTAACTACACCATAATCTCTTCTCATTTCCTCCTCCCCTAGTTTAGCTATGGTATTCTACCCATTTGTAAAGACTGCAGATGCATCCTTGAAGGACATAGTACAATTTTGTACCTACCATAAATGTAGATGTCCGAGAGGAATGCATCTGCAGTCAGGATTACCCACCCTCCTTCCCCACTGAGGTACTCCTAGGGTATTTGCCAATCTTCAGCTAGCTTGGGGGGATCTGTTATGGTGTATTTGTTTGTATATATGTACATACATGCTTATTTTGTGTGTTTGCTCTCTACTATTTGGAAACTTTGGCATTTATCCAAATTTAGCCATCCAAGAGGGCACCTGGCATCTGGGGCAAGAAACACTGAGGAAAATGGCGTCGGCTGATGCCTTTATACCCGAATAACTGCCGCAATGACGTCGGGTGAAGTGCGACTCCAGCCGAAGCCAGACCCAGACTTTGGAATCCGGCCGACCGAAGGGCTGCCTGACGACAGGACAACCCATTTGTAAAGACTGCAGATGCATTCCTCTCAGACATCTACATTTATGGTAGGTACAAAACTGTACTTTCTTTGTGTTTCACTGTTGCAGTCATTACATTTGGGTAATCTGCTGGCAGGTTACCCTCAGTCGGCCTGAATTCCAAAGTCTTGTGTCCTGTGTCAGTTTCTGTCTCCTCTTCCATGATGTCAGGTCGTCAGGGGTATAAAACAAGCAGCCGACGCCATTTTCTTTTGTCTTTCTTGCCGTGCTGTGCCCGAAGCAGAAGCATTTCGCAAGTGCCGGTCGGCCGACTCCTGAAATATTCGAGTTTCAGAACCGAAGTATTCACTAAAGCTAAGTACCTCGTTGGGGACACTTTTTTCTTGCTCCATACCGATATTGTATTACTTGTGGGAAGCAAATACCTCATAAGGGTTTCCATTTATACTGTATTCCTTGCCTAGGCCCTGATCACAACGTGCCTGGCTGTCGGTTTTGTGCTAGATTCAACCAACGCACTACTAAGCATCAGTACAGTTTTGCCTCAGAGTATTTTGGAAACAGATTTAACTACCCAGAAATGTCGATGGATAGCAATCTGACTACCGGAGTACATAAAAAAAAAACGCAAAGAAAAGGACAGAGACAGACAGACGAGGTCCAAAACCGACAAAGCTTCTCCTAAGCCAGTCGCTAGTTCGCCGGTACTCAGTGAGGTGCTTTCGCAGCCTCTGATACTCGCTACTGTCGAGTCGCAGGCCCCTACTGACACCCATGTGGAGTCCGGCATGCCGAGAGATACTCAAAGTATTGGACCCACGGATGTATCTCCTTCGGATGGGTCCGGATCTGCTGAACAGGCACCGGCTTCTGAGGGTGTATTCAGACCTCAACATTTTTATATCAAACCGACGACAGCTGCAAAACCAAAGACAAAAGCAACTTCTAAAACTGAAAAAATGACGCATGAGTCACATGCGCAGGCCTCTATGCCTAAAAAACAGATCAAAATGGCTGAAGACCTTATTACCTTAATCAGGGGTTCCCATCCCCCTCCAGGTATGAGGCCTAGGCAAGACACTGATTATGAATCTTCAGATCAGGTTTCTATTTCTTCTATTTCCTCTTCTGATCAGCAATTATCTATTCCTCCCTATGAGGATTCTGATGCAGAGGAGTCCATTCATTCTGCATCACCTCCTGAGGATTATTCGTTTGGAGAAACCTTGCATACTTTGAAGGGAGCATTTTCACTGGGAGAGTCAAGATTTCTCAGAATCAAAAAAGAGGCTCAGGGATTTCCTTCTTCTTCCGCAGCACAGGCCTTTAGCCATACCCCCTGTTTTAGACATTGTGGATGATGTGTTTTCGGAGTCAAGCTTGACCCCTGACTCCTTACCTCCGGCTCCCAGCAAGCCTGACAGATATTACAGGTCCCTGACTCACACAAATTTTTATTTAGAAACCCTGCTGCTGACCCTGAAACTATTTCAGAAGGTCCAAAGGAAGTTAAGAAGACCTCAACAGCAAAAAATCCTACACCCTGACAGAGATTCAAGGGCACTGGATATATGGGGAAAAAAGGTTTATACATCTGCCAGTTTCATATGCTCAAGTATCAACAACATGTTATGGGGTTGCTGAAACAGAAAATGATGTTGATTTCTGAATGTGCAGAAAATAAAGAATTGCAGGAATTATTGCATGCAGCTGAACCGGTTGGAAAGCATACTTTATAATGTGGTTTTGATTCTTTAGAAGCCTCCTGCAGGGCCGCAGTTACTGGATCTGTGATTAGGAGGCATGCCTGGTTAAACGAACAAAATTTGCCTGATCATGTTAAAGCTAAATTACTAGATGCACCTTTACAGCATGACACTGTTTGGTATTAAGGCAGAAGAGGTTTTAAAGAAAATGGAAAACAAAGCTAAGTCTATGCAAACTGTCAAATACTTCTTACAAGTGCAGCCACCAATATTCAGTGGACACTGACCTACAAAAAATTGGTCCTTTCCTGTGTCTGTGTCAGACAGAGTTCAAAGGGGTAAATCCAGACGCCCTAAGGGTTCCACATACCAGGCACAAGATTCATACAGATCAAAGAAATGGGGCGCTTCTACCTCCAAATCTGGAGGAGATAAAGCGCAAACCTACAGAAAACAGTCCCAATGACTTCCCTCTGCCTTCACCAAGCACTTATCTTTTGGCAGCACCCTTAGGGGAAAAATTAGCACTTTTGGCAGTTAATAACCCAGGACAAGTGGGTGCTAAACATAGTATCACAGGGATACAGATTCCATTTCCATACTCTGCCAATGGCAAACGGTTGGCCCGATCTGCCAAAAAATCAATGGGCAGAGGTACAAAAACAGGTTACGTCCCTCATGGATATGAGGGCCATTCAGCCAGTACCAGAACAGGAAAAAGGACAAGGTTTTTACTCAAGACTGTTCTTGGTACCCAGAAATGACGAGGCCTGGCGGCCAATACTGGATTTATCAATTTTGAACACATACCTGGACATTCCAAAATTCAAAATGCTGACTTTTGCAGCAGCTTCTGCCCATGCTTGGCAAGAATACTTGGCTGGTGACATTGGACCTAAAAGAGGCATACCTGCATGTCCCAATAAGGTAATCGTGCAGAAGATACCTCAGATTCATGGCTGGCTTAATGCATTACCAATTCTCTGCACTGCCCTTTGGCTTATCTACTGTGTCCAGGGTCTTTACAAAGTGCCTGGCACCAGTAATTGCATTTTGCAGACAAAAGTATTCAAATATATCCTTACTTGGACGACTGTCTCATTCAAGCAGAGAACAAGGACATTCTTCTTCAGCACTTGACATTTGTGAAAAGGCTGCTAACATGCCTGGGGTACACAATAAATGAAAAGAAATCACAACTGGTACCCTCTCAAAAGATAACATTCCTGAGTGCAAGCTTGAATACAACCGTCCAGATGGCTTACCTCACGCCAGACAAGCAAAGGCAACTGACTACTTACTTCAAACTGGCAACAAAAACCCAGTTATCTGCAAGACATATTCTGCGGGCTTTGGGCTTCATGGCATCCTGAATTCTACTGATTCCATATGCAAGACTGCATATGAGCAAACTTCAATGGTACCTAAAAAGTTTATGGATTCAGCATTGTCACAGTTTGGAAACCATGATTCCTCTCATTCCCTGCCTACAACAGGAGTTTCTGTGGTGGGCAAAGGCATGTCACCAAAACATGGGACGGGCCTTCACTCTACCCCCTGCCAGCCAAACCTTAACAACAGACACATCAGATTATGCCTGGGGGGCCCACATGGTTGGGAGATGCATTCAGGGCATATGGACCCCAAAACAAATGCATCTACATATCAACCAGAAAGAGATGCTAGCTGTTCAAAATGCCGTGACAGCCTTCAAGGACTTACTTCATCCAGGACAACTACTGATAAAGACGGACAACACCACGGTCATGTGGTATATAAACAAGCAGGGGGCATGCACTCATACCCCCTTTGCAGATTAGCCATGGCACTGTGGGACACAGCGTTGACTTACCAAATACATCTTCAAGCTCAGTTCCTGCCAGGAAAGCAAAATACTCTGGCAGACGATTTAAGCAGAAACCTTATGGATCCTCACGAGTGGAAACTAAATCCACAAGTCTTCAGCATGATAACAAAGAAATGGGGGAGGCCAGACATAGATCTATTCACCTCCCCTCAAAATTATCAATTGAAAAGATTCTGCACAAGGACTTATCACAGACAAGCATGGAAAGTGGACGCCCTATCCTTCAGTTGGAAAAACCTTTCAGTTTACGCCTTTCCTCCACTGTCTCTTCTTTCCAAGGTCCTCCTAAAAGTCAGACAAGAGAAACCAAAGATGATACTAATTTCCCCAGACTGGCCCCGCCAATACTGGTACCCAGTCCTAAGGAACTTGTCTCAATACCCAGCTTGGACCTTACCTCAAAAGACCTCAACTACTGTCCCAGCAAAACAATCAGATCCTGCACAATCAACTCCAGACACTGAACCTGGAAGCATGGCTGATCATGTAGTTATACAAACAACACCTCTCAGTAAAGCTGTGATAGATGTCATTTTGGAAGCCAGAAGGCCTAGTACTAGAAAATCTTATGCTGATAAATGGAAGAGATTCTGTGCTTGGAATCAAGCACAAGAAACTGATACAGCAGAACCAAATATTCCTCAGATATTGCAATACTTGACTGAGATGCTTGACAAAGGCCTATCTTTCTCATCAATTAAAATCCATGCCTCTGCCATTTCGGCTCATTACAATACAGAGCCACCAATCTTTTCTCATCCTTTACTAAAGCAGTATTTTAGAGGAGCCAAAAATGTAAGGCCTCCTAGAAGATCACCAATACCTGCATAGGACCTCAATTATGTGTTGGAAAAGCTCACCCTGCTTCCATTTGAACCTGCTGCTACTGCTGATATAAAGTTCTTATCATGGAAAACAGCTCTGCTACTAGCAATTACTACAGCAAGAAGAGTCTCAGAGCCACAGGCCCTCATGGCTGTGGAGACTTTTATCATATTTTACCCAGACAGGTTGTCTCTGAGGGCAAATCCAACATTTATGCCTAAAGTGGTTTCCAGTGTGGCTCTTACCCAAACTGTTCATCATCTGCCAACCTTTTATCCAAATCTGCAGAACAAGGGGGAGAGAATTCCGCATTCCTTGGACGTACACAGACAGCTAAGATTCTACTTGAGCAGGACTAAAGCTCTAAGAAAAACTGAGCAATTACTAGTGACATATGCTGCAGGATCAGAAGGAAAGGCTATTTCAAAGCAGAATATTTCAAAGTGGATAAGCCACTGCATACATTTCTGCTACTTACACCATGGTAAACCTGTGCCCAAGGGCATTAGGTCTCATTCCACTAGAGCTGCAGCTACGTCAGCAGCCTTTCTCAGAGGAGTACCAACCAAAGACATTCTAGAGGCTGCTACTTGGAGTTCTGTTCACACCTTTACAAAGCATTATCATTTGCCTGTCTACTCTAAGTCCAGGGCAGGCTTTGCCACTGCAGTTCTGCAAGGACTTATAGCTGCACCTAATGCTATTTAGCTCCAGCCTCCCAACCATAGCTTTGGGATTCTACCCAAATGTAATGACTGCAACAGTGAAACACAAAGAACATAGTACAGTTGTGTACACTTACCATAAATGTAGATGTTCGAGTGTATACACTGTTGCAGTCCAGGTTACCCTCCCGTCATACCCCCTTTTCATTCTGGAGTTTAACTTCCCTTCTCTGTCTTCTACAACCTATGTGGTGTATTTGCTTGTAGATGAAGGTAAAGTTTATATTGATGCATGTATATATATATATATATATATATATATATATATATATATATATATATATATATATATATATATATACATTTGCTACCTTTTTGGGGGCACCTGACATCGGGGGCAAGAAAAACTAAAGAAAATGGCGTTGGCTGCTTGTTTTATACCCCTGACGACCTGACATCATGGAAGAGGAGACAGCAACCGACGCAAGACCCAAGACTTTGGAATTCAGGCCGACTGAGGGCAACCTTCCAGCAGATTACCCAAATGTAATGACTGCAACAGTGAATACACTCGAACATCTACATTTATGGTAAGTGTACACAACTGTACTTTTCTTCTCCTCTAAAGAGGATTAGAGAGTCATCTTTTGAGAAAGAAGATTCATAATCTGAAGTGAAATCTCTTGCTTATTCCTCTCAGATCTACTCCTCTATAGGATTTGAGTCTGAGGATGAGGGTGCTCTTTCCCTTGATTTCCCTCAGAGGAATTGTCCTTTGCAAAAGAGATATTATTGCTTGCTAATTGTGATGCCCTCAAGTCCTCGGCTATCCCTCCTGTGCTTGAAAATCGTCAGTGCACCTTCTTGACAGCTGGCCTGAGCCTTGAGAGTCACAACAACCTGCTCTCAAATACAGTTTTTATAAGGTACTAGGTATCCACAAGTTTTCTTCGGATCCAGTTGTAATATCTGCCGAGTCTGCAAAGCTAATAAGTCCTTTCTGTCTGCTAATGCTTTGTCCAGTGATAAGTGTAGTAGACCGATACAGAAAGAAAGTGTACACTTCTGTGACATTTTATTTCCATGCCATTAACAGTCAAACTCCTACATCCAGGTACCTGTCATCTCTCTCTCTGTCTCTCAAGTATGTTAATATCCAGCTCCAACAGTAAACCATCTCTTTTGTCTTTACTCAGTTCTGCTACTCGGGTAGCAAGGCATTCTGTAAATGTATTTATGTTACAGCTCATGTTGCTTTTAGAGTTGTAGCTTTTGTGTCTGCTTTAAGCAGATTCTCTTTATGTTTGCATTCTCTGCCTGAAGATGCCATATTGCTGGATGCCCACTCGAACAGAGATAATCTCTTTGGTCTGTCTACTGAAGGGGTTTTCAAAAACCTGTAGGTGAGAGGAAGACAATACAGCACTTTAAGTAGCTTTTTTTTCCTGTTCCCAAATTCCAAAGGAACTTTCCCACTAATTATCAAATGTTTGCCTTTACCTCAGAAAAAAACACATTGGTCCATATCTATCAATTTTGGCATCATCTTTGCCATTCTTTTAGCCATTATAGTTATAAGCACTTTATAATCATGATTTAGAATTGAAATGGGCCTGTATGAAGCTGGATCAGATGGGTCTTGACCGTCTTTAGTTATTACAGACATCACAGTTTTTTTCAGGATGTTCTTCCCTCCTAACTTCCAGACTTCCACTGGAATACCATATTTTCCTGTAGACTTTTCTGTAGACTGTTTATACGTCTCCATTTTTATCTCATCTCCTATCTTAACTGTTAGTTGTTGAGCCTTATCTACCTCTAACCTTGGCATATTTAAGTCTTCCATAAATATTTCCATTTGTGTTTTTTTCTTGATTTTCCATGTCTCTGCTCTATAAAACTTTTTATAAAATTTCTGAAAATTCTTAATACTTCTACAGCATCTCTGGTTATTTTTCTTGTTATAGACTCCCTAAGTTTGACACCAACCCTTTCTACTTTCTGTTGCCTAAGTCAGTGTGCCAAAAGTTTTTGTGCTCTGAAGTTATTATCAAAAAGCAGTTGTTTAACAACAATCTTTCTAAACTCATGCATGTTATCCAGGTACTCACTTATCTGTCTTTAGCATTCTGCATTTGTGCTTCCTCTTGTTTTATGAGATTTCCCTTATTTTTTAATGCTTCAGCTTTGTCACCCCTTCAACCAATTCTTACTGCTTCTTAACCAGATCTTGTTTTCTTTTATTTCTACCCTTATTTTTAAACTCCACTTTCATTTTATCCCATTCACTGGCTACAATTTTGCAGTACTTTCTGTCTTCCCTAATAACTCCTGGAGAATTTCCACTATCCTTAAGTTTCTGTCTTTCAACAGGTAGGTGGAGAAGCACCAGTGTCTCATCTTTAGTTATTAACCTGCTTTTCTATCTTGGGAATTATTGGTGCATAATCTGAAGTAGTTATTAGATATGTGTTAAAAGTTCTTAGTTAAATAGACATGTTCTTATGAAATGTAATGTCTGTCAACTCTAGCCAAGTTACTGTACTTTGGGGAATAATATGTAAATTTTATCAGAGTTCCTGCTGCTGAATTCACATCTTTCATACCAAATATTTTTTTATAAATTTCTTCAGAAATGTATCCTCTTTTTCTTATATTTTCTCTTCTAGGCTTCCCAGATACATCCTCATTGTTGCAAATCAAAATGTTCGTCATGTTTCACTGTTGCAGTCATGATTATAGGGTTCTCCCCTGCCGGCAGGCAGTCCTCGGTCGGCCAGAATCCCAAAGTCTGGGTCCGGCGTCGGCTGTTCAGCCATGCTCCCTGACGTCAGAGTGCCAGGAGTACAAAGCTGACAGCCGACGCCATGTTCTCCAGTCTTTCTTGCCATGCGGTGATAGCAGTTCGCAAGTGCCGGTCGGCTGACTCCTGACAATTTTTTCTAATCAAACTTCAGTCCGAAGACTTTCTTCTCCTACTCAAAGCTAAGTACCCGTTGGGAAACTTTTTCTTGCTCCAGTCCGATGTCAGAAAAAGTTAATAATTGTATTTCATGTGGGAAGCAAATACCTCATAAGGATTTTCATTCTTACTGTATTCCTTGCTTAGGCCCAGACCATGACATAGCTAGTTGTCGGTTTTGTGCTAGATTCAATCAACATACTATTAAACGAAGGTAGGATTTTGCTTTTCATTACTTCGGTAGGCGTTTTAGTTACAAAATGTCGGATACGGTTCTGGCTACCAGAGTTCACAAACGACGCGAGGACAAAGACAGGCCTCCGAGGTCCAAATCAGACGATATCGCACAAGCGGAGCCAGCTTCAGTTCGGCCATAGTCAGTGAGGCGCTTTTACAGCCCCTGTCGTCGGCCATTTCGGAACCGATAGCCGAAACGGACTCCCACGAGGAGCCAACTAGGCCTTTGAATATTTCAGTTGGACCTTCGGACAATGCTCCTTCGGATGGGTCCGGAGCCGCTGTGCAGGTACCGGCTTCCGAAGGGGTTTTCAGGCCTACTCAGCTTCTTATAAAGGCAAAGACAAAGGCAAAGGCACCTTCCAAATCAAAGACTGCAACCCAGGCCTCTTCTGATCCGGCTCCCAAGTCTCAGAAACAGTTACTTAAAGTGGCGGAGGACTGACTTACTATGACTAGGGGTTCACATCCCCCTCCAGATAAAAGGCCAAGGCAGGAAGTTTATTATGACTCCTCTGATCAGGTTTCTGTTTCTTCTGTTTCTTCTTCTGACCAGGAATATTCTTTCCCTCCTTATGAGGATTCTGATGCTGAGGAATCCATTCCTTCAGCTTCTCCCCCTGAGGATTTCTCTTTTGGGGAAACTTTGCATGAAATGAGGGAACATTTCCACTGGGAAGGACAGGAGTACTCGGAATCTAAGAAAAGACTAAGGGATTTTCTTCTTCTACCCCAACATAGGCCCCTGGCTATTCCTCCTATTTTGGATATTGTGGATGATGCTTTTTCGGAGGCTAACTTAACTCCTGACTCTTTTCCTCCAGCTCCTGTTAAGCCAGACAGATACTATAGGGTTCCTGATTCCCACCAGTTTTTATTCAAGAACCCTACTGCTGACCCTGAAACCATTTCT
Source organism: Protopterus annectens (assembly GCF_019279795.1). NCBI lineage: Eukaryota > Metazoa > Chordata > Ceratodontiformes > Protopteridae > Protopterus > Protopterus annectens. The sequence continues at coordinate 656,505,100 of NC_056735.1, forward strand.
CAGGGTCCTAAGGGCGTTAAGGCCGCTTCTGCTAAAAACCCCATTCCCACTGAGAAGGATTCCAAATCTTTAGAAAGATGGGGCAAAAAAGTGTACACTTCTGCTACTTTATCTATTAGGGCATTAAACTGTCAGTTTCATATGCTGAGATACCAGCAATTTCTCCTGTCTGTTTTAAAGCAAAAGCTAACTTCCTTTTCCGCCTGTGCAGATGATAAGGAACTACATGACTTATTGCATGCCACTGAACAAGTTGGGAAGCATGGTTTACACTGTGGATTTGATGCCTTGGAGGCTTCTAGTAGGGCTGCTGCCTCTGGCATAGTAATTAGAAGGCATGCATGGTTAAAGGAACAAAATTTGCCAGATCAGGTAAAGGCTAAATTATTGGATGCTCCTGTTCAGCATAATGTTTTATTTGGATCTAAAGCTGAAGACGTGATTAAAAAGATGGAGGACAAGTCAAAGTCCATGCAAACAGTTAAAGATTTCTTACAAGTACAGCCACCCAGATTTAGCAGGAATTGGCCTACAAAAAATTGGTCCTTTCCAATTCAGACAGGCCTCAGAGGGGTAGATATAGACGCCCCCGAGGTAGGCCTCAAACACAAGCCTCTTATAGACCAAGACGGTAGACTGCTTCCACCCCTAGGGGAGGAGAAGACAGGTCGCAAGCTCATAGAAAACAGACTCAATGGCTCCCTCTGTTGGGCTGCAGGAACTTCTTGCCTGGAAGCCCCTCTCGGAGGAAAACTTTCTCTTTTTCATCTAAATTGGACTCATATAACCCAAGACAAGTGGGTTCTAGATGTGGTTTCAAGAGGTTACAAATTCCATTTTCATACCCCACCAAGGCCAAGCGGATGGCCAGATCTTCCAAAACATCAATGGTCGGAGGCATTAAACCAGGTGGAAGCTCTCTTGGCTATGATAGCTATAGAACTAGTTCCACTTTCAGAGATGGGACAAGGTTTTTACTCTAGGCTCTTTCTAGTCCCCAGGAAGCAAAATTCATGGAGACCCATTCTGGATCTGACAGTCTTGAACACTTTTCTAGAGATACCAAAATTCAAGATGCTTACTCTACAGCAGCTACTACCAATGCTGACCAAAAATGCATGGGTGGTAACTTTGGATTTAAAAGAAGCATATTTACACATTCCCATCAGACAGGAATGCAGAAAATACCTCCGGTTCAAGGCAGGATCGAGGCACTACCAATTCTCTGCGCTGCCCTTTGGATTGTCTACTGCACCCAGGGTCTTTACCAAGTGCCTGGCTCCAGTAGTAGCTTATTGCAGACTCAAGGGAATTCAAATTTACCCTTATCTGGACGACTGTCTTATTCAGGCAGACAGCAAGGATGTCTTACTCCAGCATCTACAGTTTGTTCAGAATCTTCTCAAGTTCCTGGGATTCACTGTAAACATAAAAAAGTCAAATTTGACACCCTCACAACAGATGATTTTTCTGGGCGCTTCTCTAAACACAACAACCCAGATGGCATTTCTGATATACGAAAAACAGTTACAGCTGGCTTCAACTTTCAAAACCTTGGCAACTACAACTCGGCTATCTGCAAGGAGATTCCTGCAGGCTCTGGGTTACATGGCCTCCTGCATCCTTCTCGTACCATATGCAAGACTACATATGAGGAAAATACAGTGGTACCTAAAAAGTGTATGGTCCCAGCATTGTCACAGTCTAGACATACTGATCTCCGTCCTGCCTTGTCTTCAAAAGGAATTCCTTTGTTTGTCCAAGGCATGTACTCTAAACAAAGGAAAACCTTTCTGTCTGCCTCCTGCCACTCAGATTCTAACCACGGACGCCTCAGATTATGCATGGGGAGCCCATTTTCAGGGCAACTGTCTGCAGGGCCTTTGGACAAAGGATCAGAAGCACCTGCATATCAATTTAAAGGAAATGTTAGCCGTTCAGAAAGCTCTGTTGGCCTTCAGGAATCTTCTACAACCAGGACAACTACTGATACGGACCGACAACACCACAGTTATGTGGTACATAAACAAGCAAGGGGGATCTCATTCCTACCCCCTTTGCAGACTACCCATGGATCTTTGGAACGCAGCCCTAGCTTGCAATCTGGACCTTCAAGCACAGTTTCTACCAGGGAAGCAAACTTCCTGGCAGACAGTCTGAGCAGAAACCTTTCGGATCCACACGAATGGATGTTGGACTCCGAAATATTCAAGATGATTACAGCAGTCTGGGGATGTCCTCACATAGACCTCTTTGCATCCCACCTCAATCATCAACTACAAATTTTTTGCACCAGGACTTTCCACGATCAAGCTTGGAAAGTGGATGCTCTATCATTCAGTTGGAGAAACCTCTCTGGATATGCATTTCCACCTCTTCCTCTTCTTCCACGGGTATTACTAAAGATCAAGCAGGACAAGCCCAAGATGATTATCTTGCTGGCCCCAAATTGGCCTCGACAGTTTTGGTACCCAACACTGAGAAACCTTTGTCTAGAGCCACCCTGGATTTTACCACAAATTCCGAACCTTCTGTCCCAACACCAGGGTCAGATTCTACACTCCCATGTCAAAACTCTCAGCCTGGAGGCCTGGTTAATCCAGGATCTTTGATTCATTCTCTCCTACCCAAGCAGGTTATGGATGTCATTTTAGAAGCCAGACGTCCTAGCACTAGAAAATCTTATGCAGGAAAATGGAAAAATTTTTGTTCCTGGATGCAGGCTCAGGATTCTGATCCTCTTATTCCTAACATTCCTCAGATTTTACTTTACCTGTCAGACCTTTTACATAAGGGTCTCTCTTTCTCTTCCATAAAGATACACGCCTCTGCTATTTCTGCTCATTATAATACAGACCCTCCTATCTTTTCCCACCAGCTCATGAGACAATTTCTCAGAGGAGCTAAGAACTTAAGGCCCCCTAGATCTCCTCCCATTCCTGCTTGGGATCTCAACTATGTTTTGGAAAAGCTCACCTTACCTCCTTTTGAGCCTGCTGCCTCATCTGACATCAAGTTTTTATCTTGGAAGACAGCCATCCTTTTAGCTCTGCCCTCTGCCAGGAGGGTTTTAGAGTTGCAAGCTCTTATGGCTGTGGAACCTTATATTATTTTTCATCAAGACAGGGTGTCTTTGACTAATCCTACTTTCATACCTAAGGTGGTTTCCAAAGTGGTTTTAAATCAAACTATTCACTTGCCAACTTTTTTCCCCACTCCTCAAAGTAAAGGGGAAAGGATCTTACATTCCTTGGATGTACACAGACAACTACGTTTTTACCTGGACAGAACCAAGGATATTAGGAAATCAGAGCAATTGTTTGTTTCTTATGCTTCAAGTTCCCAAGGTAAAGCCATTTCAAAATGGGCCATTTCTAAATGGATTGCTCATAGAATCAGATTTTGCTATTCACACCATGGAAAGCAAATCCCAGGGAGTATAAGGACTCACTCTACCAGAGCTGCTGCCACTTCAGCTGCCTTCCTCAGGGGAGTTCCTACCAAAGACATTTTGGAAGCTGCAACTTGGAGTTCAGTGCATACTTTTTCCAAGCACTACAATCTACCTCTCTACTCTAAGTCTAGGGCAGGCTTTGCTTCTGCAGTCTTGCAGGGCCTTATAGCCGCCCCCTCTACTTTATGACCACCTCCCTTTCTTTCTGCTTTGGGATTCTACCCTACAGTCATGACTGCAACAGTGAAACACGATGAACATAGTACAGTTGTGTACACTTACTATAAATGTAGATGTTTGAGTGTCTTCACTGTTGCAGTCTGGGTTTCCCTCCCTCCTGTCCCCTCTTATTTTTTCTTTTGTGTGGTTCCTTTTTTCACCCTTCTGAGGTGTATTTGCAAAGGGTATGGGACCTTATTCATTTTGGAACTTCTGACATCTGGGGCAAGAAAAACTGGAGAACATGGCGTCGGCTGTCAGCTTTGTACTCCTGGCGCTCTGACGTCAGGGAGCATGGCTGAACAGCAGACGCCGGACCCAGACTTTGGGATTCTGGCCGACCGAGGACTGCCTGCCGGCAGGGGAGAACCCTATAGTCATGACTGCAACAGTGAAGACACTCGAACATCTACATTTATGGTAAGTGTACACAACTGTACTTTCCAGTCCCCACCTAGAGGTAACATTCCGTGCTGAAAGCTGAGTATTTCTCCCAACATTTTTTTAAGCTCCAAAATTGCAATTTTAGGTGGAATGTAAAAATATGCCAGTGTAATCATTATCCCTTACCAGTAGCCCCTTACTACTACAAATCTGCCATTATTATCTTTGTTCCTCTTCTATCATTACTGGAACTCATCTAGCAATTACTATAGGTACTCCTCTTTTCCTTTGTCCGTGATATTCTGTAGAATGTCCATCTTGAAATATTTTCTTTATCAAATTCACATTCCCTTTTTTCCAAATGTGGCTCCTGTAGCATTGTTATTTGCACTGCTCATTTCTTAATATAATTAAGTATTATTTCCTTTTTGTCTATGCCTGTGAGACAATTCACATTCCAGGAAAACATGTAAAGTGCCCTTGTTTTGGTAAAAAGGCATTATTCCCACCTATTATATATGGCAGCTTTTTTAGATGTCTAATTTTAGCTTTTGTGATGCATGCATCCAATAATATTTGGCAGGTTAATCTTTATACATATTTTTCTTATCAAAATTAGAACCTATGTTACATTTTATAAAACTTTTTGTTTCAATAAAAACCCACAAAAAACACTCTCAGAACACCCCGATAACCTTTTAGTTTAATGCAAGCACACATAACTATGTATATTTTAAAGTCATGAACTTTAGCCCTCCTAAGAGGAACATTTGTGCCAAATAGACAGCTGCTAACACAGGCCCTAGTTAACTTGAAATTGAGGTTATCCATTTTAACATGCATGTTATTGCCTGTGCTTCTGGTTACACTAGTTGGTGCCTATTCTTTTTTAAAAATCTTTATTCCCCCTCCCCTAGATGTGAAAACTATTTGTATACTTTCAGATGTTAACTTTTATCCTTGAAGAAACCAGTGTTCTGTCTTGTATTGCCCTGTTATCAGCTTGCCTCCATGGAAAGGTAAGGGCAGAAACAAAAATGTATTCGTGTGTTGCAGCCTGAAAGACGAGCTGAAAATTTGACAAAGGAAAACTTTTCATTATATTCAGTGTTTTCATATGTACTTGTTTTCACTTAAATTTTGTTATAAGATTAAGCTAAGGGTCTTAATCCAGACATTCATGTAGGCAGAAGTAAGAGAAAACATGTCAGCTATACATATATTATGATCTGTGTATTTTTACACCTCATCAACCCATGATTACAGCCCATTAACTTAAACATACTTTTGTCTCAATTTTCTTTTCTTTTTGCACTGCAATGCTTAACTTTCTTAATACCAAAAGAAAGGAAAGAAATAAGAGGGAGAAAAAAATGCACCTTCTTATTTTAGTAACTTAGTCACATACAAGAACAGCTAAAATACTTTGCAATAAAGTATGTAGTTCATATTGTGAAAAGTTTCGTAGAAATATTGTTGAGAAAATAAACTGTTTTACTTTACCTTTTTCCTTCCTCTTCTCCTTCTCCATTGTTCAGAGTCCTTCCAAACATTAATGACACAAACTGAGGCAAAGGCATTTTACTTCTTCACAAGTTTAACAAAGTCAACAAAAGTCCACTCTTTTCACTTACTCTTTAACGGCCACATTTAGTAAATGTGATTGATGCTTTGCGGTCATACATTTATTCACTTATTTCTGTGTTGCTGGTTGTATTCCTGTTCATCTCCATCTCCCAACTCCAGTTTGTGGTTCAACTCCACAGTACTCCTGATTCTTCTGGTCAAATCCTGTACTTTTCACGGTCTCTCAAGCATTGTCCTTTGGAACAGTGGAAAAGTTTTCACTAGCAAAGTTTCTCTATGTGCTTTATTATCAGAAGAACGAGAAGCAGAATCCCCTTCTGCTTGATGGCTATTTTTTTTTGTCTGACAGGCTTTTGCATTTCCTCCTTAGCCTGTTCTGCATCAAAAAATGACCTTGATCCTCCAGGAAAAATATTCTGAAGACAGTTGGATACAGCAGTTTGAATCTCACACCTGCCTGTTGACATTTCTTGATTATTGGAGTAAATGTTTCTCTTCTGCCTGATGCACAGTGAATAATCATTTTTTTTCACAAATGCTCTGCTATCTCCAACTTTTTAATACTTTGCTGTTTTGCCACAACTTTGTCAGGATCAGCTATTTCTGTTGGTAGATTTGCATCTTGATTAATAAAGGCCTTTGCTGCTTTCTCTTGGC